>NW_026946676.1:17994-313961 GCF_900007245.1 Priceomyces carsonii | reverse complement strand
TCCATAATCATTCACACCGAATTTTGAACACCAAATGGTTCAAACCATTCGAAGTTGATCCAAAGAAATACCCTAGAGTAGTACCTCCTGATACACAATCGGCCTTACTTAGAGCATCAGAAGGAGAAATCTTAGCTATTCACGGTTATGATAAAGAAACAGACAGCTTTGATGTATGTTGGCTGTTCTGTCATCCAGGTCACGCGACTCTGATATCGCGACAAAATTTTAAATCTTGCGTGCCTAAACCACAAAGAGAAGCCTTATTAGACAACTTTCACCAACTATATCCCCATTTTAAGTTTTGAATCGGGACGATTCACCAAAAGACGAAAAAGAGTGTAAGGGATCAGTCTAATAAGTATATACAATGTGAAGAGTGTTGCGAAACAACTCTGAAACAGTGTTGCAAAAGTATATAAGCGCGATTCCCACAATTAGAATATAACATTCTAATGGGGATTCTAAGTAGTAGCACACTATACATAAGCTTAGAGTAGTCAAGTATTCATAAGGAATCACCTAAGTACGATAGTAGCCCTTTAAAACAACTATTTAGAACTCTCTATAAACTCACAGAATTTTTAGGCTATCAGTATATTAAATTCATATTTGGAAAAGAAAAGACATGGTATACATCTCTCCTGGTTGAATAGTAATAAACCATAGATAAGCTTAAAGAGTCAAGCATTTACTTAGTGTCAACTAAGTATGATGGTGTATTTGTCTATCATATTACTGAAATCTGTCTTGTCATGGTAGTGTAGATTGTTATCGCATTGATCTTCCGATTCTTAAATACTATAGGAGTTTTTCCAAGTAAGGAAGAAGTAGTGGTAATGCAACAGCAAGTTAGAGTGATTTTATTAAATTATAATAACATTGAGTAATTCATTTTACTAGATAACTTGAACAATATTAGATATTCGAAGATTTTATGACTCTAAGAAAGTTTGCATTAGTGGTAGTTGATCTCCAGGAAGATTTTTTACCACCTAATGGCTCTCTTGCCATTAAAGGAGGAAGGGATATCATACCCAGCGTCAATAAATTGATCAACACAAAATACTATGACTGGTCGATAGTGATTGCAACTCAAGACTGGCACCCACCAGATCATTGTTCATTTGCTTCGCAACATAATGTGAGTCCTTTCACTGAATTAACATTCCAACACCCTCTTAGCGAAAAAGATGATGCTGGTGAAATTAAGACGATGAAGCAAATTGTATGGCCGGACCATTGTATTCAAAATACTGTCGGAGCCTCAATTGATCCTGAATTTTTTGACTCGTTTAAGCGGCTAGACGTTTCAAAAGCGGTCGTAAAGAAGGGCTATTTGAGGGACAGGGAATACTATTCCTGTTTCAAAGATTGCTGGCAAATTCATGAAACCGAAGTGAAGTCGAAATTGATAGAACATGAAGTAACTGATGTCATATTCACCGGGTTAGCGTATGACTTTTGTGTTTTGAATTCTGCAATTGATAGTAGGGCTGCGGGGTTTAAAACTTATGTCGTTAAGGATTGTTGTAAACCTGTTTATCCTCAGCAGATAGAAGCGACGGACGAGACTTACAAGTCAAATGACATTAAAATTATTTATTGCAGAGATATTCCGGGTTTATTTAATTTGTAGTTTTAGTTTGATATCTTGTTTTCTCTTCTCAATCAACCATTTCGAAATTATATCAATAGGGGGTATCGCATCAATCATAAGAGAGTCTTTCTCTATATTCTTTTGTGCTAAGGCACAATTCGCTTTCTCTTCTTGCTCTAATAAACTATCAATAGAGCTGTCAGAATCATCATCATTATAAGAATCTAAGATTGGGTTTAAAACGTGTGCTAAGGTTTTATCGATACGCACATCTCCAGACTTGTGTCCACTAAGTGCTGATTTCACAAGCGCCTTCTTTTCGTCAAGCAATCCATAATACAGAGCATCAATTTTCAGAAGTCGTTCATTTATAACCTTCTTTTCAACCAGGTCCTGGCTTCTATTTTCTTCTTTCTTGAACTTCTTCCTTCCCTTGATATACTCTTGAGCCTCACTCAATTCCGCCGCTCGACCAAAGTATCTATATCCTTTTGTTCCAGCCCCATCAGCTCGAATTCCAATGGAATTCAAATTATTTCCATACGTTATATAATCGCTCCCTCCTAGTTCCTTAATGTGATATTCCCAAGCTCGCTTTTCCTTGAAAAGTTTATTCAATGAGTCATTGAGCTCCCGTATCTGGTAGTCATTGAGCGTGGGATCTTGAATTCTAGTCAATTTGCTTGATATTTCTGCCATTATTGTAGAACGCCATTTTTCAGCTTGGGGCAAAGATTCAACAGACTGAACATATTTAGGTCGTAGATTAGGATTACTCTCTAAGACTCCAGCCTCTTTCTTCTTATGTTCTTGTAATCTATTAAGGGCTGACTGTGCTTTTTCGGAGTTTCTTGACATAAGTATACGCTTTTAATAGTATTAAATTGATGTAGAGATGACTATATACGAGGTGTGTATTAGGTAAGTTTGAGATGTAGATCTATATGCACGACATATACGACTTACATTCCCCTGAAAGCGTTTTTAGAGGCTCTTCTGCGACCATCGTATCTTTGTTTAGCTCTACCTCTATTAAGCTCTTTCGTGCTGTCAGCGTCGTGCTTAAACGAGACCTTTTTCTCTAGCTTTTTCGGAACAAATGTCAACTCAGCCTCACCTCTACCATGACGACGTAATCTGGAATCATTTGGTTTCTTTACCCTAGGCGTTTGATTAGCATGCTTAAGCTGTGCTGAAAATGATGCTTGGTCATCTTTCGGCGTATCATCTTTTAGGGGAACCATTTCGTTCATAAACTTGTCAGCCTCAGCATCGGCTTCTTTTCTACGACGAACCTTCTCTAGTTCCTTTTTGATTTTATTTCTTCTTATTTCTGTGGCCTCTCTGGCAGCAAGTTCATCCTCTTCATCTTCATCACTTTCTGATTCGATTTCTGACCTGGATTCCCCCTCAACGTTAAAATTCATTCTGTCCTCGTCAGATTCTTCTGCAGCTGTTAGACCTCTAGAAACATCCTTAGACACTTTAACAGGATTAAGTTGTCTGTATTCATGTGATTCTTCATCAACGGCAAAATCAGGATTTTCAAATACTTCCTTGAAACGATCATCATTAATGACAGCCTCTGCAGCAGCAGAACCTTTCTTGTCCTGCAATTTACCGGCCAAATCCTTGTTGATCTTGATTTTCGTGTTACTAATGGTACCGGTTGATCTAATTCTTGACTCTCTCTCTTTCTCAATTCTCTTTTTGATTTCTCTTTCTCTTTGCTCCCTGTAAGAATTAGGATTTGCGATCAAGTTAACCTTATCATATAATTCCGTATCAATAAAAAAACCATGCATGTAGGAGCGCATAACTTTTGAACCAATCAAATGTGACAATCCTAACTTGTCTACATCATCTCTAGTGATGAATCTATAATTAGAATACACTGTATCCGAGGGTTTCTCTTCCAATTCTTCAGTGATATTATCTAAGAATGAACACCACCTTGGTGCCGGTCCTAATTGAGGGATGTAATAAGAATGCATGGAAATCCCTTCATTAGCCATCAAAAACATTCCTGACTCTTTAACATATGCAACGTCGTTTATATCTACGCTTGGTTCCATTGAAGTGAATGGTTTTCCATCTAATCGATTCCATATCTTTGCAATACGTTTATCTGACGTCATGATTTTGTTTTGTTGAGAAGAATTTTCATCTATCCATAGAATTTTCTTGATATCAAAACCATATCCTTGATCTTTAACAATAGTAGGTACAGCCGACCTCAAATCATATATAAGCGATAGTCCGGAAGAAGTCCCACAAGCAAAATTAAGCCCATCGTTCCGGAATGAAGTAGCTGTAACTTGAACAGGTTCGTTTAACTGCTCTGAAACAAACAATTTAGCTGCCCTTTGCCTACTTCTTGGGTCCCAAAATTCAACCGTTCCGTCTTCTAGGCCCGCGCATACCAACCCATGAACAGGATTAACATCCACTGAATTTACCCCTCTCTTAGTGTCTAAAGTATAAGGGTTCAAAAACCTTCCTTGCTCTAAATTTAATCTGTATATTTCATTTCCAGAAGCCCCCACCAAAAGATCACAATTTACTGGATTATATGACAAGTCTCTCCCAAATTTTGGGATCCTAGATCGATAATGAATACCACCCTTTGTGTGAAACTCAATTGATCTATCATTCTGTAGATGTACGGACTTTGTCCAGTCATTTGACAATATAAGAAAGTCTATATTCTCTGCGTCAGTATGTCTGTCAAACTTTAGAGATAAGTTTGCAAAATCATATACATGGATCTGAGGTTTATATGTACCTGTAGCCATAGCAAACTGGCCATCAGGTGACACTTTTATTTTATTAGATGCCTCACTAAACTCAAAATCTTGAATTAGCTCTATTCTATTCTGGTATTCTATATCATTCTTTAATGCTCTCTTTCTCTTCTTAGCGATCCAGTCAGGTAATGAACGCGAGCTATTCGTACCAGAGACCTGATAAACAGACACATTACCGGCTGATGTTGACTTTAACACCATATTTCCTTAAGTTGCCGTTCCTAATATATATTTTACTGGATGTATAAATTTGCGATGAGTTCCAAAAAGAACTATATGACGATTAAAAAAAAAAAAATTGATATTGAAGTGCTCACGTGCTATAGATCATAATCATAAACTATCAAAAAAGCTTGTTAACTGTACGTTCCAACGAGCAATCAGGTCATACCATATTGATCAACATGTATACTTTGCTGTCTTGCTGAATTTGTAGCATAATGTGGTTTGACAGGAGTTGAAATATTATTTGCTAATTCTTCAAAGTTAAAAATTGTTGCAGAATCCTCGTTTTCAGGGGCAGAGCTCTTAGAAGATATAGGCTTGAAATTAATATCTTGATTTGGATACAAAAACCCATATTCCTCAATCGAAATATTGCGGAAATCACTACAGGCCACCTGGTCCTCTATTTGTAAAAATCTTCCGAAGGTTTCCCATTTTGATTTATAATCACTGAACGTTGCCGCAAAAAGTTGAAGACCGCTTTTAACTAAAGTGTCCTGAAGAATGGAACTATCTTCTCTAATTAGATATTGAAAGATGTCTTCAAAAATTGGAACGTTTTTAATGTCCGCATAGCATATATCATTAGCAAAATTAAGAAGGCTCACCCAAATCAAAGAGTTATCTACGGTATTGAGATTAATTGTTACCATTTTGAAAAATAGTCTATGTGTGAGCTCCGTTAAAAGGTTGAATTCAATATTATTCTCGTCAGTCCCTGAGACAAAGTACAAAGTGGTAAACAAGGAAGAAATCATTAGGTCTACCATTTTGAAGACAATTTTTCGATATAATTGGCCTGATGATGAGCTACTAATGAATTGATAAGCAAAAAATTCATCTTTGAACGTATGAGACAAGAGACTTAAATTCAATATAGCACTTTGAACAAGCTGTTTAAAATTGTCTCCGCAGAATGCCAAGTGGTTACTGGTGTCAAATGAATTATCATATGCTATTCCCTCAAAGAAGTAGTTTGGCTTTGGAAGTGGAGCTGAAGCCAAATGACTGAAGTTTGCTAAGATAACAGCTGGAACTTCAAATTCGTTGTAGGGAGTGCATAGGTTAATCGAAAGTAAGTAGTTTAAGTTCAAGAACGCTGTTGTCATAGATATTTTTGGCTTTAATGCATTAAACTCTGAGTAAAGATTAATTTTACCTTGCAGCAGCCCATATATTGATTTCAACGACAATAAGATATAATTTGGAACATTGGCTGAGGATAAGTATGCTATTTGGTTATTTTGATCAAGGACATCGAGGATTACTTTATAGGAAGTTTGGAGGACATTATTGTGGTTTAATAATGGACTGAAATTTAACAAGTATTTATTTCTTAAGCAAAGTTTGAAAGAATCTCTCTTGACCGCAGTGGTATTTATATCGCTCAAAAGTATGGAACAAGAAGCAATTGACAAAATCTTACTAATGCAAATATTGGTGATTTCAGAACCATGTGTCTCTTTGCTCGGATCATATGATAATATTGAAAAAGCCTCACTAGAATTGTAGCAGATTAAGGCACAAAATTCTGCGTATGTGTCATCTTGCAAAAGACTAAGAAGTTCCAATAAATATTTGTTTATTTTGATGGACTTTTGATTATCTTCCTTTGGATATTTTGAGTAATTAATCAAATTTTGAAATAATTTGCATATGTGAGTAGCTTTGGGGAGCATAAAACTGAGGAATTGCCTAGTATCAAGATTGACACCGGAAAGTGATCTTTTCGATCCACTTTCTTCAGAAATTATATCTTTATAAGTCCAAAACGCAGAAATACTGTGGCAAGTTAGGGAATCATCAGTATTCTTGTCTTTTAAAACTTTTAAAAGGGATGCCATACATTCGTCATCTCTGCAGAGGCTTATAAAGGATTGTATTAAGTGGGGACTCTTTAAATGGTGCCATATCAAGGAAGCGAAAATGTCAAAAAAATCTCCCAAATCTTTCTTCGGCTCCCTTTTTGAAACCAAGCAAATGAGATTAGCCAATGGGACAATAAAATTAATTTCAAGATTCAAGCTTTCGAAGGCGTTTTCATCTTTGAACTCCTTAACAAGAACTTTCAAAATACGTCGATACGCTCCACGAATCAGTTCAACTCTTTTTTCAAAACCTTCAGCACTTAATTCTGAAGCATCGAAATCCTTTACTTGCTTACTATAACCAACAAGGCATTTAAGTGATAATTCTTTTTTTCTGTTGGAAACTTTTGGATTTTCTCTCTCTACTGTTGCCTGCGTTTTGATAAAAGAATCGTCAGCTGGCACAGCTACTGTCATGACGTCTTAAAAAGGATTTCAATAAAGATTCCACTTAACTTCTTATCACTTCTGCTTAAAAAGATTAATTCTGTATTTATACGCTATTCTTGAGTTGAGTTCAAGTTTTACCACACACCAAATGTGTTTTACATTAGTAAAAAGTGTTGCAAAAGAGAGCCCGCGCTCAAAACAAACAACGTGACTCCTTTGGCTTGGGAACACAAACTGCTTTTTTGCGATGTATGAGTTCAAAAACTCTAACAGTGATGAAAGACGCAAAAACAGCAGTTGTTCCGGCTAGAGGTCTAAATCTAGAACTTAGCGATGTAACCAGGACCCTTCTATGGGATTTTGTGGAACAAAAAAAAAATAAGGAACGTGGTGAATAGAGCACGACATTGAAAGCGGAGCAGAGGAATAGCCAGAAGAATAGCCCAACTGTGAACGACTATCCCGGAGAACTCTGTATTGGAAGAATGTGACTGATAAGTCTGAAGAGGGGTATTAAATTTATTGGCATTTGGAATGTAATAGTATCCTCAGGCTATCTCTTGGATAATAAAAGTGAATGCAGCAATACAGGCAATTCATGCGTGATTCTGCATCATTGACACAAAGAGAAGGGTCTCTGAGTATGATACTTAGAGCCTCGTGCATGTTCTATAAGGCGACTAGGTTGTTTGTTCATGTTGGAATATATACTAAAATATGCACGAAGAACCCACGGATATAGCCAATGCCTCTACTTGCGTCAACTTGCGCCTTAATACATAATTTTAAATCTCAGAACACAAATGTTCTCTTGTTCCGAGCGAATTCAAAAGCAATCAGGTGGTTATAAGAAATATATAAGATCAAAGCAGTGGTAATGAATGTTTTAGTTTTCTTTACAATGTATTGATGAGATGAACAATGCTAAAATTTGATTATTGTTTTGAGAACGCGCAAAGAAACGCATCGTATAAAGTCTCAGTTGATTCATCTAAGAATCAAGATGGGAAGCTGAGCCCCCATGCCCCTTGTAGAAAGGTACTGCTTGCAGAAAATGAGCTGCCCCTTCTAACACGGCTCACTCGAAAAGATCAAGACTTCAGGAATACCCGAGGAAGCATAGATTCATCTCAAATATCACCTACTTCAGAGAGAGGTTCCAAGTTCGGGAGCTTTAGCTCAGGCTCGATAATAGATCTTGATGAAATCGTTAAGGAGTCGAAGAAGTTTGAGCGAGACTTAAAGGAAAGTTGCAGCGATTGTTCAACTCCTAGACCTCAACCAAGAATGAGCTTTCAGGATGAAGTCAACGGGGAATTTCCTCGACACTTCGATGATGATTTTTCGTTAGGTTTTGCTCCTATCCTTAACGAAATAACGACTCAAGATTTTGGTAGATCAAACTCATGCAGGCAGGGTACTTCATCACACGGGAATCTGGCAGCCGGTAGCAAACGAAGTAGCGTATCACTGGGGAAAACGGAAACGTTTAAATCTCCTTTGAAGCTGATTTTTAAAAGAGCTAGTCAAAAAAGTAAATATCAGGAACAAAGCGAGGACGAGCAGGACTCTGAAGAAATGTTAGTGGAGAATAATTTATCAAATGAAAGCATTCTAGTTTCCCGTTTACCTTCACCTCAGATTAAACCTTCGGTAGGTAAAGGGGTGGATGGTTGCAGTAATATCAAGAAGTAGGTTGTATAATTACCAAATGAAAATACCAATCATAAGACGGCAGAGATCCTCATAGGATTAAAGTTTCCAAAGTATCCATAAAGTGTATATTTTTATAGAATAACCTTATTGGAGAGACACAACATAACTACGTGTATAGTTTAAATGCTTTGTTGAACTCCTCTAAGAAATCGTTATAATTTTAAAGTTTAGACTAAAGATTCTTCTAGAGCGTAGAGCTGTTTCAAAACGGCAGCCTTGGCAGTACCTCCTGTAGCAGTTCTTCTTTCGACGCTGGCTTCGAAGTTAAAGATATCTTTAACATCATCAGAAAACCGGCTATCTATGGACTGTAATTGCTCTAAAGTCAATTGATCGATTCCTGACAATTTTTGTTCTTCGGCAGCCCTTACACACTCACCAGAGATATGATGAGTCTCTCTAAATGCAACTCCCTTTCTCACTAAATAGTCGGCTAAATCAGTAGCAAGCATATCCATTGTCAAGGCATTTTTCATATTCTTTTCATTAATTTTCAAAGTAGAGATAGCACCTGTTGCAATCAAAATGGAATGTTCAACCGTTGTCAAGGCATCAAATAAAGGCTCCTTATCCTCCTGCATGTCCTTATTATAAGTAGAGGGAATGGATTTTATTGACATTAAAAAACCAGACATCGAACCAAATACACGTCCTGACTTACCCCTCAATAATTCTAAAGAGTCGGGATTCTTTTTCTGTGGCATCAAAGAGGATCCAGTGGAATAGGCATCAGCCAATTGAATGAAACCGAACTCAGCTGTAGAATAGATTATTAAGTCTTCAGAGAAACGCGAAATATGGTTCATAAATAGAGTTGACCAAAACAAAGATTCAACGACAAAGTCACGATCACTCACAGCTGTCAAAGAGTTTCCTATGGTCGAGTCAAACCCCAAGCCCTTGGCCAAAAATTCTCTATCAATGCCATAAGGATGACCGGCCAATGCACCAGCTCCCAAAGGTGACTGATTAACTCTATCTAAAACTTGTTTTAACCTCTTGTAATCTTCCGTAAAGTAAGTAGCATAAGAAGAAAGCCAATGAGCCCATCTAATAGGTTGAGCTCTTTGCAAGTGAGTATAACCTGGCATCAAAACATCGATCTCTGCGGCGGCTCTCTTCAATATTGCCTTGATGAAGTCTGCTAAAATGCTAAGCAAATTTGTTAAGCTTTCACGAACAAATATCCTCATATCTGTAGCCACTTGATCGTTTCTAGACCTACCAGTGTGAACTTTGCCCGCAATATGCTTCCCAATTATCTCTCCTAATCTTCTTTCGTTTGCAGTGTGGATGTCCTCATCACCAGGTTTTTCGACAAACGTGCCCGAATCCCACTCTTTCTGAATCTCTTGCAAACCTTTATGGATAGAGCTTAGTTCATCATCGGTAATTAATCCGATCTTATTCAAACCTTGAGTATAAACCTTAGTACCCAACAAATCTGCGGAATACATTCTCTTGTCATAAGGCAATGAAGCATTATATAAATTCATCAAGGGATCGGTGGCTCCAGTGAACCTACCTCCCCAAAGCCTGTTCTCAGCAGGTTGCTCGCTAGACATAATGATACGTTCCTGTAATTTGATAGCAGCCAAGAGAGTAAGAGAATTGAGATGTATTGAACTAAAATGAATTGAAATCCTTGAAATGATTCATCACCGCGGCTACAATAAAATTTTTCAATTACCCATTTAGGATGTATTTGTTCGTAAAAGATGAATTTTCTTTCGTATTTACAAATGGCCTCTATGCTTTATGTATATTCTATTATTCACTAGACATATGTTTAATTAAGGCTTACATCTTCCAGTGAATCTTGGATACAAGGAGCAATCTCTAACAGTGAATCTGTCACACAACCATGCCAATACTCTTTCAGTACCCAATCCGTAACCACCGTGAGGGCATGTTCCATATTTCCTTTGATCAATAAACCAATAATATGACGCTATATCTAACTTTTCTCTCTTGAAAGCAGCGATAAGCTCATCATAGTCATCAATTCTCATTGAACCTCCTGTGATTTCGCCAACATTTGGCATCAAAACGTCTACAGATTCAGTGACTCTGGGATCGTCTTCACATTTCTTCATATAAAAAGACTTAATTGCTACCGGAAAGCGGATCAATAAAATAGGAACACCAATGGTATCAGTCATTTTACGCTCAGCTGCCTCAGCAATGTCGTCACCAAATTTGAACTCTTCTCCATCTTCGTTGGGAATATTATGCTCCTTTAGCCATTCTAAAGCTTCAATATAGGTCATCCTTTTAAATGGCATTTTGGGTGGTTGGAAATTAGGATTTAATTGTTTGACCAATGGACCGGCGACAGGATCTTCTATCACATATTGAATTGTTTTCGTAAGAAGACGCTCCAAATGTTTCAACAAATCCTCAAAGTCTATAAAGCCCAACTCACTTTCAATATGAGTATACTCGGACAAGTGCCTTCTAGTATGCGACTTTTCAGCACGGAAAGATTCTTGGATACAATAGACGTCTCCTAGGGCAGGCACCAACGTCTCCAAATACAATTGTGAAGATTGCGTCAAGTATGCTTCTTCTCCATAATAGTTCATTTTAAATAAAGTAGAACCTCCCTCAACTTGTGTCTGTACCATACAAGGAGGTGTAACTTCCAAAAGACCTTCCTCATCAAAAAATCTTCTCACTGACTTCAATAAACAAGCACGAACTTTCATTACTGCGGACAATGTTTCCCCTCTTAAAGCTAAATGACGTTGATCTAACAACAAGGCTGGATCAGCATTTTCTTGAACTTTATTGGTAAAAGAGTCTTCACCACCAGGAGCTAAACCGATAACTTTATAGTAGTCTGCTTTCAATTCGACACCCCCCGGAGCTGACTTTCCTTCAGGCAACTTGTGGATTACACCTTTGATAACTACGCTGGATTCCAAGGTCAACTCCTGCGTTGTCTTGCACTTTGCCAAATCTCCAGTAAGTACTGCTTGAATAAAACCAGTACCATCTCGTAAAGTGATGAAAGCCAATCCCTTCTGAATTCTTAAGCGGTGAATCCAACCATGAACAGCAATCCTATTACCTAAATTCTCAGGAATATCTCTCAATCTAATTTTTTTAGCTTCAGGTAATGACTTATCTTCTTCAATTGAGATATCAAGCGCAGCCAATTTCAGGGTGGCTTCTTCTTCTTGTTTCTGCTTTTGTTCAACTAATTTTGCCTGTTTCTCTAACTTCTTTCTTATGCCATCAGCACCTTTCTTAGCCTTTTTTAATGCAGAGGCTGAAAGCTCACCATAGCCATATATCTCTTTGTCTTCCTCCAACTTTTTGAACACCAAGATCGTAGATTCTGGGTGCGTAAAATAAGCGTATGCGGAAGACTGAAAAGGGTTCTTTTCTGAACCTCCGGAGGGGTAATCAATACCACTCTGTTCGTGGACGTAAACGTAAGGCATTGTATTAAACGTATAAGTCGCTATTCTCTTGATAGTGATGTTTCTGATTGCTAATCTTCTGCGGTGATTTTTTCAACCATGGTTTGACTCACGAGTTCCATAAAATACCAAGTTGAGCGTAAATGAAGGCATAGAAATTTTTTCACGTTTTGATAAATAACCGACTCAGTTGCAATAGGCTAGAACCAAAGTAGACTACTTGAGAGATAAGGTTACGAATAATATGGCATTAGAACAATCTTTGGCGGCATTGTCTTTGGCAACTGTGGAATCAGAATCTGCCCTTCCTACTAAGACTTTAGTGTTCAAGCCTAAAACTGCTAAGACAGCTACTCCTATCCCCATTATTGTATTTGCGCTCCAAAATACCCTGACAGCTTCAGGTGCTATCGCTAATGCGGCAAATGTGAAAGAACCAAGATTAGCAAAAGAAGATCTCGTTCAAGAATTCTTTGCAACTTCAACCAAGGAAGTGTCTATTGCTAATTTGCATAAAGGTCTTGCTGGAAAAATCAAGATATTAATCGATAAGAATATCACAGAGGCACCTAATGATTTGACACTTCAGTTGGCAACTGAGTCATCGAAAGTAAACTTAAAAGCAAAAGTGATTAATGATTATTTGGCGTCTACTGGAATAGAAATCATTCCGGTTGACTTCACAGTAAGGGCCGAACCAGCAGAATCCGCTTCTTCTCGTAAGGAACAATTGAAAAAAGAGAAAGAAGCTGCAAAAGTAGAGGATGCAAAGCTTATTGGCATTACTGTTGACAAGTCCAAAGATTTTTCTTCTTGGTACTCACAAGTGGTAACTAAAGGGGAGATGTTGGATTACTATGACGTGTCGGGTTGTTACATTTTAAGGCCCAATTCATACTCCGTTTGGGAGACCATTCAAACTTGGTTTGATAAGCGGATTAAGAAGTTGGGTGTTCAGAATTCATATTTCCCTATGTTCGTATCTTCAAGGGTTTTGGAAAAGGAAAAAGATCACATTGAGGGATTTGCCCCGGAGGTGGCATGGGTCACGAAGGCTGGTAACTCTGAGCTTGATGAACACATTGCGATTAGACCTACATCTGAAACCGTCATGTATCCTTACTATGCTAAATGGATCAGATCTCACAGAGATCTTCCTTTAAAATTAAACCAGTGGAACTCTGTCGTTAGATGGGAATTTAAGCATCCTCAACCTTTTTTAAGGACTCGTGAATTTTTATGGCAAGAAGGTCATACTGCTCATTTGACAGAAGAATCTGCTACTGAAGAGGTTCTCCAAATTTTAGAATTGTATGCTGGGGTTTATGAAGAATTGTTAGCGGTTCCTGTGGTCAAGGGTGTGAAAACAGAGAATGAGAAATTTGCCGGCGGTGTTTTTACTACCACATGTGAAGGGTTTATACCAGAAACAGGAAGAGGTATCCAAGGTGCTACTTCGCATCATTTGGGTACCAATTTTTCTAAAATGTTTAATATATCTGTTGAAAATCCAGAAGGTGCAGAAAAACCTAGAGTATTCGCTTTCCAAAATTCTTGGGGTTTGTCAACCCGTGTTATTGGTGTCATGGTGATGACACACTCAGATAACAAAGGTTTGGTCTTACCTCCGAGGGTTGCACAAACTCAAGTTGTAGTTATTCCAGTAGGTTTAACCAGCAAAACTACAGACTCTCAAAGAGTTGCAGTTAACAAGGGAGCAAAAGAAATTGAACAGAAGTTGAATGATGCGGAAGTTAGGGTTGTTGGAGATTACAGAGACAATTATTCTCCAGGCTGGAAATTTTCGGATTGGGAGTTGAAAGGGGTTCCTTTGCGTATTGAGTTCGGACCAAAAGATTTATCTGAGGGTCAGGTAGTTGCAGTGAGACGTGATAATCGTGCTAAGTACACAGTTAAGTTATCAGAACTTGAAAAGCGTATTCCAGAGATTTTAGAGGAAATGCAGAAGGAATTATTAGAAAATGCACGTAGCGCATTTGACAATCACCGCAAAGTGATTCACGAGTGGAAGGATTTTGTACCGACTTTGAATGCCAAAAATGCTATTGTTGCCCCATGGTGTGGGGATGCAGACTGTGAAGATGATATTAAAGATTCTTCTGCAAAGAAAGATAACGGAGAAGATGAAGTAGAAGATGAAAAATCTCCATCTATGGGTGCCAAATCCCTTTGCATTCCGTACGATCAACCAGAGTTAAAGCCTGGACAAAAATGCATAAAGTGTGACAGATTAGCAGTAAAGTATTGTATGTTTGGAAGATCGTATTAAACTATTACAGTTACATTTTTGGATCCATAGACTTACCTTATATAATATTAATTCATGTATAATTATTCCAAAACAGAGAGGAATCGACAGCCTCTGACGTTAACTTTTTAACGACCGTTAATCCAGTTTCGTCTAAATCCAAATAGCAGATAAATTCCAATTCGAGCTCGTCTTTAGCATACTTCCATACTTTACTATAATTTAGTCCAACTTGGCTGACAGAGTGTGAGTCATCTGAAAAGCAGAACATACTGTTTCCATGCCTTTTAATTGCCTCGCAAATATCTCTTTTCGGATATGGGGTTTTCCACCCTTTTCTGATAGCAGCTGAATTGAGTTCAAACAATCCACCATAATCAGCCACAAGTTTTATATTACGAATAATACAATCCCATACTTCTGGCCAGTCCCTTTCTATAACAATGTCCTTTATCATTTTACCCGTAGTGAAATCAATTTCTTCAGGTTGCTCGAATAGCCTAATTAGATCAAAATGTCCAACAACCTGCGGTTGCACAGAAGAAAGAACCTTATATTGTAAATCAAAATAATTTTTGAAAAGACATCTTACCGTGCCTTTCGCTGTTGAATCTCGTGCCTTTAGCCATAGCTCCTTGGAAAAATCTATAGGTATCCCGTTGACATAATGAACAGATCCAACGCACATATTAATACTTGGATTCCTCAATAGCGCTATACTATATTCGATGTGCTCATCATCAACTCCTTCAACTTCGAAACCGACAAGTAAGCGCATTGTCTTCCTAAGATTGTATTTCTTTTGCATTTGCAGTGCATGCTTCAAATAATTTGTGAAGACTTCTTTAAGGTCGTTACAAGTATAGTCTTTTTCGATTTCTTCAGGATATAGAAACTTTGAATTCAAACGAGGCATATGTTCTGTCAAGCAAAAATGTGTAAATCCTTTTGATTCAGCAGTTGATACGATTTCTTCTAGGGTGTCAGTGGCATGACTGACATAGTCTCCACTATGGGAGTGATGAGAATGCATTGGTTATTGATTAAATCGATATCATGTTAAAAAAAGGTATATATTCTATACCGGATTATATTAATCTTTGAAATTTTGGAGCTATACGGTTTCGCTTAATTCTTATTATACACTAATGAAACCGTTTCTCAATAGGGCTGGAAATGTTAAGGTATTTAATCCCATATGGTACCAATACCGAAGCCTTGTAGGATTTTATCCTACTATAAGTCAGTTAAACATTGACCCGCCATCAACTAATACATTAGTGTCAACTAAAGGACATATCAAATCTATACGGGAATTTAAAAATATAAAGTTCATTGATATATCAGACGGCTCCGGTCATGAAAATTTGAGCATAGTTGTGAGGAACCCGGAGGTGGTTCTATCAAATGTGTCTTTAAAAGTTGGACAAAGTGTTGAAGCAGTGGGAAAGTGGATTGAATCGACAGGAAAGCAAGATTTTGAATTACTCATTGGAGAAGATTCCGACCATAAAATGGAAATTATAGGTGATGTTACAGACCTGTACCCTCTTCAAAAAAAATCCACGTCATTCCATTTTTTAAGATCAGTACCAACTTTGAGACATCGTACGTCATCACTAGCTTCAATACTAAGATTCAGATCTTTTATTGAAAGCAAATTCTTTGAATATTACAATAAGAACGGATTTATAAAAGTGAATCCCCCGTTAATCACCAGCTCAGATTGTGAAGGAGCAGGAGAGCAATTTGTAGTGGAATCTTTAAAGATTGAAGAAGACAAGGACCAAGAATTGTTCTTTGATAAGCCTGCTTACCTTACGGTATCCACCCAACTCCATTTAGAAGTACTCGCCCTTTCTTTGAATAGAGTATGGACAATGACACCTTGCTTTAGAGCAGAAAATTCCAAGACTAATCGTCATTTGAGTGAATTTTGGATGCTAGAAGCAGAGATATGCTACATCGAAGATCTTCATCAACTTACGGCATTTGTGGAAGATATGATCAGATTTATTGTCACTGAATTGAAATCAAAGAAGAATAAGATAGTAACCAGTCAAGAGCAAGATTTGGTTGGCTCTAGATTTAACAAAAATGAAGTGAAAGAGATGTCTGGCAGATGGAGCACTCTTCTTTCACCAAATAAGTGGCCCACAATCACATACTCAGAGGCAATCGATATTATAAATAAAATCAAAAACAAAGGGAGATCAAAAGGAAGACTACAGTGGGGAAGCTCTTTACAAACAGAAGATGAGAAATGGTTAGCTGGATCGCATTTCAATAGTCCGGTATTTATTACAGATTATCCTCTCTCTGAAAAACCTTTTTACATGCCGAAATCGAAATCTTTCGACCCAGAACGACCAACTGTCTCTTGTTTTGATCTAATAGTTCCTGAAATCGGAGAGCTAGTGGGTGGTTCTTTGAGAGAACATAACTATGATAGTTTGATTTTGGAAATGAATAGAAGAAATATGAAAATCGATGATATGGAGTGGTATACGTCTACTAGAAAAAATGGATCTGTCCCCCATGGTGGGTTTGGGATGGGAATTGAGAGGCTTGTCTCTTATTTAGGTGCAATAGAGAATATCAAGGATGTTATTCCGTTTCCAAGGTATCCAGGATCTTGCCAGTGCTGATCATGTAAATAGAGAAAATAGAGCTGATTACGTAAGTTTTTTTTTTTTATAAAAAATTAACATTTGCCAACCTCTTAAAAATTCTATCGTCGAAGTGAACATTTCTTCAGTCTACTACATCACTAAGAAATTAGCAGCAGTCAAAAAATATACAGAGGATAGAAATGGATCAACTCAACGTTAAAGAACAACAAGAATTCCAACAAGTTGTTGAACAAAAGCAGATGAAGGACTTTATGAGATTGTATTCTAATTTGGTCTCTAGATGTTTCGATGACTGTGTTAACGATTTCACTTCAGCTAGTTTGACCAGCAAGGAAAGCTCTTGTATCCTGAAGTGCTCAGAAAAGTTCTTGAAACATAGTGAGAGAGTTGGGCAACGATTCCAAGAACAAAAGTATGTATTCAAAATTTTACTTGCCACATTGCGCATCAGATATTAACCAACCTTTAGTGCCTTATTAATGCAAAACATGCAAAGACGCTGAGCAATTGCTAGCAGCTCTCTTAGCTCCACGTTAATGTTAATGAAAGTTTTAGATGGAGACATTCTTTAGGATTTTTTTACCGGTTGTGATATATTAGTCGTATACGAATAGTTCGTCTGCCTACTACTAAGTGACTGCTTAGTTTGTTTTACTGTACATAGCTTTCTTGAATATAGTGAAAGATAGCCATTTAGAGCCACAGGCTTGCCTTCTTGTAGCAATATAAGTGTTTTTGAAAATCTGAATAAAAGTTACACAAAATCTTTGAGTATCAAACTGAAGTCTTAGTTTTCCAAATAACATAAACTTGGTGCGTTTTAGCAGCATGTCAAAAGAAGCCGAAAACAAAGATCTTTTGCAGCTCTTCGTGGCTTCTACTATAAACGGCTTCGTAAAGAAAAAGAAGGATTTCAATAAAGATGAAATAGAGTTCGAAATTGATGCATTCTTGACAAGCTTGAATGCATTACTACACAGCTACTCTGACAGATTCAAAATACAAAAATATGTCAATAATAATATAGATCAAAACACATTAGCAAAAATAATTGAAAATAGTCCATTTTGTGAAATCGCTAATGTTACTAAGAGTAAAGTTGTAATTCAAAAGGATTCCAACAAATACGAATCAGTTCTTGCAAGCACCGTAGTCTCGTCTACTATTGAATACTCCAAGTTTTTAATTAGCCGAGTAAATGACTTACTGAATGAAAGTGAAGCAGTGGAATTAAATCAAGTTCTTGAAAGTAATGAAACGAGGAAAATAGATGAGCTGCTAAGTGAGGTTGGAAACGCAAAAGATGGCAATGGGAAAGAGCAGGATATAAGCAATGATAAAGATAGTGAAACCTTAAATCATGATAAAAAAGAACTAGAGCAATTAAAGGAGGATGTAACGGAATTAGAGAGTGTGCCAATTCAAAGCCAAGATAGTGATAAAAAGCAAAGCACTTTTGAGAAATCAGATGTGAACAAAAATAAGTCTGTCGACACGGCAGAAAAAGAGGAGATTAAGTATTCTGAAAAGACCGAGGAAGTTACAGGGAAAGGACAGAATATGGAAGATGACAGTGATGAGGCTTTAGAGCAAACTCCAAGAGATGCTGAATCTAACGAAATAGAAAGAGATGGCAGTATTGGGACAGACAGAAACTCGGAAGATGGTAGTCCTACTGAAACCAAGTTCCATGATGCGGCATCCAAACTAGAGGAGATACTGCCTTCGGGAACACCACATGAAGTCTCACCGCCCGTTGATAGTGGAAGCGATGGAACTACCCATGATGATTCTAATCTCGTCAAGCCTCTGCAAAATTCTCTCAAGAGATCAGCTTCTCCATCCGTAGCATCCAGCCAACATAAAAGATTCCAACACATTGCAATAAATTTGCTCAATAGCATTCAAGAGCATCGTTTTTCATCTCCCTTTTTACAAGCTGTGAATAAAAGAGAAGCTCCAGACTATTATGACTTGATCTACGAACCTAAGGATTTGAAAAACATTTTGAAATCTGTTAAACTGAAACAAGAGCCAGCCGAATATAATCTGATAAAGCAATTGAAAAGGGATATCATGCTTATGTTTGCAAATTGTGTTATGTACAACCAATCAAATGAGAGTTTAGTAGACTTAACCAAGAGCATGAGAAACGACGTTAATAATATATTTAGTTTATTCGAGGAAGCGGAACTGGATATCAGACAAGATTAATAGCGTAATTTCGGCTTCACCTCTTTTAAAGTATAATCGGGGATATTATTTAGACATCTAAAATACATAATTTTAATACGAAACTCATAATTTGGATCATTGTAGGATCCAGAAAATATAAACATCGAGAAAGCATCAAATTTCATTTTCTCAACTGCTGAAATTTTTTCTTATTTTTTAAATAGATTAATGATTCAAGCATCCTGTGCTTTATAAAAAATCTCCCAATAGAAGGTGTTTCATAGAAGACTTTCATTCCTAAAGACGACTAATCGCTCGTTTATGTCTTTTTTTGAAAAGCAAACTTCATTCGATGTGGAATATGCACCGGCGCATATAACAAAATGGCGGTCTCAAAGAACTGGCTTGCAAGTGACATATATAGAGCAAGAATCTCCCATTATAAATGGCTATTTCGCAGTTGCTACAGAAATAGAAAATAACTCCGGTTGTCCTCATACTCTAGAACACTTGATATTTATGGGAAGTAGAAAATTCCCATACAAAGGACTACTTGATAGTTTGGGGAATCGATATTTTTCTAGCACAAATGCTTGGACTGCAGTCGATCAGACTGTTTACACTCTAACTACAGCAGGATGGGAGGGATTCAAAACCCTTTTACCTATTTATTTAGATCATTTATTCAATCCGACGCTTACAGATGAGGCATGCTTGACTGAGGTCTATCACATTGACGGAGAAGGTAAAGAAAAAGGTGTAGTATTCAGCGAAATGCAAGGCATTGAATCACTGTCCTGGTTTATTACATATTTGGCAATGCAGCAGCTTCTATACTCTCCTGATTCTGGTTATTCATCGGAGACTGGTGGCCTTATGTCGGAATTACGACACTTGAAAAATGATCAAATCAGAGACTTCCACAACTCGCTATATCGTCCCAGCAATTTATGTTTAGTAATAACAGGAACAGTTGACGAGAAAGAACTTATGAAAATTTTGACCACGTTTGACTCGGAGTTACCTCAGCTTCCTGAAACACTTCATAAGAGGCCGTTCGTAGATTCGAAGCCTGATCTACCATTGAAGAATACTATAGTGAAGGAAATAGAATTTCCTGATAATGATGAATCATTTGGAGAAGTAGCCATCTCCTGGATTGGACCAAAGACTGACAATGTTTTAGCAAACGCGGCTTTGGATTCTTTAGGCTCTTATTTTACTGATAGTGCCATATCTTTATTTAATAAAATTCTTGTTGAAACCGAGGATCCTTTGGCTACAGAAACAGATTTTTTCACGGATGATTATTTAAGAACCGCTTTCAATTTTACGATAAGTGGCGTCCCCACTGGGCGTTTGTATGATGTCGATTCAAAAGTTAAAGAAATGATTAGAAGTCAAGCGACTCCACTTAATATTGATTTGAAGTATATGAGACAAGTCATCAAGCAGCAAAGGTTAAAATTCATTTCAAGCACTGAAAGATCAGCTTCGTCTTTCGCTACTATATCGATAGGCGAATTCATATACGGAAAAGCTGATGGATCTGACTTAAAAAAATGGACTGAAAATATTGCAGAGTTTGACATACTATTGCAATGGACACCAGAACAATGGAGTTCATTTATTAAAGAAATGTTGATTGATAATAAATCAGCAACGGTTCTTGGCAGGCCGTCTGCAAAGTTGAATGAAAAGTTAGAACTTGAAAATAAGAAAGTACTCCAAAGGATTGAAAGCACTTATGGCCCACAAGGTTTGAAAGAATTGGAAACTAAAGTGAAGAAGGCTCAAGAGAAAAATGATGAACCTATCCCTGATGAGTTATTGACTCAATTTGGGAAACCAGACCCATCAAAAATTAACTTTATTCAGACGAAATCTTATAGAGGCGGCCTAAATCACATTAAAGGCAACTATATTGATGAAGGCGTAATCCCAAATGAATTGCAAAGGGATTCAAAATCCGATATTCCCCTTTTCTTACACTTTGAAGACTTTAAATCTCAGTTTACTACAATAAACTTAGTTCTCTCATCCAAACAGGTAGAACCAAGATTATTGAAGTATATGTCCGTAATCGAAGAAATATTCACTCTTCCTTTGCGTTTACCAAATGATGAGTATATTCCTTTTGAGGAAGTTATTTCTCAAGTTAAGGAAGATGTAATAGACTACCTGTTAGATAATGGTTTTGAAAGTCAGTTTTTGGAATTAGTCAGTATAAGAATGAAATTTGAATCCAAAAATTATGCTAAAGCAATACAATGGCTCTTAAATTTCAAAGAATACTCTGTTTTTGAAGAATCTAGAATTAAGATTATAATAGAAAAAATTGTAAAC
Source organism: Priceomyces carsonii (assembly GCF_900007245.1). Taxonomy (NCBI): domain Eukaryota; kingdom Fungi; phylum Ascomycota; class Pichiomycetes; order Serinales; family Debaryomycetaceae; genus Priceomyces; species Priceomyces carsonii. The sequence continues at coordinate 292,504 of NW_026946676.1, read as the reverse complement.
TCATTGCCAGAAAAGAAGAGGAACGAAGAGCTAATGATGTACTCATGTCATCATAGAAATTTATTTAATGATTCTTCCATAATGAAAGCTCAAGATTGTATGAATACGGAACAATTTTATAAAGAACTTTTGGAGAAGATTGACACGAATAAGTATCATGAGATTGAAAAAGATTTGCTGCAGCTAAGAAATCAGCTATTCAATTCAGATTCTATCAAGATTTTTATTATAGGTAATTTAAAGGGAATCAATGGGCCAGTCTCTTCTTGGTCTCAATTTGCTCAGACAATTTCATACGAGAGCTACAAGAACGTTGAAGTATTTGACGACATTCCTCATTCTCATCAATACAGATCTGATCTTGGAAATAATTGTTCATCTAAAGCTTTCGTAGTTACAACCCCAGCTGCTGAATCGAGCCATTTAGTTACTTCGACGTTGATTCCAACTGACTATTTGCATGATGATATTTTCAAAATTGCATTGGCAAGCGAACTTTTGTCAGCAGTAGAAGGTCCATTTTGGAGAGGTATAAGAGGAACAGGTTTGGCTTATGGATCATCTATTCGTCGAAATTTAGAAACAGGCTACCTATCGTTTACGATTTATAGAAGTTCTGATTTAGAGAGTGCTTGGCTGACCGGAAAGAGAATAGTTGAGGAATATTGTAATGGCACAGCATCTATTGATCCAATAAGTCTTGAAAACACAATTTCAGTGATAGTTAATGAATTGGCTAATGCTGAAGCGAATAATTACGATGCTGCCATCAACAAAATCACAGACAATTTGTTCAAGAATAGAGGCCCAGACTATATTCCATTTTTCTTGAAAAGACTCAATAAAATTACGGCTGAAGAAGTAGTAGGAGTCATGAGAAAATATTTCAAGCCTTTGTTTGAAGCTAATAGCTCCATTATATTTTCATGTGTTCCTCCAGCTAAGGCTGATCATTTTGCACTGTTTTTGAAGAAAATGGGATATGATACCGAAACAGAGGATATTAACGCTGATATAATCGAAGATTCTAGCGACCTGGAATCAGATGCCTCAGAGATTGAAGATGCCTAAAAACATAGATACTATATATATTAATCGATAAATATCATAGACTTTCACTTCATTAGTTCACTTATATACAGACTCGATATTTGCCACAAGTTTAGATAAACCAATTTGTCAAGATTTTTTTACCTTAAAGGAAGATATAGAGGCTAAATGGAAGATTTGGTAGCAAAATCATGGGCGGCCCTTCCAAGATATTCTGATAAAGCTATATTACCTCAGTCAGTGTTGTCTAAAATTTTGGAGCGTTTTCCTGAGAGTAACTTACCGCATCCATTGATATTTAAGATTGAAAGTCTTGAGAGTGACAAATATACTTTTATAGGGGTTAAAGAATTTTCCTCGCCCAGTGAGGATCTATGTTTATTACCAGAGCTTATAGTGGAAAAACTAGGGTCACCTAAACTGGTGTCGATTAGCTTGGAAGAAAATTTGCAGAAAGCTACTTACTTAAAGTTGAAACCTTTACAATTTTATTCTGATCAAAATTGGAAATTCTTCTTGGAGAACAAGTTAAGCTATTTCTATACCGTTTTATTGAAGGGAGAAAAGATTGTTCTACTAGATCAGAACTTGAGATATGAGTTGATCGTAGAAGATCTTAATCAAGATGTTGCATGCATTATAGATACTGACATTGATCTTGAAATAGTGCCTTTAGATGATACCATGGCAGATCAACAATTACACTTTGGCAAGCACCTCGATAAGTTAGAAAATATCATGGAAGTTGAAGATGAAGTTCAAATCAATGGAATCAAACCGTTCTTGAAGAGTCACTACATACCAACAATATTTAAGCTTGACCTAACCAAAAAACCTCAGATTTTTTATATTGTTTTAAATAACAAGGGCATGAACTCTTTAGATTCTTTAATCAATTTAGATTTGGTCGTCGGTATGGATAAACTAGTTAGCCTTGAAGACTTTAGATGGACAACTATGGATCAAGATTTCAAAATTCAGGACGAGTTTGATCAAGAAAATTTCACTGCAAGGAAGGCAATTAAAATAGACAGGAATGATAATGACATAAAGAGAAAGTTAAATATAGAGAGCGGTGCAGATGATGAGATTGATAATAAATGGCTATATTTTACTGCTTTCACCTGGGATACAGAGGCTACCGCGGAAATAACAATTTTAGAAGAAATTCCTCCTTCGCAGGCTACTGAAATAGACCCAGCTACACACGAGACTTGCCCAAATTGCGGTAAAAGTGTTTCAAAGAGCAACTTCGATTTACATGAAGTCTCCTGCTTAAGAGAGAACGTTCGGTGCTCTTGCGGTCAAGTGTTCAAGAAGACTATTCCTCTTACTCATTGGCATTGCGATAAGTGCGATGGAAAGTTCGGAAATTCAGAGACATTGAAGTTGAAGCACAATCAATTAGAGCACAATATTTACAAATGCAATCAATGCTCGTCTGATGAACAATTCCCCACTTTTATCGACATGGTAGTTCGTCATAAAGCTACCACTTGCCCAGGAAAGCTTCATGAATGTAGATTTTGCCATCTTATTCTTCCTCAAGGTGAATCAACGTATAAGGATAAGTTTTACAATTTAACAAATCATGAAAGCTCCTGCGGAAACAAAACTACAGAGTGCTACAAATGTGGCAAAATTTTAAGATCCAAAGACCTTGCAAAGCACTTGAAGCTTCACGAACTAGATAAACACCAATTCAACGAAATAAGTAAAACATTCTTCAACAAGTGCAGCAACAATAACTGCGTAAATTTGATGTCTTCCAATCCCAGTAATGAGTTGAATCTTTGTGATATGTGCTATGGCCCTTTATATGTCCAGCAGCATGACCCCACCAATATTAAGCTTCAGTCTAGGATTGAGCGTCGCTATATGTTGCAATTATCTAGAGGATGCAAAAATCTGTGGTGCTCTAATGCCTATTGTATTACAGGGAATCCTCGCTCTTCTGAATTTGGGGGGAAATCCATAAAAGAGATTCATGCTCTTATTATCAACCATTTGTTGGTGTATATCTCAAGTCCAGTTCTTCCGCTCAACAGGAATAGAAAAACATATCTTAATCAATTATGGTTTTGTGTCAATGAGTCTACACTGGACAAGAATCATTTAGTATCGATTTTACAGGCAGAAGAACAGTATGGAGATGAAATGATATATAAAGCTGTCAATGAAGCTTCTACGGAGTCTGAAATACGAAGCTGGTTGTCTACAAATGCAATCCAGATACATAACTGAAGCTGCTTAAGCGCAATTGTACAGTCACAAGTTCATTCACTCATGTATGTAGTCTAGATATTGCATCTTATCGCCTGCTCTAATTTATTACACAAAATTGATAACTATCACACTTCTTACCTGGATAAGCCATAGCCAGCCGAGGGCTCATAAGCAAATTTTATATAATCTTATCGCCACCCATTTTAAATCTCCCTACTTCTTCTTTTTAACCAGACGTGTTCTTCCATCATATATTTATTATAAGATAAATAGATTGAGGAATACATTAAGCTAAGTATCATTATCATTTACTTTAATTATATCCCTTTTTCCCAAAGCAAGTAGTTGTTTCAGAAATAATGTTGTTATCAAGGACCGTTGCGCTCAGTATTTTACTTGAGCTAGGAGTCTATGGTTTAGTCATTCCATCCGCGGATGATGTAATGCATACGTTCTCATTGAAGCCAGCAGAGAAGTCCAAAACATTGGCCGAAAAGCCAGTCAAGGATATTTGGTCTGCTGCCTCTAATGCTTCTCCTGTTCCTTTAGTGAACTCTGAAAGTGTTAGAGATATTATTGCTGATAGATATATAATTGTCATGAAGGATGAAATTACCTCAGATGAGTTAAAATTCCATCAAGAATGGGTAGAGTTACAGCATATCAATTCCTTGGCTGGATTGGAGTCTGATAATTCGTTCTTTTTGTCCACTGCGGACTTCAAAGCCGAGGGTGGAATTGTTGATTCTTTTGAAATTGATAATTTTATGAAAGGTTATTATGGATATTTCTTGGAAGGTACTATCGATTTAATCAGAAAGAACCCGCTTGTTAAGTTTGTTGAAAGAGATTCGATGGTTTATGCTAACGAATTCAACATTCAGAAAGGAGCACCTTGGGGGTTGGCTAGGGTTTCTCATAGACAACCATTGAGTTTGAACTCGTTCAATCAATATTTATATGATACAGATGGGGGAGCAGGTGTTACTGCATATGTTATTGATACTGGTATCAATATTGATCATGTTGAGTTTAATGGAAGAGCTAAATGGGGTAAAACCATTCCAACAGGTGACACGGATACCGATGGAAATGGTCATGGTACACACTGCGCTGGTACAATTGGCTCTGACTCTTACGGTATTGCTAAAAATAGTAATTTAGTTGCTGTCAAGGTTTTGAGATCTAATGGTTCAGGTTCGATGTCCGATGTTGTTAAGGGCGTTGAGTATGCCGCCAAGTCTCATCAAGATGCTGTAAAGGAGGGCAAGAAGGGATTCAAGGGATCGACTGCCAATATGTCTTTAGGTGGTGGTAAGTCTCCTGCATTGGACTTAGCTGTCAACGCCGCAGTTAAGGCCGGTATCCATTTCGCTGTTGCGGCTGGTAACGAAAATCAAGATGCTTGCAATACATCCCCAGCTGCTGCAGAGAACGCTATCACTGTTGGAGCTTCTACAATTTCTGATGCTAGAGCTTATTTCTCTAACTACGGTAAATGTGTTGATATTTTTGGTCCTGGTTTGAACATTTTATCAACCTACATTGGCTCTGATTCGGCTACTGCTACTTTATCTGGTACTTCGATGGCATCCCCACACATTGCTGGATTATTGTCCTATTACCTTTCTTTGCAACCAGGCGCTGATTCTGAGTTTTACGTTTCTACTAAAGGTGTCACTCCAGCTCAATTGAAGAAAAACTTGATCAAATTTGGCTCCGACGGTCTTTTAAGTGATATTCCGGATGATGGCACTCCAAATGTTTTGGCCTTCAATGGTGCAGGAAAGAATTTGACCGGATTCTGGGAAGGTTCAGCCAAGAATATCGAAAGTGTAAAGCCCAAGTTGGAAAATTTAGAGTCTCTGATTGAAGAGTTGGTGTCCAAAGTTGTTGAATCAGCAGATAAACCAGTCTTGAAAGACGTGAAGGAGTTTGTCGAAAACGCTTACAACTCCCTCATTTAAGTGCTTAGCTAACGAATCTAAAGAACTCACCATACTTTTATGGTAGGCTTCTTTACAAGGGATTCTTCCATGAGAATTTTTACCTTTTTATAATATATAATGTCTTTTAGTATTTTTCACGTTTCTAATATATAACTCACACAATTTATGCAGCTTATGTGCAGGTCTAATAATAGTGGCGATTGATTATTAGTCTACTGAGTAATGCAAATGAGATGAAGAATCAGTTTTAATTTTGAAGAAAGAATTTAAGAACCAAGACAATATAAATTAACTTAACTCGATGTCGACTCCCGCTAAAAGAAGACTAATGCGTGATTTCAAGCGCATGCAACAAGATGCACCTAGTGGTGTATCAGCATCGCCATTGCCTGATAATGTGATGTCTTGGAATGCTGTAATTATAGGGCCTGCCGAAACACCCTTTGAAGATGGAACTTTTCGTTTAGTTCTACAATTTGATGAACAATATCCCAATAAACCGCCCACTGTTAAGTTCATTAGCGAGATGTTCCATCCAAATGTGTATGCACTGGGTGAGCTATGCTTAGATATTTTACAAAATAGGTGGTCCCCAACATACGATGTTTCGAGTATATTAACATCTGTTCAGTCTTTACTCAATGACCCAAATATTAGCTCTCCAGCGAATGTGGAGGCTGCAAATCTATACAAAGACCATAGATCTCAATACATTAAAAGAGTCAGAGAAACAGTAGAAAAGAGTTGGATTGAAGATGATGAAGATGATGAGGATGACGAGGATGACGATGAAGACATTGCTGAGGCAAGTTAAATCTATATCTTGAAGCGATAATCAGTTAATTACTTTGCATAAAAATATCATTAATCATTCTTTCATGCTCTATATGATGCATTTAGAAGAGCGTTCTTTGAATGTGTATATAGTGGTTCGGACAAGTAGCTCTGTGCCTTTTTCAATAGACTTAAGATGTGTTATATATTCACTATTTACAATTTATTTTTACTTAAGCCATAAGTAGTACCATCTTCGACTGTTCGGAGTCAGGTCATTGAATTCCAGACTAGCTATCAGCTCGTTCTGTATTCTCCTTATTCTTTCCTTTTCATGTGGGTCTTCTATCGTGATTTCGGTAGGTTTTCCTTCCTCTCCAATCGCTTTGTCTCGGTAAATTGCCAACATAGAAATAAAAATGGTAAGATAAATAAAAAACTTGGTAACGCCATCTACAGCTTTCATATTGAACTGTTCTTTACGAATCGGAGTCTCAGCCAAGTTCACTGGAGGCTTGATAATTTCAATGATTGTATTTGGAAGTGGTCTAACAGTCTTCAACACAGAGGGAACCTTGAACGGCAAATCATATGGAGCATCGCTTGACTTCCAGTTATCAAAATCTTCACGAACTCCCCAATTACCATACGCGATATAATAACCTAGCTTTTTGGAAGCATTGTCCATTTTATTCCAATTCTTATCATATTCATTTTGTAATTCTTTCAATACTTGACCTTGGTGTAACAAACTCAAATTAGCGAATTTAGTTGGATCTTTGAATATAGGTCCACTCTCAATGGGCTGAGTAGCTTCATCTGTGGTTGTAGACAACAACGAACCAAAATCCTTCAAAGACAGGGCCAAAGCTTGCTGCGTTTCTCTAGCTTTGGTCTCTTCATCTTTGGTATTCTGACCATTTTTTAAACTTGCACTTTTCGTTTCCTTTGAAGACACAGAGAGACCTCTTAAGAAGAACTTAGCCAGATCCAATCTAGTTACACTACTATACAAGCTTTTGGAATGGCTTATAAGAGGCATTTGAATAGATATTATATCGTTCAGTTGTAGAGGTTCAGATTCCACTAATTAATTTTCAGATAGTCTTCTGGAAAAAAAATCGATTTTTATGCTTACAGTATATCACACTATAGAACAAAAGTGTATTTTTACTTCCAAAAGTCGTCACTCTACATAATTCTATTCATTAGTCTGCCCATGGCAATCATTGGAGCACACACAGCTTTCACCATCATACATAACGAATCAATGAGTAAACTCAATTCGTATAAGAGCCAGACAAATATAACTAACTCGGCTATTATCACAAATGTTTGAAGACTCGGGAACGTATTGCCGACTATATCAATTGGAGCAAATATTAACCTCATAATCTTCAACTTCTTAATCAAGTTCCCAACATTTGATATCAAAACTTTAGGACCGTCCAATGGTGATGTATTTCCATTAGCGACAGGAACTCTCTCCAAACTCTTCGTGATTGGATTGTAATATAACTCCTCGTCGACACTATCGTCTTCATCATCTTCGATTTCTATGACAAATTCCTGAGAATTTCCGTCCCCCGATGATTTTATGAGCCGAGTACTGGAGGAAAATTCTGGAGTAGCTCTCAAAGACATTTTTCCTGCCTCATTCCCATCGAAAACTACAGATAGAGGTTGATTCCATTTACTAACCATCATACTATAGTTTTTTTTGATACCTTTTATATTATCTTTAGATTGCCTATGCAGCTTCGGTCTGTCCTTTTTCTTAAGTTTCAATGATTTCTTCATTCTGCCACCATCCTCCTTGACAACTTCTTCGGCTGAGTCAATAGAAGGTATTGAAAGTTCTTCTCCGTCAGTAATATTGGGATTATAAACAATCCAAGATAAAATATAGTTCCATAGAGGATGGAATTGATTATTTGGAGAATGTACTTCAGTTTGGTCGGACGCGACTTCAGGTGTCAGTTCAATATTCATATTACCTTCTTTAAAAACTTCATTCGAAATGTTGTCAGCTTGAGCGATAGCTGGCGGGAGTAGAGCTACGGTTTTCTCTGGATTTGACCTTTTCTTCCATAGCAGTTTTAAATTTCTTGATTTTTTAGCCCGTTTAGATTCATTTTCTTCGACACTGGTAGTTTCTTGCTGAGAAAAGACCACCGGCGGAGTTGATTTCTCCTGTCTCGGCAGCCTTTGTAGGTTCTGGTAATAATCATTATCATAATTTGCTTTTTTTCCACGTAAAATATTGACAGCTTTTTTGAGCTTCTTTTCTTCTGGTTGGTCCTGAAAGACGAATTCCATTGGATTGTATTTACAGGTGTCTTCTTCAGCGTCCTGAAAGACTTCTCGAAAGGTCTTATGTGTATAAAATTTAGGTTTGTAAGGGGAAGAGTCAATTCGTTTCTTTTGTTGAATGTAATACCCATGGTACTGTTGCAGAGGGTTTTCTATGTGTCGCTGTGGAGTGGCATATGGTGGCCGTGTTGTCACTCTATAGGGCCTATAAGAGCTCTGAAGAATATTGAGCTGAGCAGGAGTGATCTCTTGCTCTAAGTAATCAGGATCATAATCCTCCTGTTCACTTTCTCTCTCACCAAATTCAGCGTTGTCAGCAACATTTCCTTGTTTGGAGAATTCCATAGTTGAAACTTCGTCATTCTTATCGTAAACCGTCGATCCGACCTCACTTATATCTTGTTCGTCATATGGAGTGCGGTTCCATTCACCTATAATCATTTCACTTTTGGGTTCATATGACGACCCACTGCATTGACGAGGTAGGCTAGCATACCGGCTCTGAGATCGTGTTCCCTCTTTCCTCAGGTCAAGATATCTAGTGGTGTAGTATCCGTTGCCACTAACATTCATATTTGAATCTTTCAACTCTTAAAGTCACCTCTTGAGCAAAACAATAGTTTTATACAATCATTACAATACTACACTTCACTCCAGTCATTGCGCTTTCGCATGCTATAACTTTCCTGGTATTGTCTTTGACATGGCTGGCTTGTAATACTTGCCCGACCTGTATATAGCACGTGACTGATATGCTGTCTTTGTAAAAGCCGATTGTATGGGGTTTCGTTATATCTTGATAAGCAAAACCAAGGGGCCAGCATAATATGATTATTTCAAATCAATCGAAGGGATTGCTTTTGAATAAGCATAATACGTTCAAAGCTGCGATTTCTAGGTTTTCCAGTAGCGGTCCAACCAGGCAACCACTGTTGTCAATCGACGATGACTTAATGGATAAAGATTATCAGGAAGAAGTGTCGAAACATTTAAAAGACTTAAAAGCTTATCCTTCATACTCCAATATATTAAATCCCCAGCACTTCTACCAAAACCAAGTTTTGATGGAATACCTGCAAAAGAGACCACACCCAGTTTCTCTTAGACAGCTTGCAGGATTTGGCAAAACGTTGACAAAGCAAAAGATTTTGAGTAGTGCTAATTTTGTAAGACTTGAATTGCCAATTAGGCTTGCTATGAGGATTCGTGACCTCCAAACCTTGCCTTTTGGTGTTGTTAACAATGTACACTTTGCAAAGATATATGAGAGCTATTATCACCTGTTCAATGCATTCAGAAAAATCCCTACCATCAAAACATTAGATGACAACCAAAAGTTTTGTCGAACATTATCTCAGATGCTTGATGATCATGTATTCAACTTATCCAACTTGATGATGGGAGCATTGGAAATTTCAATAGTATCGGATTTGTCTCAAGAGGAATTGGATCAGTTTATGTCATCTATTTTGAGGTCTAGAATCAGCCGAAGAGTGATAGTGGAGGAGCACTTGTCTTTGACAGAGAACTATAAAACCTCGCCATACTCTTCGAAACCCCCTGATTTCATTGGAGAAATATTCCATCAATGTCGTGCTGCTGATCATTTAAATATAGTGGGAGATTTACTCAAGGATTCAATGATGGATGGTTATCACAACAAAGAACATATGCCCGACCTAGAATTACATGGCGACTTGAATGCGACATGCCCCTTTTTGGTTCCTCACTTGCATTATTTATTTGGAGAGATACTAAGGAATTCGTTTGAAGCTACGATAAAGACTCATGGAAAGGATTTATCAACAAAACTTCCGCCCATAAAAATTCTAATTATTGACTCGTCAAATGAAATAGTATTCAAGATTTCTGACTTTGGAGGTGGGATGAAGCATGAAGAAATGAAAGATATCTGGTCTTTTAAGAAAAAGCAAGATTTGGCAAAGCAGTATTTGTCAAACTTTCATGCTCTTCCTGGATTATCTATACTACCAGATCCAATGGAGCTGACGAATTCCTCGCAATCTTATACTTTACAGATCCTTAAAGAACCTATTTTAGGCAGAGCTAGTTCTATTTTTACAAAGCAGTCAACTTTAGAGACTTTGATCAAGCGACCTCATGAATATAGACTTGGTTTGGGCTTACCTATGTGCAAGGTCTATGCTGATTACTGGAATGGCGATCTTCTGATGAATTCTATTCAAGGCTACGGAACTGATACATGTCTTAGGCTAACAAAACTTGGTTATTATTCAAATAATATTCAGCTAGATAGAGCATGAGCATTGTATAATTTGTATATAGATCTTTAGAAACAATTTCGCGTGGACACACATTATACATATTTACATTCATTATTGAAGTATTATGGGTAGCAGCACAAGGGCCGGCATATGTTTCAATAATGTCAAGCTCTAATACAAATGTATCTATCTCATCTTTGTTGGACTCGGGTCCCGATGATGCTACAATACAAGCTAGCAAGCAAGGTGATGAACAATTAAAAAGGTCAGAATCTCCGGTAGCGGTACCTTTGCAAACATATGTATCTCAATTTCAAACGTCAATTAATATATCGCCCTCTCCTCCTGCTAGAAAGAGTAATCCAGTGATTTCGGAAGATGAGATACCACACGCAACGGCTTCTTTGGCAAATGGCGTGAAATCGGATGTTATACTTTTAAGTGAAAATGAAGATCTACCGGGTTTGGGTCCTGCTAGAAGACGACAAAGTACAAAGAAATCTGTTAACAATGAAGAAAATACAGCAAGTAAAAAGACTAAAAAGCCTATAGCAATCAAGCCATCTCCTGGATTGCCATTTTTGGCCCCAAAACCAATTCATGTCAGACCTGTTTCTCCAATTCAAAGTTCTAACAAGGACGCCGATACGTCATCCTTTGTTGCTAGTGACCATATAAAGCGGTTCCAAACTAGCTTTCAAATCTCACCTGAGACAAAATCTAGTATGTTGGATCAAAGTAGAACTTCAATCAATTCTATTATTAATATTGAAGATAGTCCTGAAGTAATTTCTGTTGAATCTGAGCCCCAGAAGAAAACAAGTTTAAAGAGAGTAAAGGATGATGTGAACTCGTCGAATAAAAAAAAGAAAACTTCTAAGATCTCGGAGCTGAAACTGAAGAATGAATTGGGCTCCTCCAAAGGCACTGCTCCAAGTGAAGGTAGTGAACCTAAGAAAAAGAGAACATCGAAACCTAAGTTGGATTCTAAGGGAGAAAATAAAAAAGTCACGAAAAGTAAAAAGAAAACTTCTGATGCAGGGGGTAGGTCTTTTACATCATCTTTTACTAATTCCTTGTCTGACACATCGAATAAAGTATATCCTACTGTTACTGCCGAAAAGACGAGTTCGTCGAAAGGCGAAAAAGTAACACCTCCGATATCTTCTATAGTCGAGATTAAAGATTCTAATGAAAAGCCTGACTTTGGAGTAGAGCACGATATACCAGATAAGCCTGAAGAATATGGTCCGAAATCGGCTACATCTAATGACGGCTTGAAGGAGAATAAAGAAGCGATGGAAAAAGACAAAGAAAAAGACAAGGAAAAAGACAAGGAAAAAGACAAGGAAAAAGACAAGGAAAAAGAGAAAGAAAAGGAAAGAGAGAAAGAAAAGGAAAGAGAGAAAGAAAAGGAAAGAGAGAAAGTCAAGGAGAAAGAGAAACCTAAGATGCCCATAATAGCTCTAAATGTGCCTTTGATTGATCCTAAAAATCCATTGCCAGGACAATCAGAAGTTGTAGTTAATGTATTAAAGCTTGCAGAAGATAAATATGGATGGTCAGTAATACATCCAAATGCGAAATCTGCGATTGACATTATGGATGACCTTATAGACGAGGATGATGATGGTGTTGATGATGAAGATGATGACGAGCTTTTAGTTGATGAAGAAAAGAGCTCTAAGAAGAGAAAAGATGGGGAAGAGTTAACAGAGGAGCAATTAGTTCATATGCATGAAGTGAAAATGAATAGAAAAGTGGGTAAATATGACTATGAAGATCCGTTTATTGATGATGAAGAATTACAAATGGAGGAAGAAATAGCATCTACTAAGGAAGGATTTTTCGTATACTGGGGACCGTTAGTTGATGATAGAAATTTAGCGGGTTCTTCTAAAAAGGGGACATCAAAATCAAAAAAATGATTACATTTATCTCATCTTTATACTTACATTACCATATCTGATTATATATATAAGACATTGATTCGCGAGTCCCATAAGTCTTAGGCTTTACTTTTATTTTTATTAGTGATCCGTTCAATAGCCACACCTAAGATTCCAGTTGCATTGTACTCAAAGGATGACGTTTTGCCACTCTGTTCGAGTTGATCCTTGAGTGTCAGTGTATTCGTTGTTACTTTGTCCAATAGAGCCAGAAGCTTATTTTCTTGCTTAGATAGATTCTCGTTATCCTTAATAACCACCAAAAGATTTAAATAAGAAGACAATAGCCCGAAAGTGCCAGGGTTAATCAGAAGTGACGACGATTTACTGTTTTCTTCCTCCTCTGTTTCAATTTCTAGGAATGTAGTATCAATAGCGCTATCAAGCAATTCCAAAATATCTTTTGCCTTTGTTTCATCAAGAGAAAAGTATTTTTTGGGTTCTTTCTGTTTAATATTTAAACTCTGTTCATTCTCTTGCGATGAAGAACTTATTCCCAAAGATGATAAATTTTGTTCTAATTCAGCAACGTTAACTTTTTCCTTCGTGAGCATCTGCTTAAGGATACCAACCAAGTCTGACTTAACAGCATCATAGGGGCAGTTCAGCAAAGAGTCCTGAATGAAAGAATATGCCGTATCCTCTGGTGATAAGGAAAGGACCCTAGATAGTAACGTTAATGTGCAATACCTAAAATTCGATTGTGGCTTGCTAGATATGCAACAAAATAACAAAATCTGATAATATATTATCAAAAGTTCCTTTGGAACAGCTTCTATTTCTAGTTCAATCTTCTTATTATTTAATGACAGCTGGTGAAGAGAATACCAAGACCAAAAAACAGCTGTATCCTGCAAACCTCTCTGTCTGAAAGAAGACAGAACTAATCCTGGAATCAAAGACCTTATCGTAAAGGCAAGAGCATCTCGAAATCCAAGCTCTATTTTGTCAAAAGATCGTTCTTTTGCAATTTGGTAAGTGAATAGTATCAAACGACCTATCACTGAATCCTTGATTTCATTCGCATCACTATCGATTAAGGATGAGGCAACATTTTTCTGATAATCAATAATAACTTTTTCAAAGACTTCCGCACTTATCGAGTCTTCATCCCTCGAGTTGTAATTGATAGTGTGTAGCAATTCATGGGAATTAATCAAGTACTCCTTGAATGTCTTAGACAAGGATAAGTCAAATGAATAAGCAAGCTCTAAAAACCTGTCCAAGACGGCATGTTCGATCTTGTAGTTTTTTTCATCATCTATTCCATTAAGCAATCGGAGATAAGATACGTGATCAAAGGAAAATCCAAATAAATGGCGCTTTTCGTGCAAGCTTATGGTCTCTGTCAAAAAGCCCGTCAATAGCTTTCTCTGCAAATAATTCTCATCCTCACGTATTTTAGCAAGCTCTTTATCTGAAAGTCCTTTCGTATCATCTGGAACTGGTGGACTCGAATAGTCTCTGAGAAAGGTATAAGCTCTTGTCAAAATGAAGTTACTATCCCCCGAAACCAAGTCGGAATTCTTATAATGTGAGTTAATGAAAGAACTCACCGTCATCGCTAAAAACCTGGATGGATAAAGCGTTCTTATTTTCTTCAAACAGCTGTTAATAAGCTCGAAAACGCAATACAATTTTATATCAAAAAACATTTCCTTAATATCATCAGCGACAGTCGAGTCATTGACGCTTATCTTGCTGAGTAATTCACATGATTGCAAAAATAACTCCTTAGGATTCCCATATAATGCTAAGCATTCAAATATTTTGATAATTTTATAAACGCAAGGAGCATCTCTTATAGCCAGATTAAATTGAAAGTTGGAATCAACATAAGGTATTAACAAACTTGGTATATCCCACCCAATTTCATAAGTCAAAGCTTTATGTTCATTCAAAACCTTCAAAACTTCATCCAACAAGATTTCTCGCTCCTCATAAGAATACTTCGAAGGGTCATTTAAATAAATATCTAAAACTGTGCTGAAAGATAAGTAGTCATCAGATTCTGTTACATCGTTTGCCGCGGAATTCAATCCCTGTAAAACTGCTTGAAACAGAAATGGCTCGATAGTAGAATCACTTGTCTCTGAAGTACTTGAAGTCTCTGATTCTGCCATATTGGTTATATTTTAATGTGGAATTGCTTAACAGTTGAAATTAATTTAATTTTGCGAGCAGATAAAATAAAAGTCCAGACAAGGTTCCGGAGGCAACATATGAGAATAAGAACTCATAGATAACAGAGATGTCAATTTTACTAAAATCTGACTCTGATTCTGGTTCTTCTAGCTCAGATGTATCGGATGATGCTAATTCGATAATTGAAGAAGAAACACAAGTCAAACCAATAGTACCTTTAACTACCTCAGTTGTTATTGATAAATTGCCAATTGAGCAACAATCAAAGCTCAGTAAAACTTTGGAACATCCTGGAGCTACAAAAGCAGAAAAAGTCACAATTAGATTTCAGGCAATAGGTTCAACTCCTAGTATTACGCCTAGGATATTTATGATATCTTCTACCCAAACTGTCTCAACTTTGATGAAGTTTTTGATAAAGAAGCTCAGAATTAAGAACAACACTATATACTTGTACATACAAAATTCATTTCAGCCGACGCCAGATGAAGTTATAGGAGATCTATTTCTGTTATTCAAAACTAATAATGAACTTGTGATAAGCTATTGCAAGACAATAGCTTTCGGATAATTTTCTGCGGAGTAATATTTTGATTTGACTAAACTAAACTATACAGATACAGCTACACCACATCTACATCTGCATCTGCATCAATTAATCGTAACTCAACATTGACGTAGTCCAACAGCAACGTTTATAATTTTTTACCTCCTCACAAAATTTTTTACAAAAGACTTTCTTTAGTGAAAACAAAATTTCAATTAAAATACAAGGGTATTCAAGTAACTAACAAATATAAACTACTAATTTTCAAAAATCAGTAGAAAACAAACTTAGCGGTACCTGATGTAACAGTTACTGTACAACCATCGGAACCACCACCAGAGTAAGAGCCATCTTCGTATTTACAGTCACCAATAACATTAGCGCCATTTGAACCAACAATCTTGATACTGTAGTTTGGTTGATCTTTGTTATTTGGGTTCGGAATTAACGACAAGTAAGTATTACCATTGGTCTTACCAGCTCCAAGAACAACTGGAGCCCAGTTACCAACACCAGAGCCGGAAGTACCCCAGATACAACCATCTTCAACAGATACACCTGCATTGTTAACGTAGTATTGAGTGGAAGTCTTACCACCTAACCACTTGTAATAGCTAGAAGAATCAACAACAGAAACTGGAGCACTACCACCACCTTCTAATAATGTTGGGATATTCATGTTTTCAGAACCTGGGTAGTCGGTTCTGCAAATTGCAACGTCCTTGGAAATTTCGGAGCTAAATTCAGCACTGTCAGCACCCCATTCACACAAGTAATTGCTGTCAGTGTTTGCTCTGTACAACTTACCATTCTTACACAACAAACCACCGACGGAAACACCGTTGGATGGCTGCTCAGATGGCCATTGAGTCTTAGACATACCAGCTTGACAAGCATAAGAACAGTAGTAGCCATCTTTACAAGTCGAAGAGGTATCGCCATCTTCGTTCATGATTGAAGTCCAACCACCGTTCAAACCCAGAATCCAGTCGACAGCAATCACACCTTGACCGGTTGGCACAGAAGAACAAGAATACTTACCATCCTCGAACTCTTTGGTTGGGTCAGAGAAAGCTGACAAGTCTCCGCTAATACCAGAGGAACCTGAAGATCCCAGGGAAGATTCAGTGGAGGCCGAAGTAGACTCAGTTTGAGAAGTGGAACCTGTTTCACTGTCACTTGAAGTACTTGAAGAG
Organism: Priceomyces carsonii; assembly: GCF_900007245.1. Lineage (NCBI taxonomy): Eukaryota > Fungi > Ascomycota > Pichiomycetes > Serinales > Debaryomycetaceae > Priceomyces > Priceomyces carsonii. The sequence continues at coordinate 276,109 of NW_026946676.1, read as the reverse complement.
TAGACAGTTGACAAGGTAGTTGGACTAGAGCTAGCAATAGCAGTAGCAGTAGCGCTAGAAGAACCAACTGCTGAAACAGAACCTGTAGCAGCTACTGGTGAAGCACCAGAAACAGTTGGAGCAGATACTGTGTTACCTTGACCGTCAACCCAGACAATCTCAGTAACAACAGCTCTTTTGTGCTGGTGAGCATGGTGCTGATGACCCTCTAATGGGGCAGCCATGGCACTTGCAATCATGGACAACAATAATAATGAGCCTTTCATTTCAAACGATTGGAATAATTAGGATACACTTAGATAAATTGCAAACGAGCAGTTCAGACTTAAGGAAAGACTATAGTTGGGAAATATAATGAATGGACCGTTGATAAACAACTAAACTTCGGCGAACCTCCTTTTTTGCGATTTATTTGTATTTAAAGAAACAGCGAATCTATCCCACTACTAATTTCAGTGCGATTTGAAGCATTTATAAATCGCAGAAAATTTTTGTCGCGAATGTTTACCAATTCGACTAAGAAAGAAAAAATTTTCAGATCTAGAAGCCTTGTGCGACGATTGACGCATCCATATCTGTATAAATTACCTATCTAAACAATGTAAATACTACACGAACACCCCATACACAGGACACTGGTTCTGTTTTAGACAATAACTGCGTAGAAGGAGAGGCATGAGAACTTCGGCCAGCTACCACTAGTAGCTGAGGGGGCAACAGACAGACAGAAGCAAGCTTGTGGAGAATTAAGGAACATTCCTTGGGATTGATGTCCCTACGACCTCACCCCTAGTCGTGGCTCAGAGCGCGAAGGTATACATCAGGGAACAACATAACATACCAGCAGCTCAAAACGCTATTTGTTATAGCAGTAGCCCAGGAAACAACGTCTCCTGTAGAAACCGTTGCTTGGATAAGACGTAGGACTCCAATAATTATGAGTAGTAGAACAGTGAGATTTAGTTAGGTTGATGTTGGTTCACTAAAAGTAAAGAAACAAGTGAAACATCATATTACTGTATAATTTGTGATGTGTCCCCTATAGGAGGTGCATTCCACGATGTTGTAATTGGGTATTGCAACTACCAAAAAAATTAAAAGCTTATGTCAGCCATGCCGATTAGGCAGCCGGTTCACCGTAGTAAGTTACGGTTATGTGCATGTCGCTTAAGGGCTAAAGTGCTCTGCTCTCAGAGGGGGGATATTCTAATACTGGAGTTCGATCCCATGCATAGAGACCACACTAGGACACTAAGAACTAAGATCTAGCATCTTTAATTTATGAGGTTTTCGGGTTTTCGGGGGATCAAAGATTCAAGGAGGCAAATGTCTACTCCTACGATTTTAATATATTCAAAAGATATGTGATCATGGTCCAGGCGTAATTACTCAATTCACAGAAATGATAGAGAATTATACGGAGGCGACATTGAGGAGAGACCGAACTGGAAACGGCTCGCCGAATATTTAGCTACATGTATCTGCACATCATGACTATTAGAGAAATGAAAATTATTGATATACAGAATCCGTAACATTAAAGACATGCAGAATGCAAATTACAGTTCCTTTTCGGTCTAAAGTCCTTAGAGTTGCCTGTCAATTACGTGATGTCACTGGTTTTTTGGAGGATGATCACCGCTTTTTTTTTTACGTCCTTCGGTACGGCTGCGTGGATAACGGTCAAGGCGCTTCTGCATCATGCAGCTTTGTGTAAAATATGCCTTAGGAGCCTCATTGGAAACGCCTAGATCAAAGCTTCTTAATAAGAGTTGCGTCATTGCGGAACTCATCACTTCCATTTGCAACATTTCATGAAGGTAATGCTACACATGTGAAACTGGCTAGCATTCTATTGGTCCTTTTTTACTTCTTTTTGTTTTCTTTTTCTTTTTTGCAATAATGTGAAATGAAGATTAAAAGTTTTTCATGGTTTTTGATACAAAGCGCTTTTAGAAATAAAGATGTAAGTGGATTCGTGACCTAAGTTGGCTCGAGCTGGCAAATTTATCATATTATTATCATTATTGTCAAGCCAACTTTCCACTTTCCACTTTTAAAGGTTTATTCTTCTCTTTTTAATCATAAACTACCATATTTTACTCTAGACTTCGATTTAGTTACTAGGGTCGCAAATAAATTGGTTGATATCTGTCGATTAAAAACTGACTAGACGTCACACTTACGTAGATAAAAAAGTCTTAGTTTCTAGCCTTTTTTATTTATAAATGTGATTCAATATCGCAGTTTGATATTTTTGAGAAAAAGGGAAATGTGCCAAATATTAGAGTTTCTAGATATTCTAATATTGTAATAATGTAATATTATCTCAGAATTTAAAGAGTTGTGCTCTAAAACACCTTAGAGTAATGATATAAAATAGCGGGGCCCATCTTACCTCATAGCATGAATTCTTAATGATTACCTCACACTCAAAGTCTAGCACCCACTTAGACACAGACGCCTGCACCTATTTTCAATTTTAGTGAGCATGCTAATATGCTATTCTACGAAGCTTTACATTTACTAACTGAATATCATCAGAAATCAAGTTTGAATCACAGTAGGTCATCTTCCTACATTCGAAACCCTACCCATATATATTAAACCAATGAAAAAAAGAAAGCCCGATGGGTAAAAGAATTAAAACAAAATCTCCACATTACAAAGTACCTTCGTCTTCAATACCTAAGTTAAACCATGGATGCTCTAAAGCCTCATAAGCCGTCAAACGATCCTGAGGATCAATCACGAATAATTTTTTTAATAAATCAATAAAAAACCACCAAAAGGTGAAATTTCCAAAGTTGATCAAATGCTGATTCTTCTGGAAGTTCGTTGATAACGAATAGTCAAAATTAATATCCAAACCTATTCTTGAACTTACAAAAATATCAATTCTAGATAGTTGGTCCACACTCTTTATGAATTTAGTGGGTGTCGTCGAACTTGGAAATATTAACGTTAAGTTATTTTCTTCTGTTGTTTCATCGTCAATTATAACATCGTCATCTTCATCAAACTCAGGCAATTCATCTGCCCTTGGAAATTCGCCTCTAAAATACTTGAGACCACATTCATTATTCCTTTGTCGCGATAATCTCACGATAGACTTATCTATTTTACTGCCACATACTTTTTCAATCATTGCTAAGTGTTCCAAGTTATCATGAGTCTTAAAAAGAGGCTCACCTATAACTAATTCAACAAGTATGCATCCAACTGACCATATATCGCAAGGAAAGGACCACCCTGTTCCTAGAACAATTTCGGGTGCTCTATAGTGTCTTGTAGAAACAATCGAGGAGTGATACTCATCATTAAATATCGCACTGCCAAAGTCAATTATCTGAATCAACGGATCTTTCAAAATTCTAGAAAACTTTGGCATTTTCTTATTTGAATCAGTTGACAAATGGGCATAAGAACTCGTTATAGTGGAACTGCGTAATGCCTTTTTAAAAAAAGAATCATCATGTAATAATATGTTCTCTGGCTTTAAATCAGTATGAATCAAGTTCAAATCGTGAAAGAAAGTCACGGATCGTATAAGCTGTTTCGAAATCGCTTGTATATGTGATCCAGGAAAGGGAATGAACTTGTTTTTTTCCAAGAAATCATATAAAGATATCATTAATAAATCTGTCACAATACATATATGACCACGATAATCAAAACATTCCCTCAAGTGAATACAGTGATTCAAATTTTCGTTATCAAAATTTTTCAACGTTGATAAAATTCTCAATTCAATCTTAGCTGCATCCCTGTATTTAGGAATATTTCGAATTATCTTGATAGCAACGTGTTCACGATTGACTTTGTCATAGCATTCAACAACTTTTCCGAACGTTCCTTGACCTAAAAGTCTAACAATAATAAACCTATTGGCAAAGATATCGTTCATCTTTATTATATAGTGTCCTTCTTTGTCATCACAAGGTGGTAGATTTAACTGGTGAGGTATGATACTTGTTTTAACATTCCCTAGTTTTTGATGCAGTAAAATGTAGTTGTTTGGAATTTTATTATAAAAACATTTTGCTTGAGGTAATTGTGGTAATGAGTTAGTTCGCTGTTTCTTAATCTTTCCTATTGAGCGAATATTGGACTGCTCGGGCACTTCATCGCCAAAAGATTGCCAGTTGGAATCATTATTAACATTAAACATACTGTAAGCGGCAAATGCCTCATGGTCAAACAACAAAGAGTCGGAGTTATTTCTTCTCGACTTTGAACTAGAGGCTCGTATCCTTGGATTTACTTGTCGTTCCTCCACTATGATCACGTCATCGCTATCTTCACCTAGATTGTCTAACGTATTTTTAGGTCCCATATCATTATACTGGTCTTCGTTAACAGTTTCATCCTCATTGCCATCTTCATCAACCTCCAAAAGATTTGGATTCTCATATTCTTCGTCATCATCAATAAGATATATATCGTCAAGATTCGTAAAATTTGTGGTCTTTTTCGAAGTATTAATCTTAAAGGAATTAGTACTAGTATTTAATGTACTATCTGAATTATTGCTCAAATCCATATTCAACTTTTGGATAGGTGAAGAGCATTTGCAGCTAGAATTAGCTGAAGAGGATGAATTAAAACCTGAATTGTCGAACTGCAAGGGAATGGTAGAAGTGGTAGTATTAGAGCTCTTCGATTGCACACCAGTACTCCCATCAAATGACTCACTAAAGCCTCTTGGTCTTTTTCTATTAGAAATCAAGGACATTTTCATTAATTTCAGAACATTCAAGTTATCCTATGTCTGAGACTTAAATTTTCTCCCCTTGTTCCCACAGATCTAGCTATCCGTAATGTAGAGTGCTAAGCAGTCTAAAACAATATTGCGTTCAAACTTCAAAGCACGTAGTATGAAGCCTAAAAGTAACTTGCACTGTAAAGTTACTTTATATGACCGATTACGTTTATAATTGTGTGCTATATTATCAGTATTTGTTTGATTAAGGGATAAATTACAAACTTAACAATTTCATGATAATTTGCTACAAAAGGGCCAAATACCCCTTAAATGTGGGTGTTGGGGTGTTCAACAGTAAAATCCTTAGATGTTCTCTTAGGCGCCAAGAGATAGGGGGAAAGAGGATAAAGATTCTACTCGAAGTAGAAGCAATAGTACGTTCATCCGATGCTAATTTAACGATACTAATTAATGCTGGCGGTGGTCACCTTGTGAGTCGTGGTCTGGTTGAGTAGACAAGAGGGGAATAAAAAATTAAAAGTCTAAAGTGTAAAAATCAATGTCATTTACAAATCATAACTTTTCTACTACTATATCCTGAGGCGACCAGGTTACCAGCCTTTGACATGATCTTTTAAGTAATGACTTTACTTACCTCGTGGTGCTCTTACATTATAGTATTCCATGACATTAACCCTTGATCAGGTGACATCTGAGGAGTTACAAAGCAGATTCCTCAGCTGGGAGTCGAACACCCCACATTTGCGTTTTCACATTGATCGAAGGATCGCAACGCGAGAGTGAAAGAGGAAAGTATAAAAGAAAGGGTAGCAACTATTATGGATTTTCGGCAACGGCGCCAGCTATGTCGATCTTGTCATCATACTAAGAGCTCTTATAACTGACAGATTGTATCAAGCGTCGTGAAAGAAATTATTTTCGTCCGATCACCGCGCGGAGTCAAACGGATATCGATTTTTGCTTATTGACATTCGCCACATTCGCCACGTATGAAACTGTTGGCAGTTGAGACCGGTTCCAGGAACTTAGAACTCTGCCTTGCAAGATGTTTTGAGCTGGAAGAAGTAATCTAATTACACTTTGAATACCCTACTTAATGATTGATTTAGCTTTCGATCTCTATTGAAATTATTATACTGTAGATACGTAGAACCAATACGAATAGAAGTAGACTGAATATGCTGAAATAAATACAATTTGTAAAAGGACTTCCTCTGCACAAAAACAAAGAATTATCAAGACCCTCTACATTCTTTATTTATCGTGAACTTTCTACCAAGATTAAGCAAATTAAACGAACGAATCATTTGCACCCTTCCCTTGCAGTTGCTCTTTCTATGACAGCGTTGTGAGCGCGTTACCGGAAATCCACGATTACGTAAGAGCAGACCAAATTTCTGTGAACTAATAACAGATATAAGATCCACTCTGCGGCCAATATCTTATAATAATCAGCCACCGTGCTTTAACAGCATAAATATACTAGTGTTGGACATATTGGCAACTTAATACATTGTTAATCCATCATCCAATATCTAACGACTCAAAATATTGTATAACGCACAATTCGAGCATTTTTTACATTCTTTTACCCTGAGTTTCTTTTGAGATACGACAAAGAGTTCTCAGGGTGGGATCATTACTGACTACTTAGATTCTGAATTCGCTTGAGTCGGATAGTTTTGAATATTTTAGTTGGTAAATTAATTATACCTAACTTTTCGAATAGTTTCTGCTGATTGAAAATCTACAGTTAGCGAAAGAAGAAATTTGCTTCGGTAAATTAGAGGCAGCTTTACAGTCGAAAGGAATTGGATTCTGATAAGGCATCTACTGTCATTTGAAGAAATTTATGCCAGAAATGAAGAGAGAGCAGAGTGGCGTTCGAAACCCAAGTGAGTCAAGCCAAAATTACGGTGTTGCAAATACCTCACCCGACTCTCTCTCACCTAGTTTTCAGCTATACCCTAATGGGCCACTGTCATCTAATTTAACAAGTCATAACGCGTCAGTTTCATCCTACAATTCATCGAGTGGGCCGAACCCAGAGTCGTCATCTTCGAACGTGTCGACTCCTGAAGGTCAAGGACTCATGGAAGATGGTAAAAAAAATAGAAACATTGATATAATGCAAAGGATAAATGATGATAGGTTCAAGGAACGGGCAACTGAGGCTGCGATTCCAAATGAAGAGGACGATGGTGGAACTTCCATGAATGTAAAAATTTCAGAGAAGGCGTTACCTAAGAAGTATTTTTGTAAAACGTGTAATCAAGGATTCACAAGAAAGCACAACATGGTATCGCATGAATTAATTCATTCTTCCATTCGGCCTCACATTTGTTCAGTATGCAATTTGAAATTCAGGAGAATTCATGATTTAAAGAGGCATGAAAAATTACATACTGGTGAAAAGCCTTTTGTGTGTGATAAATGTTCAAGACGATTTGCTAGACCGGATGCCTTGACGAGGCATCAAAATTCTCCCAATGCTTGTGTCGCAAGCAGCGGCAATAGTACTACTACTAATACTGGTATTAGTAATGACAACAGCAGTGGCAACAGTAGTAGCAACAGCCACTCTTCAGTGCCTTCGGACACTACATCTCATACTGAAGTCGACGCAACTCAGGATAATAATTTATCTGACAGCATTGGGACAACTAGCTACGATCTAAATCGTTGGAAAGCTCAAAAGTTCAGTGAACAGTCAAAGAAAAGACGTTATCATCGTCATCAAAAACCTCAGCTGTCATATCCATTTAATACCACAACTACTACGACTACAACAACTACAACCACAGTGAATCGAGATGAGAAGGGAAGAGGAGAGCAGAAATATCATGATGGAAATTCTCATCCTTTTGGGGGGAGACAAGAAATTCTTGATACCCCCCAATCGCAACAAAAGTTCTCGATATCAAGAGGAGGAGGATACTTACCTCCATTATCAAATAATGGCGATTATGTGACTATGGCAAAATACCAGGACTTGGTCAGTTATACGCATCAACTTCAAGACAGCTTGTCGAAAATGAATTCAAGAATAAAGTTTTTGGAGAATGATCGACGAGAAGGTGATAGTGACCGTCAACTCAACTCCATGTCAGATAGATCTAGCGCTTGATTTCTCATGTCCTAGTTGCACGCTTTTTTCTCTTGTATATTATCTTAGCAGAGTAATGAAATATATTTAACGATTTAGACTTAAAGTTAAGACATGTATTCCTAAGAACTCTAAAAGATTATAATACCTCCATAGGTAAGAATCGGGTTTCAAATAAAAGTTCGATGGTCCTTAGTGAGTAGTTATATACCGGTAAACTACGTAATTTTATTTGTGATACATATTGTAAAGGGATAGATTTATTAATTAAATAAGGAGGCAAACCTTAGATTTTTAGAACACTTAAGAATCACTTAAGATAATAGGTATGTACATACCCCCGAGATACAATAGATAAATTCTAACATATTCAAAGTTATAGCAAGTCGAAAGATAATATAGCAATATACTAGTTGTCTTATATTATTTGCTATCAGTTGGTGTATTATATTGACACATCAGATTAAAGGGCCTTATCGGTTTAAGTGGAACTCAATAATTGGGTGAAATAGAGCTACTCAAAGATTCAGCTAACTTTCCTTCTTTGTTCTCCTACGATCCTAAATCAACCTGACTTATTTGTCATTTGAATAACGGAGGTTTGAGTATCTGATAAGACTTCTAGAAATATAGACGTGAAGAATGGTTGGATCGAATAAATTGGGTGATGAAGATTGGTCTATAATTTCCTCGTCATCGGATATAGAAGATGATCAATCAACCGCTAGTTCTAATGAAGAGAGAAGAAATAGTGAACATAATCAAGATACTGTTTCAAGCTTGGCTACATTGAAAATACCTACAATTGTGTCGACGAACGAAAACGAGCTTATGGATGACAATGTTTCAACTTCATTCTCATCCTCGGAAGACGAGGAAAGCTCTAATCAGGAGACTAAACCAAAGAAAGTTGCTAGTATTGTCAATTTTTATGAGAGCTTGCTTCGCATTAATGATTCGATTAAACTTAATTCGAATAATTTTTATCAGAATATAGCAAAGTCGAGGTTTACTCGGTTAAATAATCTAATCCAACCATCAGTTGAGAACGTGAATTCTTCTGGAATATATCCTACTAAAGAGGTTAATCAGGATATTCCTCCTACTCATTCAAGCTTCTGCTCAAGTCTTTACAAAGTCCAAGACAAATTAGTCTTTTTTGTAGGGCGTCAAGCAGAATCTTTAGATGAACTAATGGAACAATATGCAGAATACATCTTATACTATTTAATGGGTCTCATGGTAGTAATAATGGCAATAAGTGGTTTATATTTCTCCAGCTTTGTTTCCTCGATTTTTCACACTACAACGTTACATAAGGCCAAGAGTCCTTATGGCGATGCGTATGACAAGTTCGTGGACTTTTGTACGAATGTACTCTATGAGAAGCCCCAAACAAAGACATTTGGGTTCTTCAGTTTGAAGTCCTCGTCTAGACCCTTAAAGATAATAAGAATTTCGAAAAATTTGAGAGAAAAAATTTTCACTTATCATACGGTGCTAGCATCGGAGATTTGGGTTCAAGTTAGAGCGTTAGAAAATAATTGGTCCTCAATATTCGTTCGCCAATATTTTGAAAATGTCTTGAACTATTACTATAAAGTAAAGCGGGATATTTTTATTCTTGTATGCAATATTCCCTTTGAAAAGATCTACTCTGCTGCTTTAGAAGAGAGTAAAAATCTCCTAGTGACTACACGCAATTCTTTACTTTTAGCTAAAATGTCTGTGGAACAAAATGCTGACTTTTTGAAATCCAGATGCAAAAATTTTGCTGAATACTGTAAATTAAACTTGGATGACACTGCAGTATTTGTATACCAAGGAGGACAATCGTTGGTAAGTAGCTTCAGGCATTAAATTAACGGAAGCGTTTTCAAATATTTTACTATTTTTTTTGGTTAGGGTTTACTTATTTCACTGTCACGATTTGTAATGCTACATGCATAAGAAGAGTATGAGGAGTATGGAGGAGGGAATGCAAGGTGGATGCACCGATGATGATTGACTCTATTTATTTCGATCATGAATTTTAGTGGCATGGATCTATATATAGTCTATTCAAGAGAGTCACAATTCTTTTTTTCTTTTTTTTATCTTAAAGGCTAGGAATTTTATTTGGTTTTATTTCTTCTTAGTCTGATTGCTTTTGATCGGTGTTGTATCTCTTACTGTTTTTATAAATATACACTCAACAATAATCGGTTTAGTAGATTTTACATTGCGCAAGATAAGTGTATGAATGAAAGATGAATACTGTGTTATTAAGCAATATAAAAATAAAGCAGTCTAGATCAATACATGTTCTTAAATTATAGCACCTTTCAGTTATAATTTACTGTATTCCAATCCAGTGTCGGTTTTTTGTCACGTTTTAAAGTTTCAAGATGCGATTCTTATGAGCTAGTTTATTTCATGAAAATTATTAAAGTTTGGACACCCGATAAAGATGATTTATCGAGTAATAAAGTCATATATATCCTTGTTGATGTCCTTCTTGTGAGTGCTACATAAACCATGGGATGCCCCAACATAAACCTTCTTTGTGGCCTGTGGTAAAAGCTTAATTGCCTCCTCACTAGATGCAGCAGGGGGTACAATCTGGTCATTATCGCCATAAATAACTAAAGTCGGAATATCCATCTTTTTTAAGTCTTCATGTTGGTCTGTCTCCGAAAAAACACCAATACAATCATACAATGCCTTGATCGACCCTTGCATTCCCTGCAACCAAAAACTGTCAATTAATCCAATTGAAGTGCTTGATGCATCTTGGTTAAAACCATAGAAGCTCGAAGCTAATTCCTTAAAGAATTGTGATCGATCATTCAAGACATTACTCCTAATGTCATCGAAAACCTCAACAGGCGTTCCCAAAGGATTTTCTTTAGTTTTTATCATAAGTGGGGGAATGGCACCAATTAATATAGCTTTCAGAACTCTCAGAGTACCATGCCGTCCAATGTATCTAGCCACTTCACCCCCTCCAGTAGAGTGTCCAATATGTACTGCCTTTTTCAATTTCAAGTGTTCGACAAGTTCGGCCAAATCGTCTGCATACTGATCCATCGTATGGTCCTCCCAGGATTGAGATGATCGTCCATGTCCTCGACGATCATGGGCTATCACCCTGAACCCTTTCAGTGCCAAAGACATCATCTGGTCTTCAAATGCATCCGATGTCAAGGGCCAACCGTGGCTGAACACTATAGGTTCACCAGATCCCCAATCCTTATAAAAAAGTTTCGTTCCATCGGAGAGTACTAATTCTGCGCTACCTGTCATCACTAGCTTGAGTATTGTTCATCGCTATCACCAACATTCATGCCTCCAGGCTTCCTTTATATATCGTATAGCACACTATACTGTATCATCTTTAAGTAGAACCGAGTTTAAATCCGTTCATGTGCCAGCTTCTTTCTTGCTATCGTAGATCTCTTAAGCTGCCGAGTAATGTGAATTTTCCTCAAGTCTCGAATGCAGTACCGAAGAGTATTAAATTAAATTATTATCACGTGCAATAATTTTGCATATCATAATTAAACGGAGAAATTTTAAACTTAATTCCGTCTCATTGTAATAACGCCACCTAGTATTGTGCATGTAAAGATTTTATCATATTTAAAGTTAGTGTAAAGTGCTACAGCTCCGATATACACCTTTCCACTAAAACCGAGCTTAAATCCGTTCATATGCCAGATTCTTTCTTGCTATCAATGATACTGCAATCATTCTAGCTCTATTTAAGCACTAAGAAATATCATTTATTTACTATTTTATCAGGTTCGCTATTGTTATTTTGTTAAAGATGCCATCCAACCAAGGAGCAGTTGTTACAGGTTCGAGAAACTTGGAAAACCTTGTGTCGGTAAAGGAAACACCCTTTCCGCAATTGGAAGATGATATGATTATATTGAAAGCGGTCGCGTATGCTGTCAACCCGACAGATTGGAAGCATATCTTGCCTGAGTCGTTCGCATCGCACTTGACGTCCGAAATCCTCAAAAAGCTAGGGCTAGGAGTCCGTAGTCTTGAGTGCGTGTTGGGCTCGCTTGGCTCCAGCGTCGGTTATTTTGTTGGCAAAAGTTTTACATTGATTCAAAGAGGTGTCGTAGTCGGTTCTGATGTAAGTGGTATTGTGGAATCAGTAGGTAAGAATGTGACTAATTTTGAAAAGGGCGACATTGTATCGGCATCTCTCCATGGTGGAATGAATAAAAATGGTGGATTTTCCAACTATGTAATGGTCAGTCCAAATGCCACGATAAAGTTTCCTAGATCACAGATACTGAGAAAGCCTTTAAGTGTAGGAAAACATGAAAGTTCGGTCATCGATTCATTTGAGGCCGCTGCCTCAATACCTGTGGGTCTTAAAACTACTGCTTTAAGCTTTCAATATAATCTTGGAATTCCACCACAAGAGAGTGAGAATAAAGATGATTATCTCCTAATATGGGGAGGCGCCACAGCGACAGGCATTATCGCCATACAAATCGCAAAATTAATTTATGGCGTCAAGGTGATAACTACTGCATCCCTGAAGCATCATGGCAAGTTGCAATCATTGGGTGCTGATAAGACGTTCAATTATAATGATCTGGATGTAATTGAGAAATTAAAAGAAGCAGGTGAACACAGAATTAAATACGCCTTGGACTGCGTATCTTCGGTAGAAACCTTGCAGTCAGTTTATGATGCTACCGAGGGATCACAGGATGTCCGTATCGATAATCTTTTGTTTTTGAACGAGAAATCGATAAATGTGAAGAAAGGAAGAAAGGTTGTGTTCACATCTACGAATGGGTATTTGGTTGATGGGAGAACTCACTTCGGTGCCAAGGCTTCAACAGAGATGATAGACTCATATCTTGAATTTTGGCTGAACTATCTTCCCTCTGTGTTGGGCAAGCTTAAAACAGCTCCCTTGGAAGTACTACCGTTTGGCTTAGAGTCCGCGAATGAAGGCTTGAAGTTGTTGATCGAGAATAAGGTTAGTGGGAGTAAGTTAGTGTTCCGGAATTGCAAAGACTGATCCTTTTGGCAATCTGACTTAGAATAAGCTTTCGGTGAAAATTCTTAAGATTTTCAGCTACATCTCTATATGTATTATTTGGACATAATTATAGTTCGTGGATAAATGTTAACATTAGTGAGTATTTTTTTGATGCTGCTGTAGGCTATTTAGGCGATTTAAACCGCTCGTAACGCCTCTTCACGTAGAGCGACATTTGCTCTGTTTGAGTTTGCTATGCAAATTCTAAAACGTGACAGTACTGATATTCGATAGGGAAATGCTACACACATCATAATCTGGAGCAGAAGTCGTGTAATAAGCAAATCGTAAACTGGTGTCGAAATACCAGACGTCTCAAAGAGAATAATAATAGACTCAAGAGTTGACTTCAGACTAAAGCGTATTTAAAGTAACATAATTGTGCTTAATACTTATTACAATTAGAAGTGAAGACCGCGATGGGTAAGTGAATTCGATATTTGTCCAATAAAGCAACAACATTATACTAACTACTAAAGGTATTCCCAAATTTTTCCGGTTTATTTCAGAGAGATGGCCCTTAATATCACAATTAATTGATGGAACTCAGGTTCCAGAATTCGATAATTTATATTTGGATATGAATTCAATCTTACATACTTGTACACACTCTAATGATGATACACTAACCAGAATGACCGAAGACCAAATGTATGCTGCCATATTCAAGTATATTGAACATTTATTTGAAATCATCAAACCTCAAAAAGTGTTTTATATGGCAATCGACGGAGTGGCTCCGAGAGCAAAGATGAATCAACAAAGAGCTCGTAGATTTCGATCCGCAGTGGAAGCAGAGGAAAATTTAAAGAAAGCAATTGAGAAAGGGTTAGAGATTCCCAAAGAAGATCCATTCGACACGAATGCAATTACTCCAGGAACTGAATTTATGGCTAAATTGACCGAAAACCTTAAATATTTCATTCATAAAAAAATAAGTGAAGACTCCAACTGGGCTGGCGTTCAAATTATTTTGAGTGGACACGAAGTTCCTGGGGAAGGTGAACATAAAATTATGGAGTATATCAGAACTATGAAGTCGCAAGATGAATATGATCCTAATTTGAGACATTGTATTTACGGTTTAGATGCTGATTTGATCATGCTCGGATTAGTTGCCCATGACCCACATTTCGCTTTGCTTAGAGAGGAAGTGACATTTGGTCCGAAGGCCGCGAAGAAGAGTACTGATGTGAATGATCAGACGTTTTTCTTGCTACACTTATCATTAGTGAGAGAATATTTATCGTTGGAGTTTCAAGAGTTGGACAACCAGTTAAGTTTCGAATATAATTTTGACAGAATGTTGGATGACTTCATATTAATTATGTATGTCATTGGTAACGATTTCTTACCTAATTTACCAGACTTATTCATCAACAAAGGTGCATTCCCATTATTGATAGAAACATTTAAGCAGACATTGAAGCAATCTGATGGCTATATTAATGAAAACGGTACCATCAATTTGAAGAGATTAGATATTTGGTTGAACTACTTGTCTGAGTTCGAATTAGAAAATTTTGAAAGGCAAGATGTTGACGTCGAGTGGTTTAATAAGAGGTTGGAAGATATCTCGCTTACTGGTGAAAAGAAAAGAGAAAGAATGGGTAAATTAGTCTTGCTCAAAGATCAAAAGAAATTGGTCGGTTTAATCAAACCTTGGCTACTCTCAACCTGTTCTAAGAAAGTTGATGATTTGATAAAGCTTGAGCAAATAGGGAAGTTACCAAGTTTGACATTACCTAAAGATGAAGTATCAAAGCATTTAGATTTCATAAAAAGATTTGCGTTAGAAGTTGGTATCATCATTATTCATTCGAAATCTCAGGACTCTTACGAGACAAGGTTGGATCTTGATGGATTTTCACCTAATGAAACCGACGAAGAGTTTGAGGAAAGGATAAATGAAGTTAAAAAAACCATCAAAAAATACCAATCTGCAAACTTATTCGAAACTGAAGACTTATTGAAGGAATCAAAGGATATCTATGATTCCAAATTTTTGAATTGGAAAGATAAATACTACAAAGATAAGTTACACTTTTCAATTTATGATAAGGAGAAAATCATTGAAATCACAGAACATTATTTGGAAGGATTACAATGGGTTTTGTATTATTACTACAAAGGATGCCCATCGTGGAACTGGTATTACAAATATCATTACGCCCCTAGAATCTCTGATATCTCCGTTGGATTACGCGAACTATTGAAATCTAAGCGGAAAATAGAGTTTGAAAAGTCGAAGCCATTTAAACCCTTTGAACAGTTAATGGCAGTTTTACCAGCGAGATCCCGAAATTTGATGCCCATTGTTTATAGACCTTTAATGACGGACCCCCATTCACCAATCATAGAATTTTACCCAGATAAGGTGGATATTGATATGAATGGGAAGACTGCTAGCTGGGAGGCTGTTGTTCTTCTCAGCTTTGTCGACGAAAAGGAACTTATCAGGGCCTTGGCTCCTTTAGAATCTAAGTTACTGCCAGATGAGAAGAAAAGGAACTCAATTGGGACTGATATTGAGTTCATTTACAATCCTCAAGTTGATCAGGTATATAACTCACCACTACCTGGTTTCTTTAATGAAATTGAGCATGATAAGTGTTTTGAGTCAAATTTTATTCCTCCTCCTGTCAAAAATGTAAAAATTGGATTAGTTGAAGGGGCAAAGATAGGCAAAGATTTACTCGCTGGATTTCCGACTCTTCAAACAATCCCATTCACTTCCAAATTAAGTTTAGAAGAGATCAAAGTTTTTCAGGCCCCTTCTAGGTCTGAATCAATGATATTAACAATCGAGAACATCTGGGAAGATATTTCAATTCACCAGTTTAGTGAAAAGTTTTTGGGTAAAATTGTATACAGCAACTGGCCATTTTTAAGAGAGTCTAAAGTAGTAAAAATTGAAGATTCGGAATATAAATACGAGAGGAAAAAAGTTGGTAATTACAAAAAGGTCACCGCTTCACACCTTAACTCTCTGGAAGTACTGGTATTCAAGCAGTCGGTCAATTCCTTTGCGAGCTTGTACGGGAAAACAAAAGGAGTAAAATTGAGCAATATAAGCGGATTGGTTCACGTCCAGCCAGTGACAGGATTAATAAGAAACGCAAAGGGAGCTTATGTCAAGACATTCTCAAAAGATATTGAAACTTATCCAGTGCAATTGATTGTCGAAGAAGTTTCTAACGAAGATCCTAGATTTGCTACAAGGCCACCTCTTCCAATCGAAGAAGAGTTTCCATTGAATTCACAGGTTGTATTTTTAGGTGATATGGCTTATGGGGCACCTGCCACTGTTGCTGGATACAATGATCTGGAAAAATTAAGTATTAAGATATCGAAAATTCAAACCAATGCTGAACCAAATATCGGTAAACAAAGATACGAAATGGAGAAAAAGGAGATCAAATATTATCCATCATATGAAGTCGCAAAAACTTTGAGGTTGCATCCTTTGTTTTTATCCAAGATTTCCAGTGGGTTTATGGTAGAGGACAACAAGGGGAGAAAGGTTAATGTTGGCTTAGAACTAAAGTTTGAAGGAAGAAGAGAAAAAGTTTTAGGATTTACCAAAAGAAATGTAAAAGGATGGGAATTTTCTCCGTTGGCAATTAAACTCATTGAGGATTACAGGAAACATTTTCCAAAATTCTTCGAAGAACTCAAGAAATTATCAACTAATTCTATTCCTCGCATCAAAGAATTTTCAAACGACTCGGAATTAGATGAGGTTAGAAAATGGCTTAAAGAAGCCAAGTCCCAACTTGTAAGAGTTTCTTTAGAAAGTGAGTCTTTGACAAAATTTAGCTATCAAGCAATCGAGACTTTTATGGACACCTATCTGCAATCTAACTTCCCATATGTCAACAAAGATATCAAAGGTGTTCCGAAAGACGCAGTGTTAAACCCAAGTTTGTCTTATCAATTATTGAGTGATCAAAAGTTTGAGCTTGGTGATCGGATTATCTATGTTCAGGATTCTGGAAAGGCACCTAAATTGTCTCGAGGCACGGTCGTCAATATAAACACGTTCGGAAACAAAATATCTTTAGGCGTAATTTTCGATTTTCCTTTAATAAGTGGTAACAACATGAACGGGAAATTAAAGAGCAACAGAGGAGTTACAATCGATTCGTCTTTGGTTCTAAATATTACCAATAAGCAATTTGTATATCATAGCAGGGCCTCGAAAGATAGGAAGCCTCTCACTCCCGAACAGCGAGCTGCAAAAGCCAAGGCGGTTGCCGCATACAAAGCTAAACAAAATGAAATAACGAAGGAGAAAAATCTGAGAAAGACAAATGAACTTTTGACTTTACTAAAAAAGAATGTTTCTTCTGATGAAAAATCTGTTTCGAAGGATTCTAAGGATGAGGGGGAATATATTAATTCAGACGCTATTAAGCATATTTACGGTCAAATATATTCTAACGTGATGAATGAAGGGATCGCACCTTTTGTTCCTCCTATGATACCTTCCCAAGCTCAAATGCAACAAATGCCTCCGGTAAATTCCTCAGGACAGCTGCAGGTATTTGATGAATCTGGCCCAAAAGATGCGCCTTTTAATGGCTCCACTGGAGGAGTCAGCACAAGAGGCAAGGGTGGCGCTAAAAATGGCAGAGGACGTGATACTTCAAGCAGAGGTTCCAGTAGAGGCTTCGCCAACAGAGGTAGAGGATCTTCAGTTAGGGGAAGCTCTAATAGAGGAAATGCTAATAGGGGAAATTCTGCTAAAGAATCCTCGACCAATAACTCTAGCGGTAACAAAAAAGAGTAGTACTATCATATAATAAAATTAACTTGATTTTTCTTTAGGTATATTCATCGATATGATTTTACAAACATTTATAAATTATAGTATATACAAGTTCACCTCTCTTCAGTCGCTTTCTTTCGGTCAGGAGGCTTGATGTCATCTCCAGGGAGATTGATGAGACCTAACAGCTTCCAATCTGATACATCCATCAACTGATTGTCCATTCTACATTTCAAATATTCTTTTGCTAGAATACGGCAATTTGGCGCATTCCGATTCTCTGTAAACTTCATGCATTTGAGATACCTCAACATCTGAGACTTGCATTCACCCTCATGATCTAAAGGAAACGAGCCTCGTTCCGGAGGTGTTGGAGTCCAGTTTCTAAAATTACCACCTACATGTTGTTAGCGCTAGACTCAAATTGAATAAAGAGGCTAAGATTTCAATCTCTTCGAATACCTTCGAATACCCCAAACCTCATGTCATTTTTAGTTACTTACCTGGTGCGCCGGAGGCCATATTAATAATTTGGAATTATTGCTTGCATTGACAAATGTAATGAAGTGTTCTGAAATGTCGTAAGGTCATGATGCCGAAAGACGACAAAAGACGACAAAGTACGACATTGACTCATGCTCGACTCAAATAACTCAAGTCGAAATTCTGAAACGGTATACCGCTAGGCGGTTTATTTACTTTTCTTACCTGCACCTCACTACCCCCCCGCTCACGTCTGAAGTCACCCGTTGCAGCTATTCAACAATTGTCGGTATTTTTAACCTCGCGTGGATGTCTGCCCCTCAGACGGATCAATGGAAGGGCACATGAGGACCATTTTGGTCCGACCCGGGGTTGGTGAACAACTTTAACACTTTTGCTTCCACGATATGAAAACGTCAAAGCCAAAGTAATAGCATCATATAGACTCATCAAGATATTGTAGAGAATTACATTGAAGCGATTGTAACAACACCGCTTGTGATTGCAATAAAACTGAGATTTTTCTTTGTATAAAGATTTGCGTGCATCTTGCATCGGGCAAATTTTAATTTTTTTTTCATAGACTTCGACATCTCATGTGTGGAGAAGTCGTTTATATATAAACTACTGGAAACTCTTTCAACGGTGTACTGCAGAAACGAAGAGCATAGACTGAAGGGGTCACATATCGAAAGAGCATAGCGACTATTAGTCAAAGGGACAGTACTTGTGAACACAGCCAGTGCTTAAGGAAAGAAATAGATCGATAGATTTTGCATCGTGTCAAAAACCGAACATAAGCGGTTATTTTGTTACTTGGTATTCCCATTAGCGGTGCTATATATCCTTTGGGAAATAATCTTATAGACGTGATAGACATTTTCGGGAGTTAAAAGCTAAAATTTCTTGCTAGCTTTTGAAGACTCCACCAGACAGTAGAATATCACACAGCGGAAAACGCAAAGCATAAACACACGCGTATACATGGATAGACTGAAAGAACAAGATGGCAACAAGCGAATCGAGAGTCTCAAATGTTATCAGAGCGAGAGAAACGTTTAATCAGTTCGCCACCTCTGCTCCTTTGAGCGAACACAAAGTGTTGACTTTACCAGAGTTTATTTCTATAGTGTCTCCTTTTGAATCAGATATTCCGAGGGAAACATTTTCTTTATTGTATTTGATGGCAGATAAAGATAAGAAAGGATTTTTAACAGAGCGAGATTGGATTGATTTTATTCAGACCTTAGTTTCTAAAGATGGAGAGTTCAAGTTACTCTTTGATATGATTTCTAAAGGACAGCAAAGAGCTCATTACAAGGACTGTCTTGAGGTCTTGTCCAGTTTGAATAAAGCAATTGATCCATCTTATCAGCCTAAGAAGGCTAAGTTGAATTGGAAATACTTTGAAAGTTTTTTTGAACCTCGAGGATCCATTGACTACAATGAATTCGTCAGTTTAATAAATTATTTGCCTGTCACAAAATTGATTGGAAACTTCGAAATGACTCAAAAAAATGGACTTATAACGAAAGACGAAATGTACACTTTAATAACGAATAACTTGAAACATAAGTTATCATCTCAGTTAAAGTTGAACTTAAAGTCTTTGCACGAATTTTTTGAGCAAGAAAAATTCAGTTTGGCGAGCGTTTTATTCGTGTATAATTCTTTGAGTAAGGTTGATCTTGTCAATGAGGTGATCGCAAATACTCCACCAACTACAAAAGATAAAGATGATATTTTAATTGACAAATATGATCTATACAACCATTTGAACGACCATTTATTGAAGTCTTCCAATTTCAAACCCATTTCTATGAATGAGTTGAATTTGTTGTTTTTTTTGATTGATAAAAATGAAGAACTGATCCCACGTAAAGAATTAATATCATTTTTCAATCCCAATTACGTGAATAACATGAACTCTTATTACTCCATTTTTGAGCACCCAGCAGCTCAACCGATTCAAGATGATAATTTTTCGCTTTGGCCAATTTTTGACTCTTTGTATTCTTTTTTCTTGGGTTCTATTGCAGGATGCATCGGTGCAACAGTTGTTTACCCTATTGACCTAGTTAAGACCAGAATGCAGGCTCAAAGACATAAGGCTGCGTATAAAAATTCTTTTGACTGTTTCAAAAAGATTATTAAAAATGAAGGCTTAAAAGGATTGTATTCTGGTTTGGTAGCGCAGTTAATCGGAGTGGCTCCTGAAAAAGCAATTAAATTGACAGTGAACGATCTTGTCAGAAATATTGGAACAGAAGAAGATGGTTCAATCAAAATGAAATGGGAAATTGCGGCCGGTATGTCAGCAGGTGCATGCCAAGTTATTTTTACAAATCCTCTTGAGATTGTGAAGATCAGGTTGCAAATGCAAGGTGGAAATAAGAACTTAAAATCAGGAGAGATTCCTCTCAAAAAGCTAACTGCTGGTCAAATCGTAAAACAGCTAGGTGTCAAGGGTTTGTACAAAGGTGCAGTTGCATGTTTATTGAGGGATGTTCCATTTTCAGCCATCTATTTTCCAACTTACGCAAATTTGAAGAAATTGTTATTTAACTTTGATCCAATGGATCCAAATAAGGCACATAGACTAACAACATGGCAGTTGTTACTAAGTGGTGCTTTAGCTGGTGCTCCTGCAGCTTTTTTCACGACTCCCGCTGATGTGATTAAAACAAGACTTCAAGTAGAGAGCAAAAAGAATGAAACAAAGTACCGCGGTATTGCACATGCCGGAAGGACTATTTTGAAAGAAGAGGGTATTGGTGCATTTTTCAAAGGTTCTCTTGCCAGGGTTTTCAGATCTTCACCTCAATTTGGTTTCACATTGGCAAGTTATGAATTATTGCAGAGCTTGTTTCCTTTACATCCTCCAAATACGAAGGAATCTAATTTTAAGGCGATTAGCGGATATCCTGGCGTCTATAATTTGACTAATGATCAAGTTTATAATTCACAGAATCGCCGAATCATGTATTTGAATAAAGAAGAGTTTAGTGAAAAAAACAGTTTAAGCTATAATAATTCGAATGGCAATAATCTTCTTAGATTGCCGGCTGAATATGTTTATAAATCGCAAGATGCAATCAGGCTACTTTTGGATGTTGATTACAAGTTTTTTGATTTTAATTATGATGCCTATATGAAATACATCAAGAGAAATTAATACAGTTTAGATTTTCGATGGCATCATAATTTATGGCACCTTTCTTATTTATGGTCTTAACCTGATTATGAATTATGGTTCACTATATACGATAAACGATAAACCTAGTGAAGGTTCCGTTTACTTGGAACACTATAAACGCATCCTCTATTGTAAAGATATTTGATAAACGTTCATTGCTTTGAAGATTCAAACAAAATTTAAAGAACTGCAATGACGTAAGATTATAGACCAATATCAAAGAATTAGATTCGTTTACTATAAGATTGCCCAGAAAAATTATAGAATACTGGTTAGTTATGTTGTCATTAAAGTATAATAACTTTTTAAATTGCTGCTGACTGTCAATGAGCTGTAGTAATGAAATTTTTCTCAAACCAACAATGACAGCATTATTCGAATCAATTACGTATATCTTCTGAATTTGATCATTGTAATTTACTTTTCTTTTGAGTCTTAAGGTGTCGTCAAGAATGAAAATACTAGTCTTGGTGGCCAAGAATATCTTGTTCGCAATGGACTTGACGCAAACTATGGATACGCCTTCTCTTACAGAAAAGTAGTTGAGAGCATTGATTTCACCGCTGCCTTCAAGCTTGATCCTTATTAGATCACCTCTATCACTGGCGATAAGTAGGCAATTTGCAATCAATTCCGAACAAGTGATGGATAAATTAGTTCCTCTAAATGAAGTTGAATCATAAGTATTAGATGAGAAATTGAAAATTCCTATTCCAAAGACTTTCAAAAGAACATTTTTTGCATCGGAGCTCAGAAGTTGATCAGCACTTCTTAAAAGGTTGATAGTTAAATCTGTTCGAGAACCATTCTCAGATAAGGAATCAAGTTGTATAAAGTTAGCACGAGATGCCAGGTTTTCTTCCTTTAAAACTATAGTACGGAAAACTGTTTCAGAATGTACTGCACAATTTGTAATTTTTGGAGTCTTTAGTTGTGAATCAATTCTATATAATCGTTGATAATAATCTTCTATGCGAGAGTCTCTGATAATTAAGTGCAGATGCATATTACTTTGCAAAAAATTCTTCAAGGAAACAACCTTGAGAGATAGGTCTCTTTCCTTCACCAATAATCCATCATTAATGCTTCCAAAAACTTCCACGTTTCCAAACTGTAAATTTTTCAATGGTCCTTGATATCGCCGAAGCACCTCAAACCTAAGGTATGAAATATCCTTTAAAAACAACGCTGATCCTAGTTTAACGTTTATCACGTCTAATCTAGTCTTTAAATTCATAGAATTTACTACTAGAGTATTAAGCTTAGATTTCTTTTTAACAGCATCATTATTAATCCTTCTCTTCTTCGACTGAATCTTATTACTGTGATATTTACTGTTGCCTATTAAACTTCCATTCGTTATCTTGAAGTATTTGTTCCTCGTCTCATCAAAGTAATACCCGGGAATTTCAGCTCTTGGCATACTCTTACCGTGTGTGGGTAATTATCATCTCATCTTGATCTCAAAATTGAATTTTTGACATTCAAAAATTCACTTTAGTCAAAGTGTAGAATTACATAAAATGAAAGATTATATATATTACTACCACAAACTTTCAAAATGAGACAAATCATACATTATAGGTAATCTATATCGTTATCGTAAGACTCGGTTGTTTTGCTGGTCATATCTTTATACTTCATGTCCTCTCTTTTTTGCAAAATTAGGGCCTCAAACCCATTGGAGCGATCTATACCATCCCAGAGGTAACCTGCCTTAACACCAAACCTATTCGGAAGATTCAAGCCTTTACTATAATAGTACTTTCCGGTCAATGATATATTTGAACTCTGTTGTGGCTCTCCACTAAATGCAACAGCAGGATCATCTATTCTTGCTTTCGACTTCATCAAGTTGACATATTCTTCGTCATCTTTAGATACATGAAACGTCTTTGTATCTTTAAGCCTTCTTTCTACTCTTTCGTTCTCTAGTCGTGATATTTCACTCTGGTTGATCGCTCGATTTTCTTGTTCTCGTAGCCGTTCATTTCGCTTTTCATGTTGCTTTTCGTTTTCGATTTCCTTCCTCCTAGCATCCAAGTCTATTTTTCTCCCCATGAGGTCTCTGTAGATGGTTTCAGGGGCCATTTGATTGGAAAGTGGTTCCGCTATAGCTTTGTCCGAATTATTTTGACCATCGATCCTTTTGAACCCCTTAAAAGACCTCTTTCCATTCATCTCAATTTTCATGGGCGCCTGCTCAGTAACATCCTCATCTTCTCCGTACTCTTCATCGCTACCGACGTTATTACTTAGACATTGGTCATTTTTGATGACTATATTTGATCTTTCAGTAGTCGTTGCATTTCTCTCGTTCTTTCCTTTTTTTCCTTTCTTTGGTTTATCATCACTAGAGCTTAAATACCTTGAAAGATATGCTGCTCTTGAGGACATTGGTATTTTCCTAATGTCAATTGAAAATAGATTCAATAGAGCTGTCTATGACGGTAAGATTGAGATTTTAGAATAGAATATATCAAAGTGCGCAAAATATTTTAGAGTAAATTACTATGTGGAGAGCTTCTATTCAAAGCTTATCTAAATATAATACAGCTATTTTGCTAATTTATTTACTTCGTTATGCAACTGAGCCATGGTTTCACACAACTCCATAAACAAAGAGTATTGCGTTTTTATGACTTCGACGATATTGAACAAATTACCAAAACCTTCGACATAGCTTCCTTCAAGTCCATCGATGATTGAGCTAGCTTCTTTCACCAACTGTTCGTAATTCTTTAATACTTCATGATATCGTTTTATTTTTTTAATGAAGAATTCATTCAACTGCAATCCTGAACTAAGTTTCGTTCCAGGAGTAGAAAGTTGCAAAATCAACTGCATAACTTTATTTAAGTCTTCAGTCAATTCATTATTCAAGTTTCTTAAGTTTCCAAGCTGATGAGAATCAGATTTCAATGCTTGTTTTGTTGACAAAAGTTTATTATGGAGATAATTGATATCTCTAGGCAAAGTTTGAATCAACTGATCGTGCTTGTCATAATCAGATTGCAAAGTTGTCGCTATGAGGTGTTGAGTGTTGATATATTTGTCAAATTCTTCTAATTCCCTTTTAATTTGCACTGGCAAGTCTCCTACGCGGGTCATAGCCGTCAATTGGAACTGGTCTTGTTGCGGGTTCTGATTTTGATTTCCAAAGAGAGTTGCAGAATTGTTCGAATTATTTGTCCCAAATAGTCCACCGGATGAGCCTGCCTGGTTGTTCGATGAAAAAAGTCCCGATGCTGCATTATTGTTGGAACCGAAAAGCCCATTGCTACCAGAGCTGGAGGCTGGTTGCTTGTTGCCGAATAATCCACCACCGCTTGATGTGCCAAACATGCCACCTTGTGAATTAGAGCCAAATGAACCACCTGTATCTCTTGGCTGACTCATTGCATTAGACGAAGATCCAAATAATCCACCTGAAAGGGGAGCAGCGTTAGAGTTATTAGATACAAACCCAGAACCAAGAGTGCCATTACTATTAGCGTTAGTATTACCAGTATTGCTATTACCAAAAAGAGTAGCGGTGTTTCCTGTATTATTACTGGCAGAACCAAATAATCCACCAGCTGCAGCTGTATTATTAGTTGTCCCAGTATTTGACCCAAATAATCCCCCAGGTCGGGTACTGGCATTATTTGCATTAGAAGAGGAACCAAACAATCCATTTCCAGCTGAATTTAAAGAATTTGAGTTGTTGTTACTTGTGCCAAATAGTCCACCTGAGCCCGAATTCGAAGACGTGGATGTATTATTATTGCTACTACCAAAGAGGCCACTTCCTGCCCCTGTGTTATTACTTAAACCATTTCCTGTTGCACCTCCAGGATTACTTGCAAAAAGTCCCCCAGTATTAGCTCCCGTGGAATTATTTCCAAGTCCGCCAAATCCTGAAGATGTATTATTACTGCTGCCGAACATTTTTACGCAACCAAAATGAATTGGCCTTTTGTTTGTCTGAACCTAAATCTTAAAAATGAAGTTTTTCATAGTATTTTGTATTTCAATTATGACACAAAATCGAAGTCAGCTCAAGTAAACAAAAGTACTGTGAGATCCAAATCCAACTCTTGGGATGTATCTAATAATATTTTAACGAACATATAAGAGAACCTCATGCTGAGCTAAAGCCTGGAGAATTTTTTAAATTCCTTTACACCTTATTCTCTCTCATCGCTGCTCGGTCGCCTCCAAAAGAATTATATAATTTACGCGTGTCTGAGATGGTGGATAGATTCGAGGTTTTAATTAAAGGTATAATAGAAGAACATAACCAATTAAAGAAAGAAAATAGGAAATTGCTTCTTGAAAACGAAAATTTAAAAATTCAACTTCAACAAAATACAAAAGTCGACGGCAAGCATGTTGGTGATGAGATGGGTGAGAACATGATCAGCTTCCAAATACAAAGTAGCCAAACCAATAACGAATGCAAATGGAGGCATAAGTCTCAAGACACAAATGCATCACAAGGCTCTAGTTCGCCAGAAGACAGATCAATTTCAATTGACAGGGATCATGAATCAGATCTACAACGAACTCTAGTTCGTATGTCTCCATTGAAGCATTCAGGTTCGCTCGAAGAACCCAAAGCAGAGTTCGAAGTAACGTCATCTCCTCTGGTGGATTCAAGGTTATACAATTCTCAGTTGCCTACACAATACTCTGATGACTCGTCACCAACAAAAACATACCGACCACGTCAGCTGCAAAATTGGCATCAACTAACCTCTTATGAAATAGAGAAACAAACGAAAACAGCACGAAGAGATAGCCTTGACGATCACATTAAAGCGAAAGAAGAGGTATCGCATCATATACAAGGTTTCGCGGCAATTAAGACGGCTAATACCTTAGAAAATGCTGATATGGTAGAGGATTCAGAGGAAGAGACATCGAGTATATTATTCTCTAAAAGTCAACACAAACCAATTAAACGTCATTGTCGCGATAGATCGCCCTTAAGAGATATGACTAATACTAACATACCACCCCTACCATCATCATACACCAAGTTACAGAGAAGACAGCAAATGGTAAAATTCTACAAAGATCTCTTGCAACATAGAACAGACTTTAAGATTGACCTATCAAGAAATCCCATCAATGAAAGCCCATGGGTACTTGCTGATTTCAAACCTAATCCGCACTACCAAAAACCTAAAGTCGCAACCAAAATCGGCTATTCTAAATCACACCGATTGGCAATCCAGAACTTTTATAACACCGCCAACAGGGGTCTTAGCGAGCCTGGTGACGTTAAACCCGTCTTAGCCACTCCTAATCTGGGATTATCAGAGAGTCAGATGTTCGACAGAATTCCATCTCCCCCAGGATTCATGATGTCTGATTTTCCAACTTCTCAAGAACAAAGGCGCCGTAATGATTTAGTCGCTGCTCGTCAGAGCGATAGACTTCATAGGAGACTAATTCTGTGTTTAAGCGCAGAAGGAGAGTTCATGTTTGTACACGATATCCTCAATTCTTATGTACGTGCCAAACGTTACGTATTACCCATTTTGGAAGTCTAATGTCTTCTCAGAACCTTTGCTAATAAAAGATCTAGATTTTTATCTCTCTAGGAGGTGCAACCTCGCACTCGCGAACGCCGGCGGTAGCGACAGCAACTACTTTGCCCCGGCCGACACGCTGCAAGGTTGTGTAGCTAGCATAGAACTTGCGCCCAGTCCCCTCTCGGTGCGCTCCCTAGTTCGCGCCCTGTGATCTGACTAACCACTAAGTGAAGTTTCGGAAATTTTCGCGGCTCTCTTACTGTAAGCCATGATAGGCTCGTCGTCTTCATGGATCTTACTAAGAAAGAGTCGGTTACGAAGCTAAGTAGACCAAAAAGTCACCAATTTAATTTAGGATAGAGAAGCAATAGAATTGAATATACTCTAAGAAATTCAACTCGATATCTGTAGTATCTTTCTATCTTGTAGGCTAAAGGTCCTCTGAAGATCAGTTCCAGCTATGGGCAATTGAAATCTCGTTTTCGCAGGGAATTTTTGTTCACGAAATGAGTCCCTCTAAATCAGGAAAGTTCGTATTATGAAGGGTCGTAGGATGCAAAGCATATAAATAGATAAAACGGTATATAATGGGAATATACGCCCACAAGAACAACTCATTAAAGTGAGGGCGACAAAAAGACTAAGTAATTGACTGAATATTAATTGGCCATCTTACTAAGTACTCTGTCCCTTTCTTGTGAGCGGAATTCAAGACATTACTAGACGATAAAGAAATTGCAGCGGGAATCAACGGATTAGTTGTTCTAGTATACGACGAAACAACACGCACCTTTAGAAGCTATTGGCTGAAACAGACCTCACGACAAAGATTCTAAGAGTCCACCGTAAGAGCGGAGATCTCAAAGGTTACAGAGATCTACTAGAATCAATAGTGGAACGTCAGCAAAGAGGACAAACGGTGGTAAAGAAATTGCCAGATCACTTTATAAATAAATTATTAAAAGACCTCCAAGTCAAGTGGTATCTCAAGTTTCATATTAGAGCGGTAAAATGTCCCACAATCATAATTTATCCATCAACTCTCTCAATTCGATCATAGAGCCAACTACGCCGCCTAATTTAATCAGCGGAAGAAGTGGTCTTTGGGACTCAAACAAGCTGAGCGGGAACTTAAGTTTACCAAACTTCAGCTTGGAACTGGGTACGGCAGCTAGCCAAAGCGTTAGGCCTACAGCGGCTGCTTTGGCCACTATAACGGCTTGTAATGGAAATACGAGTAATGGTTTAGTGAACGGTGGCAACATAAATGCTAATTCATTGGCCCCATCTATGGCTGTCCCGTCCTCATCTCAGTTGCATATTAACCATCCGAGTCATAGTCGTCAGATACTGATGGACTCCATTTATGATAACAAAGAGAATATAGGAGGTGTTCAAAATAGTAAAATCGATAAAGAGTATCTTGCTTCTATTAGTAAAGTTCCTTTGCAACAAATCAGCCTGGACATCTTACAATTGTCGAAGGACCAATATGGTTGCAGATTCCTTCAAAAAAAAATTGATGAAAACTTGATTCCCAACAAGGCGTCAAGGCAAGCCAATTTTGAAGTAATTTTCAAAGAAATTTATCCTTATATGTATGAGTTGATCATCGATCCATTTGGAAATTATTTGATACAAAAATTAATTAGCTACTGCGATGAAGCAAATTTGAATTTAATGTTAAAAATTTTACAATATAACTTGTTTCAAATTTCAATTAATCAACATGGGACTAGAGCCCTTCAAAAATTAATTGACAGTTTGAACAATAATTTACAACTAGAATTACTCACTAAGGGTTTACAGCCATACATCATTGAACTTATTAAAGATCTTAATGGAAACCATGTTATTCAAAAGATTTTGAATAAATACCTGCCAGAAGATTGTCAGTTTATTTACGATTCGATTATTAATGACTTGCTAACCGTTGCAACACATAAGCATGGATGTTGTGTTTTGCAAAAGTGCTTGAACCATGTAACCCCCAATCAATTATTGTCATTCTCAAATAAGATTTTGAGTTTTGAAGTTTTTGTTAAATTAATTAACGATCAGTTTGGAAACTACGTTTTACAGTACTTGATCTCAATTAACTCTTTTGAAATCAATTTGAAAATGTTTAACAATTTTATTGCATTTGGAATTAATAACTTATGTAATCTAAAATTTAGCTCAAACGTAATTGAGAAATTCTTGAAGAATTGCTACAACAATGAGTTTCGGTCTGAACAATTTTCGAATTTAAAATTTAGTTTGGTCTACCAAATATTGATTACTGATTTGAACAAACTAATTAACGATCCCTACGGAAACTATGTTATTCAGACGTTGATCGACGTCCTTATAAATAGCAAAGTGGGGTATAAAGAGCCATTTCTGAACAGTTTTTTGAAACTTTTACCATTGAACTATAAGACACTGCAAGATACTTTGCAAATTATAATTATCAAGAATTGGTTCAAGAACTGTAAGATCGTTTCTAGTTTTGGAAAAAGAATTCAGCTGAAAATAAATTTGATTTTAAATGGGGTACCTCAGCAGCAATTTCACTCAAGTCCTTATTATGCACCTAAGAATAGATCTCAGAATATGATTTCCCCTCAGAACATGAATGCACAAGGAGAATTCGTCAATAGCGATTCACAAATGATGCCACCAATGCAATATCGCTCTCTTAGCTTCTCATCGCCTTCCCAAGGTCAACAATCTAATTATCCATTGGCTCTAAACTATTATCTGCAATTGCCTAATAATTATATTTTAGGGTCTGGATCTCAGATTGAAACGAGGAGGTTGAACCAAGTAAACAACCAGGCGATGCGAACAAATACTGGACTAAATAATGATTTAATGACTAACGACTATCAAATGCCACTGAGGCTGAATCCAGGACAAGCATACCAAAATCAGCAACAAGTATATTCTAACCCCAAACAGTCCAGCAATTCTGCTATCAACTCATCATACATGGTAAGTACGAATAGGTTTCCACCTAATCAACCTTCGTTCGCTCTCAATTTTCCGCTGGTAACTCCGTTACAACCGCAACAGCAAAACCAACAGAACCAGAGAACTTATGCAAAGGAAAATAGCTACTTTCAAAATTAGTTTGCTATCGCGCTTAGTTCTGCATAAATTCCTTGTTGTGAGCTACGATTTGGTTATATTTGTTACAATACCAACTTGCTTGTTTGTATTACTCGTATTTTTGCTCTTTTATTCAGTTTTTTTTTTCATGTTGTCTTTGCTTGCATTTCATCAAGACTTTTTTTTTTTTTTTACCACAGTTAGGACCTGTTGATTGTACCACCATTGTCATTGTCATCTAAGAACAGATAATACTATTATATCGAGGGATAACTGTGAATATTTAACAAAATATTCAGTTCTGGTACGACAAAATTATTATGTTAAACTTCCTAAACTGTTGAGAATTATAAGAAATAGAGTTGAGTTTTAAATTCTCAATAAAAAAGAATTGAAAAATAAAGGAAAAATCGAAAATAAAAATAAAAAAAATTAAAGAAAAGGTCATGAAGCAGACTCTTTAAAGAAGTTGTATTCCTATGTTTTATTATTTGCCCACACTTGAAGGTCAAGTACTGCTTCGACTGATAATCGCTCCCAAATTGTGTATCATTTGATATAAGGTAGAGTTACATTTTACTTTCAATGTTTATTCAAAGCTTTCAGTATATACAGTTTTATTTCAAATTATTTATGGTTTACATTTTTCTTCAGGAGTCCGTAATAACATTCTCTAACCCTACTTGAATTCACTGTTTCATTCGCAT
This sequence comes from Priceomyces carsonii, assembly GCF_900007245.1. NCBI lineage: Eukaryota > Fungi > Ascomycota > Pichiomycetes > Serinales > Debaryomycetaceae > Priceomyces > Priceomyces carsonii. The sequence goes on along the minus strand of NW_026946676.1, from coordinate 245,452 downwards.
TTTTATCGATTAAATCGAAATCACACTTTACGTGTGTTTTCTTTTCGCTCTGTCCCAAGCAGACTTGGATTTTCTCTTTCTAGAAGTGTCATCACTGATTTTCCTGTTATTGTTGAACATGGACCAGTCTTCACCAGCAAAATTGTTCACCTTTTCTCTCTCTCTGTCCTTGAAAGATTTTTTCATTTGAGTTTGAGGCAATCTTACAAAGTTGTTTTCTTCGTAGCTTTGTATCTCTTTTTCCTTTTCACGTTCTGCATTAGTTTTTACACCACCACGTCCACTATCCACAATTGTGGAGCCGATCGAAGTTTCTACTTGAGGCAAATCAGAAGAATCCCTCAAATATTCCTCCATACTCTGAAGTTTCCTTCCTGAGTGCTGTCTCTTTGTATCAAACTGCTGAGTAGGAGGGGCAACAGCAGATATCTTTGGCGGTCTATATTTCTCCTTTCCTGTTATTGGATTAGACTTCTCTTCTTTCGTCAACTTAGCGAGCGCAGAAGAATCTGGTTTTAATGATAGTTCGTCTTCTTCTTCTTCACCACTAGAAACGTCACTGCTATTAGCAGAACTTGAATTTCCTCCTTCGCTCGATCTAGAGCGCATCTTTCCATCTAATTCTTCCTCCTGTTTCTTGTTCTCAGCCTCCATTCGATGATATGATCTGATCATCTTATCTAACTGATAATTTAATTTTTTCTCAAGTGGCTTTATTCCTTTCTCCAAAGTTACTCTTTGTACAATTGAGCCTTTCACAGCATCCTCTAAAACTTCATCATTACAAGAACCATTTACTCTTTTTAAATGTCCCAACACTATCAAGACTAAATTGTTAATATATGATAAGAGTGAATTATTTTTCAATGCGAGTAAAGAAACTCCTTCTAACTTTTCTTGATTCAATTTTTGTAATAGGTCTTCCACTAGCGAGGAGAATGGACTCTCTTTATTTTTTATAGACAACCCATCCACGAGCCCTCTTGTTTCATCCAAAGAGGATATTATACCTTCCAATATCACATCTATATCTTTTGAGGACATTATATAGTATATTTTTAATAAATGAATTCCTAAAACTTTTGTTAATATTAATACTCCTAAGCTAAAGAAGTATAATAAAAAAAAAAAAAAATTACGAGGTATTGCACAAAACTATCTTGCGATGTCTTGAATTTTTTTTTTTTGCTAGCCCATTAATTGGGAATCGGTTTATTCAATTACAGTTTCTTGAATAATTTAACTACTTTTCTTGGGAGTTAATATTAAAGATGCCTCAAAACGAATATATTGAACAGCACATCAAAAAGCATGGAAGAAGGCTAGATCATGAGGAAAGAAAGAGGAAGAGAGAAGCCAGGGAAGGTCATAAAATAGCTAAAGATGCTCAGAGTTTGAAGGGATGGAGAGGTAAGCAATTTGCAAAGAAACGTTACAGCGAAAAGGTGGCCATGAAGAAGAAAATTAAAGCCCACCAAGAGTCTAAAGTTAAAGGACCTTCCGTACCTCAAGATGAAGGTGAAGCATTGCCTACTTATTTGTTGGATCGTGAGAGTAATAACACAGCTAAAGCCATTTCCTCATCTATAAAGCAAAAAAGAATGGAAAAGGCAAATAAATTCTCAGTTCCTTTGCCTAGAGTTAGAGGAATTTCTGAGGAGGAAATGTTCAAAGTAATCAAGACTGGTAAATCCAAATCAAAGTCTTGGAAGAGAATGATCACGAAGCATACATTTGTCGGTGAAGGTTTTACTAGAAGACCTGTTAAAATGGAAAGAATTATCAGACCTTCGGCACTCAGACAAAAGAAAGCTAACGTGACCCACCCTGAGCTAGGAGTTACTGTTTTCTTACCTATTTTGGGCGTGAAGAAGAATCCTCAATCGCCTATGTATACTCAAATGGGAGTTCTCACAAAAGGTACTATTATAGAAGTAAATGTGTCTGAGTTAGGTCTTGTTACTGCTGGTGGTAAAGTTGTCTGGGGTAAGTATGCACAAATCACAAATGAGCCAGATAGAGATGGGTGTGTTAACGCAGTATTATTAGTTTGAAGATAATATTAAAATATTTAGGATTTTTTTGCATTTAGAAGTCTTACGACGTGAATTTATGACAATTCATAAAATTCTACTCTTAGAATTGTATAATCTTGCTTTTCCTTGTTTTTCGAACTTTCTTTAATTCATCATCATGGAAAAAGGTCCAGATTTATTTAAATGATTATTTATAATGCATTTCGTTTATTCATAAAATATATTAGAGTTGAAGATAAGTACCAAAAAGCCATCAGCGGTCTTCGAATAAATTGGTACAAATAACCTCACTTCTCCCTAATGACCTAAAACCGCAATTCAATATAAGCTTGGCATTCTCCCTAATGACTTCCCATTGACTATTTAACAACTTCGAGCCGATCAAGAAACACAATCCACTGATATTCTCTTTGTGTTTTATCCTGGATAAGACATCACAGTATTGACACATGAATGAAAAATTATCGTTCCGTCCTCTTAAATGCGAGGGATTTTCAATTGATTTACGAAGTATGTCATCTTTAGGAAAGAATTGAAGGAACTCAGACCGAATCCTTTGAAGATATTCGTATCCACCTTCGGCACTGAGCTTGACTAGTTTAGAATAGGAACCTTCAGGAGGGATTATCTCAGTCTCGTTAAATCTATTGCTCTCTAATCCACAAGTGATGAAAACGTAACTCCAAAGGACTAAAGTCGCAATACTAATCGCGTACATGGAGTCATTTGCATCAGTTGAAGCTGTCCAATTTATAAAGGAATCCGAGGTGTTTTTGGTATCGTAGAAGGGCAAAAGCATTGCTTCCCATAAAAGTAAATAGCAATGAACAACGGCTTTGAAGTTTATTTGCTTGCTCAATTCCAGATTTTCTGAACCTCCCTTTCCTTTCCAGATTTTGCTCAACTTTCTTTGAACAATTTGAAGATCTTTCTCGCTTGCGGCGACGCTCATATTTGCAGGTGATCCACCGAATATAGCTATATCATAGTGATTTATATCCGATATACCGATTATTTGTGTCAAATGGTAGATAGAAAAGTGGCAACCCGGGATGATCCCGGGCTTCAAGATTCGAAGAGACTTTCTGACCTTCGAATCGGCCATTTCACTACCCTCCACTATATACCAATTATCCATAGCCTTAGCTAGAGATTCTTTCCATATTTTAGAGCTAAGCAGTTTTCTAGATTTACCGATTGATAATAGCTGAAAATTATTTTGCAATTCTGCCTGATTCATTTGATACATAATGGAAATCAACCCTCCGAATAATATCTTCTTTGCAAACGAAGAAAGTTTCCATTGTGATATTGAGTCGATGGATTTATGAGCTCTGATTAGTTTTTTCAATACATTCAAAAAACCTTCACCATAATGAAGATTAAAAAAATCCTCGTGACGTATATGCTTCCAACGTTGCTGAATTTTGCGTTGTCTTTTCACGATCTTTTTGAAGGATCCATTGACATCTGAAGACTCCCACAAATTTTCATCGTCACAAGGTAGACTAAAAAGTTGTAGTTGATGGAACATAATTTGAGGAGCATGTCTGAATTTTATGTAATCAATAATATCCAAGTAAAATGTCATAAATGTGATTCTCTTTAAAGATTCAGATTCTACCCACCTATTAAACAAATCAAAGTCAGAAGTGTCATGGTCACCCATATTAGACAGGTCAGATGAGCTGCTTTCATCTTCCCCATCTGCACTAGCACCTGTTGGAGTAGAAGAATGAGGCTTCGATATGTTAGCGGGATTTCCACCTAAGAGTGGAGATCTTTTTAACAACTGAACTGTTGTACCGTGATGTATATGTGCCCTCTCGTGCATCTGTCTCAGAAGAAAGTTTTTTTCAGACCACTCTAATAAGTTTAAACTTTGAAGTACCCACAACTTTACTGGTGACTTGAAATCATTATGTTGGAAAATCATATATCTCAAAGGATCAGCAATTCGTAAACCGAACTCATATTCGGGTGAAATACCTTCGAGCCTTTCTTTAGAAGGTGTGTAATTACTACCAATTAGAATTATTGAAAGTAGAAGTAACGGCTCGGCACTTTTAGTATTAAATGACGGTTTATGTAAAATTGTAAACTGTGGATGAAAAATTGACCAATAAGCCCACAAATAAAATGAGAATCTATCTTCGAGTGATACATCGCATTCATCTTCTTCAAAAATTTTTGACATGTTTTGTCTAGTCATAGTTGGTAAGGAATTAGCCAATGTGTCGACTAGCGCACTATTAACAAAAATGTGCCGATTAGTAGGGTTGTTCATTTTTTCACCATGAAGTGCTATTTGATCCTTATTCAATATCTGATCCTTTGGCAGGAACTCAGAAATGCTATCATGAGGACTTAAGTCGTTTGTATTTGTTGGTGATATTGAAGAAATGGTGGACATTACACCATTAGCACCAGCAGTGGACTTGAAGTAAGGATCCAGAATAGCGAAAGGATCGCTTAAGTTAGATTGATAAGAACGAAAGAAAACTTCATCTAGAGGGTTACTCTCGTTCAGGAAAATATTTTTTTCTTGTAAATCATTCATCATCTGAAAAGAATTTGAATTAGCAAAATAGTGAAAAGGAGTCAACGATCTAGAATTGTCACCCAAAAAGTCTCGCTTACTTCCTTCCGAAGTTGAGGTAGATATGGATTCCTTTTCGCTCATCATTTGTATTCCGTTGGGGAAATCCTCAGCCATATCTGAATTATTGTCTGCATTAAACAGGTTATGTAATGTTTTTCCATCATTTGCTTCTTCCACATGGAAGTTGCGTAAACGATTCGAGGGGGACTCTGAAAATAGCCAAGATAGGACATCACCTTGATTTTGAAGACCATTATGATATGTGGATTTAGTGCCAAGTTGATGCAAAGACGAAGAAGACAAAGGGGGCAATCCTTCATTTGGAACTGAGTACCTTGGAATACTACTGGTATCTGTATACTGGGGACTTATGATAGAATCCAAATTATTGAGTTTATGTATTGTAGCATTATGATTGTCAAGTATTGGCCCACCTTGAATTCCAGTATGATTAATTAATCCAGTGGGCGACTCATCTAACAAAGGAAGTGAAGAAACTTCAGAGGACCCATTCCTACCAAGATCACTTCCTTTATGGTCCTTTACTTTATTTTCAAAATGCCTCTTTATATGACGGTCCCTAAGATCTTTCCTGACAAATGTTTTACCACATTTTCGTCTGGAACCAAATTCGTCGATTAAGAAGCTACATTCAAAGACCTGTTTGGGCTTATGATTCAAATGATGTCTAGCCAAATGGTCTGATCTCGTAAATACCTTTGAGCAATCTGGACACTTGAATGCACCTATCGTTCTCTTTTTTTTCTTCGGTGGATTGGCACTCTCGTGTGTAGCCGCTTGCATTTCGTTTTCTTTATAAGATATTTTTTTTCAGAATCTATTCATGAAATTAAATCCGTTCTAAAGACTGACTTCGATCACTTTTAAAGACTCAGGATACTTTTCTTAGGCCTCGGACATTCAATAGCTGCATTGATCAATCTTTTGCTCTCTTATTTACTTCAGAAAAATTTAGTTGGATGACTCCACAAAATTTCCGCATGGCTGATCAGAGTGTCACATGATGCAGAGAATATTGACTACGGGAATATTGAAGCGAATTAAGCTCATACATAACTCTATCAGATCATTACTTTTCACTCATTTCTATATTGTTCAAATCACAGAAAACATAAATAGATGGTTCCTGATCATCAAAATTGACTGTTTCAGCCTCATCATTAAAGTGAACAGATTTCTCAATACTGCCATATTGGCTGGATGACGAAGACGCCAGCGTTATAACCAGACATGATTTCAGAAATCTTTGAGTTACACTATCGAAAGAATTCTCTGTACCATTAGAACAAAATGAGAAATTCGTAGGTTTAAGCTCGAATTCTGAATCTATGAAATAACCTTCGTTCCATTCTTTGCCATAGTAGGTGAGCAGTTTTTCAATATTCATAAGAAAGGCGTTGCAAACATAGTTTCTTAATCGCAAGGTTTCGTTGCTCTCTCCTAGTGGAAATACTCGATATGCTCGTTCATAGTCTTCATAAGAGTAACAGTCATATTCACTAGGTTCGAACTGCCAAATTTTCTTAAAGGACAGAAAGAAACTCAATTTTTCAGAAGACGAAATCTTATCAAAGTTAGAGATCATTTCGGTGTACTGATCGAATAGGGAATCCATCTTGCAAATAACAAATTTTTCAAGAAAGCATTCTTCTATTTTCTCGACCAAGCTATCTTTGTTTTTCTTATCAATAATTTTATTGCAAACATCATTGATTCCCAAGTCATGGAAATCCAGAAGGATAATATTTACTATGAAGTTACTCATGTTAGAAAGATCATCGTCCTCCATTATAACATCAAACTTTTCTGCAGTAAGCTCTTTTATTTTCTCAATAGCAATTCTCTGCGGAATAGAGCAAGACTCTAAATCGTTCTTCAATATCTTGACCTGAGTCTGATTTTCAAATAAGCTTGAAGGTGATAGTATGTCCACTAAATCACTATTCATGCGAATAGGGTGAGTTTTACCGTTCTCAATTGTGTCTTCAAAATCGCTATCTGTGAGATCCTCAGACTTCTGATCCTCATCTTCCAGACACTCGAGATTACTGGTGGAGGTCATTTGTATATAATTCTGGATTGACCTCAACAATCCTTCTCGAACAGTCTTTTTAGTATCTTTCAAATATATAGAGTTACATTCGCAGAAAGGAAAGCGCTGGAGAAGCTTTTTGTTCTCTTTCTCTTTCTCTTTCTTATACTCTATTGAGAATTCCCTAGATATTCGTTCCAAATTATGTAGGGCCGATTGCATCGCTTCAATGGAACCTATTGATGCTTCAGCAGCAAATATGTTAAAGCCAAACTTAGCTTCTTACTATTTTGAAAGAGCTTTAGAGCTCTGGTGATACCATAACCTGGGTACTGTTAATATTAAGCTTATAGCGAACAAGATCAGTTTACATTTGTAAATGCGTGCGCTTACTCGAATAAGTTGCTTATCAGTAATCAAGCTAAACCGGCAAAATATCTAGCAGCCAGGGAGTACGATGACTCTTTTCTTACAAGTGATCACTCTTGATTTCAAAGATTGTCGTAGAATCTGCTTGATTCTACTGCCACATGAGATATAGAGCATCGTGAGCTTCAAGAACTGTAATTACTGTTCCTGTCCTACATTTCACAAGATGATAAAAAGGAAATAGGAGAAGTACAAGTAGCTACTGCACTATATCTACTTTCTTTACTTCGTACAATAGACATCTTCTTTCTTACGAGCTTCAATGAGTATGAAAGCGTGATTATTTAGAATTTATTGTATTCACCTAAGATCTTATATAAGCTTAAAAGAACGCGAAATCAATAGCGAAGATTTTAGACACGGTACCTTCTTAAAAAAACGCTACAATACCTCTCTTCAGGCTGAGGTGCACATACTTATTTTTATTGGGATAAGTTTTGCTCTCTAGATAAATTCTTAAAAATGATCTCAAGTCGTAATATTCGGGTCTTGATATCGCTTCTTGCAATTTTTGCGATCGTAGCGTTTTTTGCTTCATCTCAAAATTCACTAAGTGGCTCTGTTCAAAAGGCGACGACAGGTGACCAAAGTGAATCACCCCCATTTGCTTTCGAAGAGGATCAAGCAAGCACTTTAAAGAATAGACCTCATAAGGGCACTGAACCACCATATTCGGTGGATACTCAAAAGGAACAACCAGAATCCAACGAGAAGAAACCTCAAGTAATCGCCGATAAATCAACTGGAAAGGCTGACCCCAACAAAGATCCATCACATGAATCCACAAAAGAGTTGGGAGAAAATACAGCATCAAAGGAGGGTCTGAAAGCAAAATGTGATCAGAAAAACTACGCTGTTATGATTGACGCAGGTTCGACTGGGTCTAGAGTTCATGTGTATGAGTTTGACAGTTGCGTCACTCCTCCCAAATTATTGAATGAAAAATTTGAGATGATAGAGCCTGGTTTATCTTCATTTGATACAGATACAGTGGGCGCTGCTAAATCACTTGATCCATTGTTAAAGGTAGCCTTAGATTCCGTTCCCAAGAAAAGCCAAAGTTGCACTCCCGTCGCTGTCAAAGCGACAGCGGGCTTGAGAAAGTTAGGTAACGAAAAATCCCAGAAAATACTAGATGAAGTAAGAAGACACTTAGAATCCAAATATCCATTCGCAGTTGTTCCTGGTGATGGCGTTTCGATTATGGATGGAAAGGATGAGGGAGTTTATGCTTGGATTACTACAAACTACTTACTTGGTAATATCGGCACACCAGAGAAGGTTCCTACAGCTGCTATTTTCGACTTAGGTGGGGGATCAACACAAATTGTCTTTGAACCTGAGTTCGGTAACAATGAGGAAATGGTTGAAGGAGAACACAAGGTCCATCTTACATTTGGTCGTAGAGATTTCATTTTGTATCAATTTTCCCATTTAGGATTTGGATTAATGGAGGCTAGAAATAAAATTAATGCTTTAGTTCTTGAGCAAGCTCTAAAGTCAAATAATGAGCTTTCTAAAGCAAAGTACACGAATAAGGAAACAGCGAAGGCTGCAAAGGGTAGCATATCTGTTTTTAACCCTTGTATCGCTCAAGGTATAGAGGCGAAAGACATTCTTGTTGAAATGCCAGATAACGAATATTATGTAGTCAATATGAAGGGTCCATCTACTGCGGCAGGCTTTGAATGCCGGTATTTAGCCGAAACAGTCCTTAATAAGGAAGCTGAATGCAGTCAGAAGCCTTGCTCTTTCAATGGTGTTCATCAACCATCTTTGACGAGGGCCTTCAGGAAGTCATCTGACATGTTTGTCTTTTCTTTCTTCTACGATAGGACTATTCCTTTAGGGTTTCCATCTTCCTTTACTGTTGAGGAGTTAAGCGATTTAGCCAAAATCGTATGCAGTGGTGACCAATTTTGGAAAAATGTCCTTTTAGATGATCATGTCAAGGAATTATCGCAGGAGCCACAATGGTGCCTTGATTTATCTTTTATAACGGCGATGTTGCATACTGGCTATGATATACCTTCCCATAGAGAACTAAGAACTGTTAAGAAGATTGATGGCAATGAAGTTGGTTGGTGTCTAGGAGCATCATTGCCCTTGTTAGACAAAACTACGTCTGGATGGGAGTGTAAGGTTGAATCTTTAGATTAATTTTGCATTAACCTACCTCCATTATATATAAAACAGATTAGCTTTTTAGTACATATTCCAAAGATATTAAGTTTCTTGTAGTTTTATTATCGGCCCGATGCCGCAATAGTTAACTATTTTGTATCGATAATCATAAACGAGATTGCGTATCATAATATTTAGGAGAAGCAAATAATTGAAATTTACTTGGACATCGGCAAAGGGGTTAAATAAATTCAAATCTAAACTTCGAGCGAGAACACCTGCTTGTGGAGCAATAGAAGAGATATGTCTTTACTGAGCGGAGAATCTGAAGGTACGATCTTGAATCATGCGTCGTCACAAGATGGTGAGCAGACACATGGTACTAAGCGAGGAAGTTACAAATCACTGAGGCGGCCTAGTCATAGGCGTCTGATCAGTCCCAGTCGAGCCACTTTACCCAACCGAGAATGTTTGAGGATTCATAATAAGCTAACGAGAGAACAAGACCAAAAGAAAGTGTCTTCTTCAGTGTTAAAGAAGCTAGGTAAAGATGAATTGAAATCAGTTAAATCACATACAGAATTGGCAGAAACTGCAAATGGAGTACGAATGCTTGCTAAAAATTTGGCAAAAGCGACCATTCATCTAGATGTGAAGGCAGTTATGATAGTGACGAAAGCCAGAGATAATTCATTGGTTTATTTAACCAGAGAGATAGTAGATTGGCTACTCTCAAAATATAAGGATATCGTAATATATGTAGACAAAAAATTGAAAACACTGAAGAGATTTAATGCTGATCTTCTTATAAAGTCATATCCAAAAGCAAGTCAACTCCTTCAATATTGGGACAAAGATTTGGCTTTGAGAAACCCTGAAAAATTAGATGTTGTTTTGACCTTAGGTGGAGATGGGACTGTTTTATATGTTTCCAATCTTTTCCAAAGAGTTGTCCCACCTGTGATATCGTTTTCATTGGGATCGCTTGGGTTTCTAACTAACTTTAAATTTGAAAAGTTTCGGGAAAAGATGGCGAACGTTTTAGAATCGGGTGTCAAGGCTTATTTAAGAATGAGATTCACTTGCAGGGTGCATAAGGCTGATGGTAGGCTTGTTTGCGAGCAACAGGTATTAAACGAGCTAGTAGTGGATCGTGGACCGAGCCCTTACTTAACACAGCTTGAGCTCTATGGAGATGGTTCTTTATTGACAGTTGCGCAAGCTGATGGACTAATCATTGCCACACCTACAGGCTCTACTGCTTATTCACTTTCTGCTGGAGGCGCGTTGGTTCATCCCGCAGTTGGAGCCATAAGCGTAACACCGATTTGCCCTCATACATTGTCATTTAGGCCGATCTTACTTCCTGATGGAATGTTCATCAAAATTCGGGTGCCTGAGGCAAGCCGATCTACTGCATGGGCTTCATTTGATGGAAAGGTACGTACTGAGCTTTTTAAAGGAGATTATGTGACTGTTCAAGCAAGTCCGTTTCCTTTCCCAACAGTTATATCTTCTAAAACTGAATACATTGACAGTGTTAGTAGAAATCTAAATTGGAACGCAAGAGAGAAGCAAAAACCATTAAAAACGCTTTTGGATACAAAGCAGAGCAATGACTTGCCTATAGAAGAGAGTGATATTGATAATCTTCATATTGCTTCGAACGACTCTGAAAACTTCGATATAAACTCGACAGACGATTCCGACTATGATCGCGAGGACGAGGATACTCGATATCTACCTGCTCCAGGGGCTGGATTAAATACGCCCCCTTCACATACCTTCAGTGATGATAGAACTTGCTACGCGCATCCAAATGCAAGGATATCAATTGATGGACAAAGCTCTAGTAGAAGTGCGTCGAATAATTCGATGGGTTCAGATGGAATATTCTTCTCTCCTGATCCTATTCACCCACCAATACATGGCCGTCGGAGTCATAGTGAAAACTAGGATATAAGTCTCGATGCAGGAAAGAAAGGGTCCAAATCAGCCTTCCGAGGCGTCACGTAAGACCAAAAGATGTGACGCCTACTCGTTATTTGTTCCGATCAGTCTTTGAACCCCTTTAATCAATTAGTGTGATAATTGATACGCAGGTTATTCAGTCTAAAGCTATCGTCTTTCCTCTTACGAGTTATAAGTCTACTGAAAGCGTTTTGATATAGACTTCAATAGAACAAAGATCATCTCACATTCACGTGAACGTGTGTATGTAGATATAAAAAAAAAATTTTCTTTCACGAATGGGTAGTGCTGATACCGATGTGTGGAAAAGAAACTTCTATAGTATAAAACTAAATGGTAATCACCACTTTAATATCAAAAATAAATTGAATAAGGTTTTTATTATTAGTACATAAAACAAAAGAAAAATGACAGACATCACACAACAAATGAACAACCTTTCTGTCCAAAATGGTGAGGAAGGTAATGGAGGTCGTCAATACGTACCGCCTCATCTTCGCAATAGACCAAATAGAGGATCGAACAATGGAGATGGGTCGTTTGGTGGAAGCCGCCGTGGCGGAATGAGTGGCGGAAACTTTGGCAGTCGTAGAGGTGGATATGGATCCACTGGAGGAGATGGATATGGAAGAAGAGGCTTTAGCAACGGTGGTGGCCGTGGTGGATTCAATAAGTTCAACTCACCCAAGCCGGGCGTGGGAAGATGGGTTGATGGAAAACATGAACTTGCTCCTAAGAATGAAAGGCTTGAAATCGAGCTCTTTGGAGTCCAAGATGATCCTTCTTTTCAATCATCTGGTATTAATTTTGATAATTACGATGATATACCAGTTGAGGCCTCAGGAGAAGGCGTTCCAGAGCCAATCAACTCATTTACAGCTCCTCCATTGGACCCATTATTAGTTGAAAATGTTATCCTTTCGAGATTTATTAGACCTACGCCAGTTCAAAAGTATTCAGTTCCAATCGTTGCTGGTGGAAGGGATTTGATGGCATGTGCGCAAACTGGTTCAGGAAAGACTGGTGGTTTCTTATTCCCAGTTTTATCCGAATCTTATATGAATGGACCAGCTCCTGTTCCAGAAGGTGCTGGTGCCTTCTCTTCTCATAAAGTTTATCCCACAGCTTTAGTTATGGCCCCTACCAGAGAGCTTGTCTCTCAGATTTTTGACGAAGCCAAGAAGTTTTCTTATAGATCTTGGGTACGTCCATGTGTCGTTTACGGTGGATCTGATATCGGAAGCCAAATCAGAAACTTGGAGAGAGGATGTGACTTATTAGTTGCTACTCCAGGTCGTCTTAAGGATTTATTGGAAAGAGGAAGAGTCTCATTAGCTAATATCAAATACTTGGTTTTGGATGAAGCCGATAGAATGTTGGATATGGGATTTGAGCCGCAAATCAGACATATTGTCCAGGAATGTGACATGCCAGGTGTTGAAGAAAGACAAACCCTTATGTTTTCAGCCACATTTCCAAGGGATATTCAAATGTTAGCCAGGGATTTCTTAAAGGATTATATTTTCTTATCTGTGGGAAGAGTAGGTTCTACCTCAGAAAACATCACTCAAAAAATATTATACGTCGAAGACGACGAAAAGAAGTCAGTATTATTAGACTTGTTATCCGCTAATGATAATGGTTTAACAATTATATTTACTGAAACTAAAAGAATGGCTGACAACTTGGCTGATTTCTTGTATGACCAAGGGTTTCCCGCAACTGCTATCCATGGTGATAGATCACAATACGAAAGAGAGAAGGCATTATCAGCATTTAAAAGCGGAACCTCGCCTATTTTAGTTGCCACAGCTGTTGCTGCTAGAGGTTTGGATATTCCGAACGTTGCACATGTTGTCAACTTTGACTTGCCAAGTGACATAGATGATTATGTTCATAGAATCGGTCGTACTGGTCGTGCTGGTAACATTGGTATTGCTACCGCTTTCTTCAATAGAAACAACAAAAATATTGTCAAGGGATTACTTGACTTATTAGGAGAAGCTAATCAAGAAGTCCCAGATTTCTTGAGCAAAATTGCAAGAGAATCATCTGTCGGCAAATCTATTCGTGGTGCTCCTGTTCGCGGTGGAAGATCAGGTGGTCCCGTAAGAGATTTTAGAAGACAAGGTGGGAGCTCGTATGGTGGGTCATCTTGGGGTAGCAGTAACGGTAATGGTTATGGCTCTTCAAATGGCTATGGCGGGGGTTACAGCTCTCGTGGTGGACAGAGCAGTTATGGATCATCAAACTATGGTAATCCATCAAGTTCTAACTCTTGGTGGTGAGGAGAGACATGAAATGTTCTCTTTCAATGTGCTGCATTTCTTGCAGGACTTTTTTTTTAAAAAGATATTATTTTATTTTTATTTGTCGATGTCTTGATCTCATTTTATTCATCAAGGAAAAGAAAGATTTTATTTTACATTATTATTATTATTTGCATTAATCACTTGCGTTATGTTTAAAGATTTATGTCCTTTTTTTTTTCAAAGGTCGCTTTTATTATGGATGACTGTCTTGAAATGATTTTGATTTTGATTCATTTAGATTTCCGTTATCAGCTTAGACCAGAGCATTGTCCATATAATGTATTATAGGTATTATTCTCCTGAAAAAAAAAAAGGGTTGTGGTAGAAAATATTCATTCAGAAAATAAAACATATAGAAGTTATTAATGGGTTATTTATAAATCTTTGTTTTCTTTGGGGGTGTTTTTAGTTATTTATTTTGTTGAAGCTTCGTTTTAATAATGCGGATTTGGGCATTGAGTTCACATATATATATATGGATTTTAAATGTATATATATAGTTTTCCAATCTACATCATATTTAGTCGATTAATCACGAGTCGCCGAGGTTACGCGAACTAAACGTATTTTATAATAGATCTAAAAGATTCAAAATTTGTATTCGCTAGCAAAAGTAGGATGATTTACAAAAAGTATATTAAACTCATCGCCACTTTGTTAATTGTATTCTTTCTCATTCACTTCTTGACAAGTTTAAGACAATACAGTGGATCACAAGGTGCCGAATCTACGAAAAAAAGGGAATTTACATCGGAACTACTGAAGGTTGATTGGAAAAAGCATGGCTTTAATTATCAAACCAATAGACTAGCCAGGCTACCAAAGCAAGCATCAGTTAGGGAGCAATTGGCGTTTCATTTTCCCTATGATATACTGCAGCCGTTTCAAAAGAACATATGGCAGACTTGGAAGGTCTCTTTGGACCACAAGGAATTTCCATTGAAGTACAAAAATTTCCAATCTAGTTGGAGTGAGAAAAACCCTGATTACGTCCATCATATTTTATCAGACTCAGAATGTCATGAGTTCGTAAATCAAGCATACTCTACAGTACCTGATGTTGCAGAGGCTTACAATATAATGCCCAAAAGCATTTTGAAGGCAGATTTCTTTAGATACTTGGTCTTATTTGCAAGAGGTGGTGTATACTCTGATATTGACACGGTTGACTTAAAGCTGATCGACACTTGGGTTTCGCTGAATGAAATGCTATTTGGTAAGCCAAACATAGCGGGTCTAGTTGTGGGTATTGAAGCAGATCCCGACAGACCAGATTGGGCACAGTATTATGCTAGAAGAATCCAATTTTGTCAATGGACCATTCAGGCTAAGAAAGGGCATCCAATGCTTAGAGAATTGATTACAAAAATAACAGAATTGACATTATGGAGGAAGAAAGAACTGAAGTTGACATCTGTTTTAGGAAAGGATGAAGGAGGTGACGTTATGAATTGGACCGGACCTGGCATATGGACAGATTATTTATTTCAGTACATGAACAGTTTATTACAATCTGAAGACGACTCTAAATCCAAAGAAGATGATCAAGTTATAACTTGGAAAGTATTCACTGGTATGGAAATGCCTATTGCAATTGAAGATGTCCTTATTTTGCCTATTACATCATTTAGTCCAGATGTTGGGCATATGGGTTCCAAAGGGTCAAATGATCCGATGGCCTATGTTTTACATAGATTTCTGGGAGGATGGAAGACAGACTAAGAATGAATTATTAGGGAAGTTGCGTGTATTATAAAGAAACTATAAAAGTTATAGATAAGTCATATCATCACCAATCTAGTTGCTCTAATATTTCAGAATTCTTCTGAAACATTGCATGAGACTCATTTTTTGCCCTGAATTTATTCCAATATATGATACAGCATTTATTTATACAGTCTGCAGAAATGTTTTTTTCAACTGTTCTATTTCCCACTATACCAAAGTTGGCATTATTGCAAGTTCCACAGGAGTGTTCAAGACTTTGAAATTTTGCGGCATGCTCTTTAAGCTTGGAAAACAGTTTTGAAATTAGAAGCGACTTCAGCTCAATACATGATTTGCATAACTTTCTTACACTGCGAGGCTCCAAATGAGACCCACAGTACAAGCAATTGTTTGAATTTAATGATTGCAACGCATTAAACGTACTTGCCTTATCAAGCGAAATAGTGCTCATTTTGGGAAGCTCGTCGTACCAGCTTTTGATATTAACACCAATTAAATTAAATAATCTTTCAAGAGGAGGAATCAAGACCTTAGTAATGTAGTATTCATAATCTAACACCATTGGCATTGCTGTATCATACGACTTTATGTATTCTTCTGGAGATACACTTCTATCCTTAATTCTAGGTTTCTCTGAGTTTCTAATGACAACGTAAGGTACCCTCTCCCTATATTGTGGCTCACTTCTAGCATCATGAAGAATTCTTCTTTTAGCAACAATAGCTCCTGGAGGTAAATAAGCTTCATTTTTGTACGTGCCATATCTCACTTCCTTAGCGAAACAAAAGTCATTCAATGGGACTTTGTTCATTATTATCTTTTGAAATTGTTCCAATACGTAACACTTTACTTTGGTCAAATTCTTGGTATCAAACAATATACGAAGAGCTTTTTCAACTATCTTCTGTTGAGCAGGAATGCCATCTCTTCTAATAGTCTCTATTCCCTTCGCATCAAATTTAGGCTCACGTTGATATTGATTTTCAAAGCTATAGCCAACATATCTCTTTTTACTCAATAATAAGCACGGATGATAAACTTTCTCAAATTTCAAGGTAATGGGGTCGGGAAACGCTTTGCTTATTCTCAGGCAAAGTTGATTTCCTATTTTGAATGCGTCATTTCTTGATTTTCCTGGTAAATATACGAAAAGCGAATCAGTATCTCCATAAACAACTTTTGCACCTACCCCACTACTTTCTATAAGCTCTATTGATTGAGTTAATATTTCCCTAGCAGTAGACACAATAGCATCCGCAATATCAGAATTTGGCATCCTACCGCTGAATGTTGCAGATGTGTAACCATATGTCACATTTGCTATCAACTTAAGCGCTAACTGTCTCGAATTTTGTAACTTTTTCAATTCTTTATCATCTTCCAAAATCTTCATTACTGATTTTACTTGAAAACGAATGTCAAGAATCTCTCTTAACATCTTCGATAATATTGATTTTCTCACTGATCTTTTTACAAACATAAAGCCATTTGGAGATACGTTAACTGCATTTTCTTTGACAAGAAACTCTACTAAACCAGGAGGTAAGCTCAAGTTCTTAACATAACCAATATGATTCTTATTATTCTTGAAGTTATTTAATTTGCCCAACAACGTTGAATAACAATAATTATAAGCTATCATTGTGGATGGATATAGCGATTGAAAATCAAGCACTAGTAAAGGTGACTTGTAAAAACTAGAATTAGGCTCCATAACTAGAGGTATACACTCCAAGGGTCTCATAACGTGGACTTGTTTTTTTGATGGAGCATTCAATAGCAAGTTTTCTTGCTTACATATTCGTGACAAAATAGACTCAACTTTGAACTGAGACCCTCTATAAAAGTTAGAATTAAAATCAATACCAATTAAACGAGAGAATTCGACATTTCTGGTAACATACTCTTGAATTTCCACAATTTTTATTTCAGATTGCACTCTGCACAAATAATACTTGAAAAACAAATTACGTTTCATGTAATCATTACTCAGTAACCATTCACTTAGTTTCTTATTAGCATATTTAGGTATTGACTGATGTAATAAGTGATATGATACATTCTCCAATGAATAATCAGTCAAGCTCAAATCAGATTTGATAAGTCGCCATATATTCAACATATGTCTCCCATTAATTTTGATGGACGAAGTATGAGTATAACCCCACCTGTCCCCAAATGTCCCATTGCTTCTGGATATACAGCGACTCAATCTTGCTAGCATATTTATCTCATGAACGTGCTTAAACCTTTCAATGATATATCCCCATGATGAAGCATTTATTTCATAGCCAGAGAGGATATCGGGATCCAATATTTCCACTATTCCCACTAAACGATCTATCATCTCAGACTCATTGTCAAAAGTTTCAAAAACCTCACAATCATTTAGAACATTCGAAGTATTAAAGTTAGGGTGCTTTTCACTGAGGCAATCTTTTAAGCATAGAATACCATTTTTTAATTTCAAGCTGCTGAACATATTGTTCGTATCATCAAATAAGAAAAATATTGCTGATATTGGATCTGTTAACGGGTTCGGAAGTAAATCATTTCTAGTCTTTGAATGTATTTCCAAATAAAAGTTACTCAAATTGAAATATCCGTCTGGTCTTCTCTTCACTTTTGCTGAACAATATGAAAATTTAAAGCGTTCGATAGAAAGGGGGGGCTCAATTTGAGATCTGTATTTCTCTCTCTTCTTCATTTCAACAGCCTCTTCGCTTCGTATCCAAGCTAAAATTTCATCTTTCAGAGGAGGGGCCATAGCATACTGCCAATTTTCCAAATTATATGAATTGTCTTTATTTTCAATAGCTAGTGTATCCTTAATACGTTTTGAGAACTCTAACCAAGGAAGCGTATCATCATTGAAACACTGCACTGAGATACGTCTGTTAGCAAACACCATAGATTTACTAGGCATATCTGACTCCCTTTCATAGGATGGGTCTTTGTAGTTTACTCTAAGAAGACCTTTTTGGTCAAAATAAGTGTAAATATTATCCCTTTGAAGATTTAAATCAGTTATAAGCTCATATGCACAAAGTTGGGTTGAATAGCCTTTAATACCGGAATTCTGGGATAGTGGTGTTGAAGAAACTTGTATCGAATCAATTTCCAGCTCGCTCACATCTGAAAATGACCTTTTCTTATTTTGCCTCTGAGTCATTTCAAATATCATGCTCTCATCAATTCCATCATTCCCAGAGATCAAATGCAGTGAAATATCATCAGCTGACTCAATAACAGTGTTTTTTGGAAGTGACTTGGAAGTAAACGAGTCCAGAATAATTTCTAACTTTGGGTCTGAGTCTGCGTCTATTTCTTTTATTTCATGATTAGAATCGTTGATAACCTCAATTTGGTCATCATCCATCTCGTCGTTCGACTGAGTGAAGGTGCTGTTAAAGCTTATTTCTGGAGGAAATTGGTAATGCTTTTCCGTGGACACGTCACTTGGACTATTATCAGTAAATAATTCTTCGTAAAGATTCCAAACATACAATTCTCGTCTTCCCATTGGAAATGAGCTTTTCTTGTACTTTTGAACATCGACCACTTCAAAACATGTTGGTATTGTACTGTATGAATCAATCTCTTCCTTGAAAGTTGCATCTTTCTTCATATTTTGCTTGTTCAATGTAACTACGTATTGTAGCAAATCATTCAAAGCAGATTGGTTACTCCACTTCGTTTCCCCCATCCCTTGATACATGTCATGTAAGCCTTGAGAATCTACCATACTTAAATTTCTGGACTCGCATTGATACTTCAAGTCCTCGTAGACATGGTGTACTGACGATAAGTAAACTTCATGGTCGAAAATACCATTTTTAAATTTATTAAGTTCAAAAAGTCCACTATGAATATCTCGTTCCTTCAAGAGATCTCTATTTGTAATATTCTTAGTTGATACGTCAATTTCTAGCAAAGAAGTGCCAATCCTTGTGAACTCCTTTTCACGTAGAACGTTATCGCAGCGAACATAAGACTTTAAAGATTCCTTGAAGTCTGAAGTGACCGTTCTACAAACTATCGGTGATCTAAAGTGAAAATCGTTTATCTCAAGCCACGCACAACCAAACAAATTAAAGTCAGTCATAAATTGCATTAAATATTGCAAATGCGATTCAAAAACATAAGAGGAAGATGATGAAGTATGAGCACCAAATTTCAATCTAACACTTTCAAAAGATATTTCTTTGTCGTGTATTAGTTTGGTCAACCTTGTTTTGTACAAAGGCGATAATAGAGATATCTTATAAAAAAGTTTTCTCTTCATGTAGTAACCGTAAATAGGAAAGCCTTTGCACACAACAACATTTGCAATATATTTTCTTCTATCATCTCCTACTTCTGCTCTGCTCCTTTCTGTTGTCTCATTTGCTTCTATTTGCATGTCGAGCTCGGATTCTTCGTCATCATTTGCATTTGCCTTTTTGAAAGAACTGGTGATCTTTGTCTCTAAGTACTCCACTATACTTGAGATGTACTTTTCAGAGCTAAGAAGATGAAGATCTTCTTCTTTAGCTTCCAAGTAAAGATACGGGTAGCAATTGTGAACATGAACTAGTATGTTACAGCACCCGCCAGCGATGGCTACTGATCCATATATTCGAATGATCGGGACTTGCCGAACTTGGCCATATAATTGGTCTAGTTTGGATGGCGGTGATTGATAACTATCATAATCATTTATTTGTACCTTGAATCCGTCATTCTCCATGCGAAACAATAATAACTTGTTATACTTTGCAATGTATTCTAACGGATTTCCTATAGAAAGTATATTTCAATTTAGCACGGGTCAGCATTTTGTCTCTCTTATCGCGATACTCTTCTAACCGGAATTTTGAGGTGTCGAATTAGAAATTCTAATGTTAGCGATAGTTCGCTTTGGTGCTACTTCAAGATTAAAGCGTTGAATAATAACAATTCATCACCTGGTCCAAAGGTGTAATTGTAAACTCATATAGCAGATACTGACTAGTACAGAATAAGAACAAGGAATAGGTTCGGCATCTACTTCCATATAAGTCGAATAGAATCAAGATTGCTTGAGAGGAAATACAAGCAAAGTATTAATGAACTGAGAGTTTACAGCTTGTTTTTATACTTCATTTTCAGACTACAAGTTTACAAAGTCACTCCTTAAAAGATTAAGCATAGAATAAGTACCCTTTTATTAGATCTATTGTATCGAACTATTAAGAGTTTTCTGTTCAACATTTTGATAGATCTGTGAAATTAAGGGATAGATACCCGTCTAGTTATCTCGTTGCATTACATCATTCATAAACATTCATACAAATAATTTAAGCTGTTTCAAACCGACACTCATGACTGATAAAAAAGTAAATGAGCAGTTGGGCTCATCGATGGAAAACCTATCATTAGATTCTAAAAAAACGTCTTCTGAACCACAGCTTCAAACACAGGCGCAATCTCCCCCGGTTTCAGCACATGCACAATTGAGCAGTGACATTCAAGCGAGGGTGTTGGCCTTTCAACAGAAAAGGACAAAAGCGGCTGGAGAAGCATCAACGTGTGTCGAAAAAGATCAGAAAGATTCAAACTTCACCAAGCCTTTACCTCCGTTGCCGAGTAACCCACGAGCACGAAATCTGGTTCCAAATATTGACTATCCCATGCATCCAAATGCAACAATCGGTTCCTCTTCTGGTAGAAGTAATTCTGCTGCGTCACCGATGGTTGGTAGGTTACCAGATCATGTATCTCCTAAGCAGCAGAATCAACAAAGCGACCTCAAAAAACGTCCCTCTTTGTCCCAGAGACGTGGTATGAAATTGAATATGAGCGATATGACAAGTCCCTCTGAGTCTAATGCGGGCTCCCCCAAGGTATCAGGATCGCCAACAAATTCAAATGAGGATCCAACACAGCATTTATACAGCACAGGCGACTTGGCCCGTACTTTGTCCGAAAGGAAGAAAAAGCCAAACTTCAAGTTGAACTTAAGCGATCAATCAGATTCGCTGTCAAGGTCAACATCCTTTTCTTCGGCGACATCTTCATCTTCCCCAAACCCAAATCAGAAGAACCAACTTCAAGGGTTATTTGCAAATTATTCGAAATATGTTGATATAAAATCGGGCTCGCTTAACTTTGCTGGAAAGGCGTCATTACATTCTAAAGGTGTTGACTTTCTGTCTGGGTCACTGTTCCGGATATCATTAGATGAACTTGAGTTTTTGGATGAATTAGGACATGGTAATTATGGAACCGTCCTGAAAGTTTTGCATAAGCCTACGGGTGTTTTGATGGCGATGAAGGAAGTGAGACTCGAATTAGATGAAAATAAGTTCACACAAATTCTCATGGAGCTTGAAATTTTGCACAAATGTGATTCACCATATATTGTTGACTTTTATGGAGCATTTTTCGTAGAAGGTGCGGTTTATATGTGTATGGAATATATGGATGGTGGATCATTAGACAAAATATATGATGAAGACCATGGCTTGAAAGATGAACCGTGTTTAGCATACATATCAGAATGTGTCATCCGTGGATTGAAACAATTAAAAGATCAACATAATATTATTCATCGTGACGTCAAGCCGACTAACATTTTAGTCAATACCAATGGAAAAGTCAAGCTATGCGATTTCGGCGTTAGCGGTAATCTTGTTGCCTCCCTAGCTCGAACAAATATTGGATGCCAGTCTTATATGGCTCCTGAGAGAATCAAGTCTTTAAATCCTGATGATAGTACCTATTCGGTTCAATCAGACATTTGGTCTCTTGGTTTAACAATTTTGGAAGTCGCTGCAGGTCATTATCCTTACCCCGCGGAAACATATGGCAATATCTTTTCTCAACTTAGTGCCATAGTTGATGGTGAGCCACCTAAGCTTGATCCAAAGATATTTTCTAAGGAAGCTCAGTTGTTCGTGAAATCATGTCTTAACAAAAATCCAAATTTGAGACCATCTTATGGTACTTTGTTGAACCATCCATGGCTTCAGAAATACAGAGATGTTGACCCCCATATGGACAGGTTTGTGACCGAGAGGGTTCATGAGATGGAAGAACTTAAGGCACAAAGGGGCCTTTCGAGATCTAATAGCACAAATGCACCACAACCTTCTCGAGTCAAGAATATTGACAATGCTCGTACTCTATTGAAGAAGAAAGTGAAAGCTCCTCCTTTACATAGAGGAGGACTAATGAACTCAAGAAATCCGAACATGAGATAGTTAGAAATAGAGCTTAATAAAATTATCTGTAAGTTGTGATTTAGTATAGTTAACGATCTTATGATCTTCAAATTTGTATAACTTTGTATGAATAAATTTCTGGTACGTATATTATATATAATTTTTCATTTCTGCATTTATTAGGTATCGTATGGGACATGTTGAATCAAACCCCACTACTGTTCATCATCTTTGAGATATTTTGACATAAATGGTCCATCCAAATGATAGCCTAACTTGGCATAATAATTTCTGACCCCCACCCCTGATATAACACTTATTTTTTCAGAACAATGCTCTTCCTTTGCTATTCTAGCAGCTTCCTCCATTAATAAAGTACCAAATCCTTGATGCTGAAATTTTCTCGGATCTCTAGAATGCAAGGGCACAACTGAACCATAGACATGCAATTCTCTCACTATAGATGTCGGTTGAGAAGTGAATTCCTTTCTGTAAGTATATTTCTTGGACGCCTTTCTGAGCCTTAGTAATCCAATCAAGATGTCCTTTTTTGGATCTTCATATGAGAGAAACGTTTCCCATCCTCCATTAGCATAGTAGTCTCTTCTGATCAATTCTACTTGATCAGGAGCCACTTTATGATGCACTTCTTGGATGCCAACTTCTCTAGTTCGGACGTCTCTACAAGATGTTCCAAAATCCTTCATTCTTGCAAGCGCCAATTCTCTCAAATTACCATTCTCTACTCCAGAACTGACTAGAGGCATGGGTATATCTCTTTGGACACGGTAAATACGAGTCCATGGTGGAACGAGTGCCAAAATACGAGCAACTAGATCTATCAAGGCATTCGCATTGTAAGATTTATATAACCCCTTTTTCCACAATTCATACAAACCAGTACCTCTAATGACTAATGTGGGATATAACTTTAATCCATCCGTTCTGAAATCTGGGTTTTCGAAGTATTCTTTGAATTGCTCAAGATCTCTTTCCATTCCTACGTTTGGTAAATCTGGCATCATATGACTAACAACCTTATAACCAGCGTCCTTCGCAACAGCAAAAGTTTCGCATACAGCTTTTACTGTGTGCCCCCTATTAGTATCTCTGGCCACATCTTCGTATACAGATTGTACACCAACTTCTAACCTAGTACACCCATACTTTAGCATATCGCTTAGATGTGTTTCTGTACAATAATCAGGTCTGGTTTCAATTGTAATACCGACGCACTTAGTTTGTGACTGTTGGGAATACATTATAGCTTCATCCAAATTTTTTCCATTGTAACCGGTGAGTGCATTGTGAAGTTGACTGATAAAAGATTCTCTGTAATCGATCGGCAAAGACATGAAAGTTCCACCCATAATAATATACTCAACCTTATCTATAGAATGCCCCAACTGTCTCAACTGCTCTACTCTTCCTCTTGCTTGTTCATAAGGATCATATCTTGCTCTGATTGCTCTCATAGAAGTGGGTTCATAGCCAGTATAAGACTGTGTTGAATATTCAAAATCTGAATCTGGACCACCAGGGCAATAGACACATATATTACCAGTATATGCTATATGAGGGCATCTATGTGGTTTGCACATCACAGCTACCACAGCAATACCTGAAGCTGTTCTGACTGGTTTAGCCTTAAGCTTAGGAATTAAATATTTTTTGTATTGATCAGGTATGGATGATATAATATCAGTCAATCTTGGTTGTTGCTTTAATTTGTATTTTTTTGCATATCTGATAATCAATCCATTCAAATTGATATCCTTTGAAGTCTTAAGAGACGATACTAATTCCAAAGAAATATCACCACAACATTGCAAAAACCTTTCCTTTTCAGGTGCTAACTTCTGCTTACCTGACTTCTGATTCTGAACAGATGGCATGTTTATTTATTGCAATCTATACCTAGAAGATGATCTTAAAGCTATCGAAGTAGTTCAATCTCATCACTTAAATTTTTAAATACTGTATATTAAACTGTAAGGTGTGTCTCCAAAATTTTTCGAACTTAGACACCAATAAAAACTGTTAAATTTGAAATAATAGCAGATAGCATATATCCATAGACAGAACATATTTTTCAAGTATGCTATCCACTCGAGGTCTACTTGGAAGTCGAGTATTGAATTCACTTGTTAGCCGGAAAATATCATCTCCAATTTCCAGGCTTTACTCTGATCAACCGGTAAAAACAACGAAAAAGAAGAAAACAGGACAAACAGCAGATATTTCTCAAGTCCCAATAAAAAGCATAGGAGTCATTGCCGATTTTTATGTTCCTCCAAAGTATTTGGCTTCACCAGTTTCCAGTTGGCTTCGATTGTTTTTACGTAGAATGGGATTATTTGCAATCAACACCTACAGCGTAGTGAAATATAGAAGAGAGACTGGATTGAAGTTAAAGTTTAATGATTGGAAAGAACAAGCGATCGAAAAGCAAGTGAAGGCAAATAAAATTTTTGCAGCTGCATGTAACTTACCGTTGGCAGAGAGAGAACGCTATTTGAAAGATCAATTAAATGGAATAGCAGGAGACGAGGTGTTGAAGAGCATGGTTATGAGGGCTGTTACATTTCCACCTGGTATGAAGTTAACATGGGATTTGATTTCTGTCGAATCTAATCCAAAGATAGTTTCTTTTAATTGTCTTCCTGATTCCAATAACATCACTACATATATACAGTTCGTGGTTAAAGTAAGAACGAAGCAGAAGGTAACACTCGAACAATCGAAGAATGAATCCAAGGAAACGGAAAGAGTCATAACTGATAATTTAGTTTACACCTTAAATCCTTTTTCGGACGAAACTGTTTTGGTTGGAAGTTTATTTGACTCTGACTCCAACAGAGGAGTTCAGCCAGAGATCAACTTTACCAATTCTCTGGTAATGGTTGCATTCCAAAAAAAGTGTGCCGACATCTTTAGATCGAATAAAACCAAATAAAGGAAATTGAAGGAAAATGGACTCCTTTTTGTACATAATAGGTCAGACTTTTGTTCATATTTCCGGTTAGAAACTTTAATCACAATGTATATATTAAAATCAAGAATTAAATAAAACAATTTTCAAGTAAATAGAATATATAACCGTTTCTTGTAAAGCTCAACTTCTTAACCTTGCTTGAATAAAACTTTTTAACCATTGGATATTAGATCCGACCCAAATTTAAGAACCCAGATATAAAAATTATCTTCTCTATTTTCAAACTTTAAACAGCCTACCTGTTTTAAGAATAATATCATCTCATTCCATAACAAAAACATCTTCTTGCGTAGACGAATCATTGTTATCAGTTTTTATTACCTTTTCGCTTACTTTCTCGTGTACGTTCATTTGTCCGGAAGTAACCTTTATATCCCCTTGCTCTTCACTTTTAATTATACCTGAACCACCTAAGATAGAGCCCAAGCTGGGCTTTACTAATAGGGTACCTGATTGTGATCTTGAATCTCTTCTTTGCAATTCTTGCGGTGTCAAAATTAGGTCCCCTAAAGATCCAGGTACGTAATCCTCTTCATATATTTTATCTTCATCTTCGTCCTCATCATCCAATATAGCTGATTCTTGGGTGTAGTTATATGTTAAAGAAGCAGATGATTGAGTTTTTGGAAATCTTGAAGACAATGAAGTTCGATATGACCCACTTGAATTTGGAGGAGATTGGAGGAAAGGTGAGTTATAAGGTAGGCTCGATTGCAGAGGAGAAACGTTAAAATTCGATCCCATGCCATTGGAATATGATCTGTAGCCATGTATCTGCAGAGCATTCGACAAAGAGATGTGACCCACATTAGAGTTACCAGGGTTATTCGTAAACCCACTGTTGTAAGAATTAGAATGGTTTTGCAGTTGTCCAAGGGAGGCTATATCTTGATTAGAGTATGGACCAGAGTGTGATGACTTGTTAGATCCAAGTGTAGTCCCACTATAGCTGAAATCTCCATTTCTTGGTGAGCCATTACTTCTAGCTGGCGGTGTTATTTCCCCAGAGTCAAAACTGATATCAATTGGCTGTGATGATACTGTTGGTACAGAATTTCCAGTATATGAACTTGAGGCTGAACCATTAGAGGCATTATTTGACGATCTGTGATGGTTCCCCCCACCTGAATTGTTCATTAGACTCTTCGAATTGACCCTTGTGCCGTCTGGAAGAAAGTGAGCTAATGCGCACTTAAGCCCAAACTTACAATTTCCCTTCTGAAAATACTTACATGGTAGTTTATCTGCAGCCAACGTACCGTCTAAGTTGTGAGAAAAGGGACAAGAGTTCCCTGCCTGACAAATTCCTTGTCGGTAGAACTTGCAAGGAACATGACTCAAGTTCTTGTTCGACGAAGCCGACGACCCCGTCCCGTTGGTGATGGGAACTGTTCCAGGGGGGCCCGTGTTCGGAGGAAGTTGAGCATTTAACGATGAAAGATTAAAAGTATTCATATGCTTGCTTCTAGGTTCCTTGTTCAGGCCTTGGCTCCTAGTTGTTGACAAGAACTTTGATTTCGATAGATTCAAGAGCTGAACGTCGTCGCTCTGCACACTGATATCCATCTGTTCTATCCCTCTATGGTCAGATATTCGAGTTTAAATGCTTGATTTTTAGTTATGTAATTCTTTATTATGCCCTTTTAGACTTAATCAGTTATCTTTTGGGTAAGTAAAAGTGAATATCCTCTTATCTAAGTTGTTCTAATCTGTTTATCCTTTCAAAATATCTGGCAGGGCCCCAGAGGTAGTCCTTATCTTTGCAATTAGTACACAAAATCCCGGAACGGACAATCACGAGACTACTTATCTGAAGGTTTATCCCACCACCACAATGGTGCAAGATAATGTAAAGGAACAAAAGAATGCAGGATGCGCAGAGGAGTTAAGGGATAAAAACTGATTTACTTGTATGAGATAATTTCAAAATGAAACGTTGTTTAGATGAATGTATACGGGAAGTATAAGGTATATAATTAAAGAAACGAGTCTAACGACGGTCAGCAGAGCCAATACCTCTCTTACCGGAAAATAAGTGCTTTGGCAAAGCAGCTGTAGAATGACGGTCACCTTCTCCTTGCCTGGCCATTCTGTTTCTCTCTCTTCTCTGGAGTTTAGCTAATCTATCAGCTTGCGATCTCAATGCGCCATCTGCAACACCATCATTGAGACGATCAGACTGGTTTACGGGCATTCTTGTCTTCTTTCTCTTACGAGCATCGATACCTTGGTTTCTCCTGATGATGTCTACTCCGGATAAGTCATCGGACGAAGATTTCTTTGAAGATCTCGAAGCATTCTTCAATGATGCAGTGTCATGTCCGAGGGAGGACATATGCTCCTCCATCTCGTTAAAGGATCTCTTCACTTGATCTCTTGGCATCACGGCCCTATTCTTTAGAGCCTTTCTGTTTCTTGCATCATTAATCATCATCTTCTGTTTGTTTCTGATCCACTGAGCTTTGTCTTTTATCTCTGTTATTTCCTCATCTTCTATTTCCTCATCTGAGTCATAAAATCCTTCCGCTTCTAACCTTTCTTCTTCCTCTTCTAATGCTTGCAATTTGGCTGCGATATCAGGGTCTAAGAAATCGTAGACATTTCTACCATCTAAAACTTCAGGCATAACATCATTATTCCAATCTGCATCTTCAAGTATATATTTCTCCTTCAAATTTATGTTATAGACACCAGCACCACCATTTTCTTCCTCAATATCTCTAGCAAGTTTTCTCTTGTTAGGATCATTCGGATCATACTTCTTCAAAGCGGCAACGCCTTCTGGAATGAAGGGTGTTCTGTCAATGTCATCCCTTGCTTGGGGTTTTGCAACATGAATTTTATTTAATGCATTATTTACTCTTGCAGATCCTTTTAATTTCTGTTCAATTCTAGCAGTTAATAACTTCTCGCACGCATGATTACGGACTTGCATAACGTTTTCTTCTTCATGGCATGAAGCATGCATTATTTCAACACCTGGTACTGTCAACAAGGTTTTCAATAATTCCTGCCTCTCTTCATCCAAGTCTTCTGCCTTTATGATATCAGTTTTATTCATTACAACCAAAACAGACTTATTTGCGAATAACGGCTTTATTGAATGGAAGAGCTTTACCTGTGCCTCAATGGTAAATCCACACTGTTCTGAAAGATCCATAAAATATAATACACATGACCTCAAATGAGCAACAGCATAAATTGATTGCATCTCAATATTGTTCATCTCTTCAGTTGGTCTATCCAAAATACCAGGAGTATCAATGGCTTGAAATCTCAAGTACTTATAGTCGAAGTGACCGACATACAACGACTTAGTGGTAAAGGCATACGGTTGAACCTCGACGTCCGCCTTAGTGATACACTTCAAGAAAGAAGATTTCCCTACGTTAGGGTAACCACAGATTAACAAAGTCCTAGTGTTTGGATCAATGCTTGGTAAACGTCCCAAATGCTGTCTAACTTGTTCCAAATATACAAGCGGGTCTTTCAATTTTTTGACAATAGTAGCCATTCTACCTAACGCTGCTCTTTTTAATTGTTTACATTGAAACAAAGATTGGCCGAACTTCAAAAGCCTATTGTAATCTCTAGCGACCTGTTCAATCAAGGTTTTTGCTCTCGATAAAGCCGCTAAGGAAATCTTATAGTGATTCTTTTCATATAAAGTATCCATCAAATCCCTGTGGAAAGGATGAACATCATTGATATTCGGAAAGCCACTAATAAGATCTGTTAACTTCTCTGCAAACCCATCTGCTGTAAATTTCACTTTTCTCATATAAAACTGCCTGATACGAGTAATTCTGAAGCCTGGTCTAACAACAGTTGGAGTCTTCCTTTGAGTTCTGTTGAGGATAATGTCCAACATGTCGTTCGACGTAGGTACAGGTTGGATATCTTTCCAAGAAAGCTGCATGGTATGAAATGATTTATCGCCTATAGAAGATACCTAAATCTGTCCCTATTCTCTTTAGACTAAAGTTCAGGAATATCTTCATATATCTAAGAATTAATTTTTTTTTTTTTTCAAGATGAGGCATCGTTAGAATTTTTTTTTCTCAATGCGGCTCAAAAATCACATTCCCTAGACAGCCTTAATTAACTCATTTATAGTAAGAGAGCACACAAATAGAGATCACGCTACAAAAGTCTATCTTGATATCTCCGTTATTTATGTATGGCTATATAATTTTATATGCGACTTATGGTGAGATATAGTTTTAGTCAAGCAGCTACTCGTTGTAATGGTAGACCAAATAATTTGGCAAACCGAACACTTCGTAACCTAGTCTCTTTGCCATTTTTGCAAATCCCTCAGTCTCTATCAAATGATAGAACGGGAAAGGGGGAAACATTGCTCCATCTCTGTGGACTTCGGATTTAACCAACACGGCTCCACCGCCTACACCATCTAAACGCATCTCGGTATGTTTATCACCATTTGGATCGTAATAGTAAGCCATTAAAGGTCTATAAGTAGCCATTTCCGCGTAGCCTTCGACGACTATCTCATCATCTTTAAGGGTTGCTGCAAGTTTCAACCCTTCTTCTGATTCAACCCAGTTATTGAAGTCATAGGGACGAATCGAAGCCTTGTTATCATTATCGATATAGCGCTGATAAACATTAGCTGAGACTACTGGCTTATTATGTGAAGTTAAATCCTGGATTAAAGTGGGTAATGTCTCTACGATGTCCGCGTCCAACCATAAAACCCATGATGTAGAAGAGGTAATCGCAGTAAAAAGGATTGAATTTCTAGCCACTGCCATCATTGATCTCCTCTTTTTTTGAACAGATAAGGCATGTCTTTCTTTTTCCAATTGATTATCCAAAGAATCAGAATCTTGTCTCAAGATGGTAATTTTTTTAAACTTCAAATCATTTTGCTTTTGAGTTGCTTTGATGGTGGATTCCAACAGCTTCAAGGCTTCATCGCCATCTTTATTCCTCGGTAAAATAAACCCAAGACTCAACAATGTATGGTCGTAGGTAAGCTTCTGCAAATTTTCCCAGTACTGAGGTAAAAATTTTGACATCGGTGTCAAGATCAACACTTCTTCCTTGTTGGCTAACGCGTCAGATGAGGTCGTGAGTTTATTTAAATCAAAATGACTAATATGATTTTTTGGTAAATTACGAAGAACGACATTACTTTTAGGTTTTTGATTAAACCACCCACTCGACTTCTTTTTGTAGCTATACTTGGATTTGCTTGGTTTCGTTCTTAGTGAATAAAAAAATAGGTAGATCACAAAAAAGACTGTGATAGGTAAAACCAAGGATATTGGCCTTTTCTTGATACTGCGTATGATACTGTGTCTGCTGAGCACCATAGCACTATTTTTTTTATCTATTAAAGCCTTACAAAACGTAATCTTTCTGATTTATGTTGACGTATAATTGTCCGATTATATACAATGCACGTGCGAATGAATTTCTGTCTCATTCAAAGATAGACTACTAACGATTAGGTACTAACGATTAGGTACATAAGATTAAGTGGATAATATTGCTATAAAATAAGATCTAAGCTACCTATTTGAATACCTTACCATCTGCAATCTCTCTCTTTTCACCATTCACTTCAACGGGCTCATCCCAAGCCAACATGTTATTAACAAACTTTTGTACGGCAGGGTCAGATCCATCCAATTTTGTGAATTCATAAGATTCCCAATCTGGAGCGACATCGAAAGCAGGAACGTTGTCTTGACCCCTTACTAAGAAAAAACCGGTGATACCATTGTTGTTATTTTCACCGTAGACAACCAAACAACCAAACATATATTTGGTAGAAGCTCCTAATCTGTTGAAGAAACCGCCAATCAAATTGTTGGACATAAAAGTCAATGTCAATTCATCATTGTACTTGTAATCGACTTTCCACAAAGACCATTCTTCTGGGTCATATTGATTTTTCCAGAACCACGGGATAGCAGTTTCTCTAGTTTCTTCATTGGAGTAGACTCTCTTCCATTCATCTAAAGCAGCCTTTGGCTTACCCAAAGCTTCCAATGGATGCTTTGGCTTTGAAGCTTGAGTAGCAGGAGCGGCCTCTTCCTTCTTTGGAGCAGCTTCCTTCTTTTGCTGTTGTGGTTGTTGCTTCTTTTCCTTCTTAGGAGGAACGAACTCAACTGGTTTTTCAATAAACGTGAATTCACCAATGACGTCTTTAAGGATTGGATGGTTGATGATAGTAATAAACCATCTGGTGGTATTCGGATGCTTTTTTCTCCAGTCTACACCGAACAAGTAATTGAAACCTCTCAAAATAGCTGTAGCACTAAACAAATCAGCAAGGGTCAATCTTTCGCCAACTAAATAGGTAAAGTCAGCCAATCTTTTTTCAAATAATTCGACAATCTGTTCAACAATGGCTGAGTTATCATCCACCTGTTTCTTATTGTAGGGAAGTTTTCCAATTAATGGTTGAAATGTCTTGGCAATAGCAGGAAGTAACTCAGAGTTAGAAAGGGAAAACCACTTTAAGATTTGAGCATATTCCTGAGCATTCGTTCCTAGTAATTTTGATTTAGGATCAGCTAAATTGATTACTGCAAAGGTTAGTAAGGAACAAATTAAAAAATTCGATCAAAGGGTGTGAATTCGGTTCAGAATAAACTTCTCGACATAGTCTATTAAGACAGGGATAACTGTTAAATTGAAAAATATTTCATCATTGTAACACACTTTTAGAAATAAAAATTTCTATACTTACAGTAAATTGAGACAGCAATAACTTCGGTTAACTTGAAACCCTTTGGTCCAATAAAAGCTGGAATTTTATTTAATGGAAAATTCTTCTTATAGTTCTCATCATCCTTGCCAGCGATTTTAACATCCAAATTGAAGTGCTTAACAAGAGCCTTTGGAACAAATCCTCTAGCCTGTTCTGCGACGTATAATGTACCTAACGACATTTTACTTTATCTTAGTATTTTGATAATTCTATTACTTATATTGAAGTTAACCAATTCGAATCAAGTTGTATTGAACTACACTAGCAAAATTTTCGCCATAGTGAACACAAAAAAAGAATTGTGAAAGTTGCAAGTCACGTTCATTTTCGTAAAGTTACACAATGATCTTATTAAATATCGCGTGGACAGTCGTAGCTATAAAACTATATTTTCCAGCAGATGTCTAGTCTTAACAATAGCATTTTCCCATGTCTGATGATCTAAAACGGATGTTATATGATATAATACAGCTACAAAGCTATGATATGTGATTAACAGTGTAATGAACCTATATCCTCTTTCCCATAACTAAACTTCCCTACTCCCAGGAACCACATAACTCCTATTCAAACAAAAACGTTATACATGCTGAGTCGTCGCCATGAAACTGTTAAGAGCATTATATCCTAATCTATAAACTGAGCTTATTCGATATTATTTTCTTTTTTTAATCTGCCTAGTGTCCAGCCAAAAGTAGATATCCACGAAAGCTTTATTTCATCTTCAACCCTTGAGCTTTTTATTATTGTGAAAATTCGCCGTATTCTATCATTTAGCCGGTGAACATAGTCTAAATCTTTATAATTGCTTAACTCCTTGGTAAAAGTACTTAAAATTTCTATTGCAATACTTCTCTCATTTGGAAATACAACCCACTTATCTTCTATTGCCTTCTCATCAAGTAATGAAGACTCCATGTATGTGATATTTCGAAGATGTTTGACAGATTCCTGTTTTTTATTGTTCTCTATAATTAAATGCCAAATCACTTCCCTCAATTTCAAAGAATCGCTCTTAACATCAGTACCAAAACCCTGTCCATATTCAACTTGAGTAAAGTTCATAGACGGATAAAAGTTTATTAGATTTGAAACTTCAAAGTCGTTCAATTTTAACAACAGGTCTAAGTTTGGGATGTCTTCATGGAGGTGCTCAACTGCGGTACCCTTTGGAGAGAATGAAGCTGAATCTTCTGATGCATTTGGAATTGGGGAAAAAGCCAGACTCACCAAGTGATCAGGACGAGTTTTTTCAATCTTATCAAAATTTAAACTTTCGAGCTGTTTAAGAATGAAAAACTTCAATATAGTGATCGAATGAATCGAACTAATAATTATTACACTTCTGGAGATTCTCATCACAGAATCCCGAATTTTTTCAGATAGGTAATCAAACATCTTAATCTGATCAGTAATTAAGTTCTTCCTGAATGATCCCAACGTAATCAAAGACTTTGAAAATTTTATTTCGAAGTTCAAAAGTAAAAGGACAATACTAACTAGCAAAATTTCAATATTTTTAGGGTCCCGCAAGTGAGCTTCGTTCGATCTAACTTCATCCCAGATTTTTTGTTGTTCAGCTGCAAGACGAACAACATCTATGGTAGATTTAGCGGAGCAACCTAGTAAGCACTCCAAAAGAAATGATTTGTTGCAATTCTCTAGTTCTTTCAAACAAAAATTTGGTACAATTGATCTCCAAATATTAAGTTCGTTGAACAAATCTAAAATCCAATAGTATTTTTCAACCTCGATCAACTCAATAAACTGTTTGGTATCCAAGAGATTTGGCTCGCCTTCCAAAGAGCTAGATTGTTCTACGATATGCCGTTCTATGTTGACGGTATCCTTATTCCCTGTCGATAATTTACTTGAAGAAGGCAAGAAGTACTGACTCAAATACTTTTTCTCGTTAATCAAGTTATCCATTATGCTATTATCTTCGATAAATATTCGGTCGTCGAATCGTATAGCATCTTCTCTGGTGCTATATGAGCTCGAAAATGATGCTATAGTATCCTGCTGATATTGAAAGTCAGACTCTTCCAAGTCTCCAGTATCATGCAAATTCACATATGGCTCGTAAGGTTTCTTGCCATTTTTATATAAAGATGCAATCGTTATTGATTGATCTAGGATTCTGTAGTTGATGTTTGAAGTCTGGTTTTTACCAGGATCGTAAATATTATAATGAGTGAAATTCAACCTTATTCCTCTATAGCACTTTCTCTTAGATTTTATGCAATTTCGACAAACAGGTTGTTGCTCATCACATTTCATGTGCCTGTCTCTGCATGTTAGGCAACCCGAACGAGTTCTACTTCGCTTGTTGGAAGTCTTCAACCTTTTCTTTGCCATTCTGTGTCGCGCTACTAGCACTCCATGAGCCTTATGAAGCGAGGACTCAAGCGGGAGGGAAGACGAGCTAGTGTATAAGAAGTCGATTCTGACGACCTTTAGAAACAGTAAGAATGATACTGTTGCTAAGATGCTACTTTTTTCACCAACTGGTTGCGATTTCACTCTAATAACGTTTCACACAAGCCGTCGACACCACCAGTGACGAGCGAAAGAACGGAACTAGGCTTTTCTGTCTTTTAAAATATACAGACCACAATACAATATTCGATAAAATACTAGTAAAAATTTCGAAACGCCTGTAAACGGCCCTTATGACAAAAATGACGTTGCTATAAACTATATAGCTTGCTAAAGCCTTCACCCCACTAGAGCCTATTAAAAATTACAACTGAAGAAAAAAAAAAAAAAATTACGTGAGAACCGTTGGGATAAAAGAGTGTTCGGTGCCTGATCCGGTTGGCAAAAAACGGACTAGGTGACAAAAGCGGAATGCTGACAATGCATGGCTCTATTATGTATGAGCGGATTGGAATAAACTTGTTTTTGTTGCGCATTATTCTAACGGCCAAGAGAGGCGGCTACCAAATTCAGCTATTGCATGGTTCTTTTTTATAGCCATGTAGCACCATGATTCGTATACTAAGGATGTGTCTAAAGTTGGGCTAAGGTTATTAAGACACTTCGTATAACCCAAATCACTGCACTTGCTGCTAGAGTTAGCGCATCACTGCCACCGACAGTAAATGACCTCAGCTCTCGTGATATGTTCCTTTTAATGTCCCCGCAGAGGTTATAGTTTTTTTTTCATACCGCGGATTCTGTCCGATGGCGACTCAAATTACGTACCCTGCAAAGTCTAAACAAGATCTGCCTGGTGTTTGCGGCATATCGAATTCAGAGTCCAGTGCTGCATGAAGAATAAGAACCGTAAAAAATAAAACCATGCAAGAATCCTATGCATTACATGCAACTTTCCTTCTCTCGGTTCTCTTTAATGCTGAGAGATAGCTTTGACATGCATGCCAGCTCCTGCTCAGGCTCCTTAGAGGTATTTTTCACTTCGAGGCGGAGGACTCATTAAGCCCCATTATCGCACAGAATTGGTGTAAGGAAATCTCGGTACTGGCAGTGCGTGACCTTGGGCCCACCATTAGGAAGCTGCGACAGATCGGCAATAGGCACGTAGACGGTTTGTTATTGCATCCTGCAGGATACTGAACATGTCACACCTCGCCCGCCAGTGAAAACTTTGGTTTCAGAGTTGAATGCCGTGTCACCTGCTAAAATACGATAAGAGTAGCGCTTAATTAAACGAGGATTATAGAAATCGCAAGACAAATAAGCCCATCACTAAAAGGTTGAAGCAGAATATAAACCCGTAACTGAATTCAAGTTTTGCAATTAAAATTGGCGTGACAATACTAATCGCAAAATTGAATATCCAGTTGACGCTTATTGCCAAACCCATAATTTCGCTGCTATTTCCGCTGATGAGGCAACTCAGTATACCGCAACATGGTCCCCAACTGACTGCGAAACAAAGAATAAACAAACACGTGATGACAATAAGGATTGGTGATATTACGTTTACCAATGTATGTTGAATGAGACCAAAGATTGAGTAGGCTAACATCAAAAGACTCATTGTAAATGAGCCTGCTATTAAGATTGTTTTGATTTGAAAAAATTGCAAAATTTTCCCGCTTGAAAGTCCTCCCACTAAATTCGCCACGCTCATGATGATAATTGAATAACTAGAATTGAATATGATATTCCCATAGTAAAAGAAGTAATTTATCCCCGTTAATTGTTGGAATGCCATGAGGCAACAGCAAATCATAGTTTTGCTTAAATTGGGACTTTTAAAGATCGAAACCCAACCTTGGTCGCTGGGAGACGGGACATAGTAATCAATCTCTCTATCAACTAGCTCTGCATCGGCATTAACATAGATTTGTCTGTATACGCCATAAAGTTTATCAATAGCTTTTTTCTCCAAATAGTATTTGATTGAGTTTGGAACCCTCAAGAGAGAAATACCAAAAAGTAGCGTGAATGCAACTTTAGCATAAATAACAACTAAAAATGGTTGACCCATTCTATCATATAGTACGTTTGCCAAGTTCCCTAAAAGGATCCAACCACAAACTTGAGCTTGGAAAAAACTAAGATATGGTCCCCTTTTAGACTCATTGACTATTAACTCACTAGTGTAAATTGGAGCAATGACGCAGAGAGCGCCGCAACACACACCGCAGAACACTCTTCCAAACAAATACACAGTTAGACCCCAATTCTCGTACGAAGCCAACCACTCGACCCCCGAACCTAGTAAGTAGATAGACAAGCTTATTTGTATTGCATATTTTAAGTTCATCTTCAACTGTCCAATAGTAAGACATCCTACCAAACAACCCAAATTGAAACAAGATATCAAAACCCCAATCATAAGGGAAGATAACGAGCCATACGAATTGGTGAAAGACTGATGACTCACCATAAACCCTGTGGTTCCAACGTCCCATCCTAAAGGAAATGCGCAAAATGATATAATCAAACATGCTTCTATGATTCTTCTATCGTTTTCTAGATATGTTCTCGGATGCGACACAAATTCCTTTCCTTCCATTTGAGATATACCATCAACTTCTTTCGTTTCAACATCGCTTTTCTCGTCTGTTGTTCCAATTTGTTCTTTGTTTTCAGGTTGTAATCGGTCTTGTTTTGCCTGTTCACATTCGCAAGTATCGGAAATATCAAGGTCCAGAGAAGATTCAATCTGGTTTTCGGCGTTGTTACCAGCAGAGAAATTGTTAACTAAAATAATAAGTGACCGGAAACTCTCTGTTTCCAATATATCTGTCATGTCTGTTCTTTTGAATATAGTCCAATAATTTGTTTTACTGATAGTGATCTTTTGTAAACGCTAATCATTTTGCTTTGCGGATGTGATAGTTGCAAATTCGTTCGCAAAAAGAAGTTTACACAAAACTAGTTGAGTTCTTATCTCGATTTGAAGACCCGGCTTCAGTTACTCATGTAAGGGATGAAAAAAATAAAGAGATTAATTGAGAACTTTTTAATTGAATCAGGGAGACATACAAGGGGGTAAATATGGCTTCGACAGAAGAGAAATCTTCAAGTGGGTCCCCAGCACTTTACCATAAGTCATTCAACAAGAATGCAGATCCTTTCTACCCATCGAACTACATGTGCTCATACTTGATTAAATGCACTAACATACCAAGTTCAGTAGATGTTGATCAATTCCGGGAGTTAGTGGACTCAATAATAGGCACAAATTTTTCTGAAAATGATGCTACAGACTACCGTGTTACTAAGTTCATGAAAAATAAGAGTAATGTGAATGAAATTTTTGCAATCTTGGAAAGCCCGCACCAAGATCTATTTGCCCAATTGAAAGAAATACTTAACGGATATTATTGGATAGATAGAGCACTCAATGCAAAGCTACAGACACGTTATTCAGAATCTGCTCTGAGGCTGAATTATCTAACCAATTTTGGATACTTCAATCCCTACTATCCTAAATTTCTGCTTCCTTATGATTACATGTATTCCCAACAAGGAGTTAATTCTAACTATCCTCATTTCAATAACACAAGCCCTAGCAGCCATTTAAGCAGAAGATCTTCCGTGCAGTCAAATGATACGATGCGATCATCACGCACCAACAGCATGAACCATTCCACTAAACCTGTTCCTCCATTCTTGATTAATCTAGTAAATCAAAGTAGTGGTGATCTTGAAAATGATGTTGCTCCATCAGAAGAAGATACTGAATATTGCTCGGATCCAGAGCAATCGTCGACAAATGAATTTATGGTTGTTGAAGGCGAAGAAGGTCAGCCAATTAAGGTGAATCCATGTAGGCTATTTGTCGGAAATGTACCGTACACTTCTACTTGGACGTCGTTAAAGAATTTTCTTCTAACGAGATCCAAGGAACTAGATTCCAATAGTAACATACAATTACTAAGGGTTGAAATCCCCATGCAATCACCCTCAAACACCATGTCTAACACAGGCTCAGGAAAAGTCCATTCAATGCTCAACTTTCCTATGTCGGATAAGTCTAAAATGAGAGGAGGTAGTCTGTTAATGGGCGAAGAAATGAATAAAAGTAGAGGTTTTGCTATTGTGACGACAGCAAACAAAGCCTCTTCCGACAAACTCATAAAATATTTTGACGATGCTGAGTTTGAAGGTCGATCTCTTACCGTGAGATACGACAAATTCCCAGATTATAACAATTATGTTCTTCAACAATTATACCCTTACAATAATTCCAAATTCAATGGTATTCACAACGCACCATCCAATGTCAATAGCATCAACAACAAATCATCAGTATTAAGTAATTTAGCATTTGAGAGGAATCTGTTTCAACAAAAGTTTTATTATGGCAATTCTTCTCCTACTCCCGCTTACATACCATTTCCATTTTATTACAATATGGCACCACAACAGACTCAACATCAAACTCCCTTTGCACAATATTATCCACCATCTTTTTCTGGAGACTATATGGCCGCATCTAATTATCCCAAGCCTTCCACTATTGAAAATTCTAATACAATCAAAGTTGATAATTATACAAAGGAGAGAGCCAAAGAATCTGTGCAGGGGTTCAAAGAGAATGAAGATTTGGATGACGATCAAAAAGCCCGTGAATTAGTTAATTCTTTCAGATCACTTGAAGTCTCTTCGACAATGTCGTGATATTTTTTCTTAAATCGGCTCACGAGTCTTCTCAATTCGATTAACCTTATTTCCAGGTGATTAAAAATATCAATACTTAAGTACAGTCGCTTAGCGGTCGTTGTATAATATTAGACGAATAATATCTTTTTAATGCATACCCGACGTTTGCTTTTTTAGCGTATTTGGACATTGTATGGTCTCTCTAATATTTTGTCACCAAAATAGACTAATTCTCAATTGAAAAGTAACAAACTGCGTACGTTAAAGATAACTCCATTGTCATTAAATTGGTAGGTCTTTACGTTTTCGATAAGCCATATGAATCCATTCTAAATAACAGCTATGGGTAGAAAGAATCCTAGTTTAATATCTGCAGTAAACTATTGCATCCATGTGACTAAGTCATTTCATATACCAATTACTAGTCAAATCTAACGAAATAAAACGAGTAGTTTCCTCCCATGCAGCCCAGAGCATTGAAAGCGATATTGCTATGATATACCGAAGCCGTTTCATTTTGTTATGTCATAACAAAACAAGTTTGGACTGCGATCAATGTGCGCATCCGATCAGAAGACATCAAATCACGATCTCCGAGCCGACTTTCTCATGACAGGGTCATCTAACAATAGAAAGCCACTCAAAGCTAAATACAATAGATGAAATTGTCTTCAGCCTGCTCTCCTTAAGCTCTATGATTCAGAAGTGTGGTTGCTCACTTTACAGGTAGTTCTACGATATAATTCATAGCAAGCAGAGCAAGAAAGCAGCTAATTTATGGGATAAGCGGTTTCTCGGAACTACATTAAACGATGAATGAATTTATATCATCCCTCTACGTTCCCCCTTTGGATCAAATGACACTTGCATGAAGTTTCATCCTCTTGGTCCCTGAAAACGTAGGGTCATCATCAGGTACCTATTATTCTCAACTCTGTA
Source organism: Priceomyces carsonii (assembly GCF_900007245.1). Taxonomy (NCBI): domain Eukaryota; kingdom Fungi; phylum Ascomycota; class Pichiomycetes; order Serinales; family Debaryomycetaceae; genus Priceomyces; species Priceomyces carsonii. The sequence continues at coordinate 205,248 of NW_026946676.1, read as the reverse complement.
CGTCTCTGATCATGAATCTAGGCTGTGTATTTTTTTATATCATCATATTCCTAATTAAAATATGTGCCAAGTATGCCGACTGGATTAGGAGGCAAATAATAGAAGTTCAATTGGCAACATGATCACTTTTCTGAACCCTCTAGCAGCTTCTATATTTGTCTTTTTGTGAAAGCGGCAACCTTATTGTTACACAAAGTGACCGCAGTTTTCTATATTAATGATGTTCCCTAACATTTAAAATTTTGATTCGAGTTTTCATCGTGAACAAAGTTTCTACTAAATTAATAGAAAAAAGCCAAAATCAGCAGTTATTGATCAACAAGCGCTCAAATCAAAAGTCTTTAGGGCTAGCTTATCAGTGATATCAGAAAAACTTATTCTTTTGGCGAGATGGCTTCAGATAATACTGCCCTGAAGAAGGATAACGAAGGGTCACCGGTTTCACCCACACCTTCTCTCGTATCAGAAGACATCCCACCTTCTGTGATGGCTATTTCCAACTTAAGATGCCCCTCACCCCCTCCTATACTTACGAATAGCTCACTGAGGCCGGCGACTGCTACTCCACCGAACATAACTTTGTCTAACTCTTCAGGGAAAGTTGTTCAGCATCCACATAGAGAAACTATAGTGGCTGGTGGGGCTGTTTTGAATGATAAAGAACAAAGTGCGAAGCAAGGAGCGAGCGATGGTGATTTGAATTCTAAAGAAGTCAAAGATATTAAGCAATCTGGAAAGGCAGGGCCATCCTCAGATAATACTCTCCCTTTATTAGAAAAGAACTTAGAAAGACATAATAAGGGCTTAGGAGGTAAGGATAAGCAACTTTCTAAACCTCCCGAAAGCAACTCGCACCGCAAGCAGCCTTCCGTGCATGCGCATTTCTATGTTGATGAGACTCTTAGGCCTGGTAAAGTAATCAATAGATCCAGAAGTGGTTCTGGTAGTGGCTCTGATTTCCTGTCTAACTCTGGAAATGTCATTAGGGGACCGACGAGTGCAAACTTGGATAAAATCTTGGGCAACAGTGCCAAAAACACATCTCCTCCTCCCGCTTTAGGTAGTCAAAAATCAGCTACTCCAAATGAGCAATCTAACATAGATCCCCGGCTTCCGCAGGATGATGGGAAGCTTCATGTTCTTTTTGGTGTATGTGGTGCGTCATCAACAGTCAAGGTAAAGTTGATAATTAACAAATTATTCGAAATTTACACTTCTGATAAAATATCTATTCAAATAATAATGACAAAGGCAAGCGAAAATTTCATATCCCCAGAAATCATAAATCATCTTGAGAATGTTAAGCAGATACGAGTCTGGAGAGATTCTGATGAATGGACAACTTGGAAATCTCGTTCGGATCCTGTTTTGCATATTGAATTGCGTCGCTGGGCTGATGTCCTCATTGTATGTCCATTGACTGCAAATACATTGTCTAAGATTTCGCTTGGGTTGTGCGATAATTTATTAACAAACGTCATACGAGCATGGAATACTTCATATCCTATTTTATTGGCACCTTCAATGGTTAGTTATTCGTATAATGCTATAACCACGAAGCGCCAGTTAAAGCTAATTGCGGAGGAAATGCCTTGGATCGAAATTTTGAAGCCTTCAGAGAAAGTCATAGGTAGTTATGGCGATATTGGAATGGGTGGTATGGCTGATTGGAATGAGATTGTTAACAGAATAGTTCTCAAATTAGGTGGCTATCCTGAGGAAGAAGACGACGATGATGACTATGACAATGAAAATGATAATTCCAAAATAAATGGGCATAAGAAGGGGTCAGATGAAGACGATGAAGAAGACGATGACGATGACGATGATGATGACGATGATGACGATGACGATGATGACGATGACGATGATGAAGATGAAGATGAAGATGAAATCAGCAAAGAAGAAAAAGCTACTTCAACAGAACCACCAGGCTCAACCCCAATTGTAAAGATAGATCGTTTAAGCGTTAAGGAAGAACCACATGTGTCGACATAAGAATCAGTCCATCGGCTTAAATATCCTGTATATTATATAATCCTAATACCGTGATGTAATATAAACTCCTGTTGTAATCTCAATTAATTGAAGACAGAAGACAGAACACAGAACACAGTAGACAGTGAAACTCATGGATCGAATATGACAGAACCCCCAAGAAAGCGTCGGAATATTGAAGGCTTGCGAAATAAGGGGAATTTTTTTGAGTTTTTGCCTATTGAAATAATTCATTACATCATTTCATTTTTTTCGATTCCTGATTGCTTGGAGCTTCTAAGATCCATCTCAAAGGCATCTACATTTGGAGGACTAATTTATCGATCTATATATGAACGTACAGTGATTTTTAGCAATATTCTGCTAAGGAGTTTTAATAATGGATCATTTAGGTTGGGTAAAGCAGTAGACTATCAAGAATTAAAAGGAATTATTGATCGAGAGATATCATTTGTTTTGCCAGAAAGGTTTGTGTTTTCTTACACACTTTCCCATGAAGAAACCAAGAGTGATGAGAAGTTTTTTCAGTTTTTTTTAGATCAATTTTTGAGGTCAGAAAGATATTTCAAATTGGCTTCAAAATTTGAATTGATAGTAGATCTTTTTAATAAGCAAAAGGAGGTTAATGACTCTAATAATTACGAAATAAAGTTTTTGAAGAATTTCTTGGAATCTGATAAATTAGTCAATAATTTGGTCAATTTGCATTTATCTAGATTTCAAAACCTCAGGAATACAGATATAATTGAAGTTGTGAAAAGAAACATATTCCGCTTCCACGCTTTACAAACTTTTACGTTGAATGGTCACAATTTAGAGTCTTTTCAAGGTTTTAAATTGCCAAGTCTGCTAAAGATATTGAACTTAATAAACGATAAAATTAAAATGCTACCGTGTCAAGAAGATTTTTTACCTGAAGGTTTGCTTTGCTTGAACCTATCATGTAACGATCTTGAAGATTTAAAGGATATTTATTTCCCAGAGTCTTTAGAGTATTTAGACCTTCAACTTAACTCTTTGTTGACTTTAAAGGGAATGAGCTTCCCCGAAAGTTTGAAATTCTTAAATCTTAGCGGGAACGAAATTATGATCGATGAAGCTGATACCGTAATACTACCTCCGAATTTAAAGGTTTTGAATTTGTTGCGAAATTCAAGTCTTCATGAGAATTTCCAAAATATAGTGCTACCTGATTCTTTATTGAGATTATATTTGGATTCACTGTTGAAAGATTTTGTTCCCATTGATTATAGGACTCAAGATATAATAATGTATGCATAAGGTCGTCAAATTAGAATTACATATAATTAAATAATGGCTACAAATAACGTTTATAAGTGTGAAGGAATCAAGGATCATTTAATTCTTTTATCTTCTCTTGCCGCCACAATTGATAGTCATCTCCCACAATTGTTGAGCTGTCACAGGTTAAGCTACTAAGTTTGTCGCTTGTGGCACTGGAATCCGGTCTATCATGAAGTTTGAAATTTTTCAACAGCACTGGAGACAACTCAAACCTCACGTTTTCTTGATCCTCTGAAATTGAACTTTGCTTTTCTCTTATTGAGGAAAACAGATTTGAAGTCCCATTATCATTATTTATTCCCAATGGCAATGGAAACACCTTAGGACTAGATGGCATTTGAACATGTGCATTATAGCTCAGTGGACTGTCTCCATGAATATCAAATTGGTTCGCCACAAGGGGCGAATTTAATGGCTGAAGTCGGTTTGTTTTAAATCTTTCAAAGTTTGAGTTATTTTGAGATTTGACGACTGGGCTATCGATAGTTGATTCAATGAATTCTGTTCCCAAACTCGTATTCAAAGCGTTTGTAAGCTTAATTGCGGTTGGATTCCTGTAAGCCCTTTGCCTTGGTACGGAAGGTTTCTTAAGAGCCAGGAAGTGCTTTGGAGGAGATGATCTTATATTCTTATTTTTCATTCCTCTTCTTAAAGCGTTATTCTGAACTCCTTTCGTAGAGGGTGAAACTCCAGCTTCTTTAATCGGTGATGATTTCTCAGTAGGGTTTTTTGATCTATTTGGAGAATCTTGTAAGCTTTTATTTCCAAAACTTCTATTATTCCTGCTGCCTAACGATTCTGTTTCAATTTTTACTACCTTTTCTAAAAAATTTTCATCGTACACGGTAAGAGGCGGTTGCCCTTCCATTTTTCGCTTTTCATCATCCTTGATGATTTCTCCTTTCAAGGTATCTATTATTTTAGGCATGTTTTTCTCGATTCTTTTTCTAAGCTTTTCTTCATTCAATAATATCTTACAAGAATTCTTACTTAAAAGCCTTGATGAATCCTTTGAAGAGTTTCGCAAAAAGACTTGATCTTTTAATAAATCGTTTAACAGATCATATAACGTGTATATTTTTGTCTTTGATTTGAACTCAGCCTTCAAAGCTAATAGTTCAGCCTCATGTTCATTCAATATAACTTCTTTATCTGCTTCACCATCATTGAGATCATAATTGAAGTACTTGAACCTTTTTCTCAATTCTGTCGAGTAGTACATTCTGTCCCACAATTTTTCTATCTGTACTCTTGCATCCGTTATGAAGTTTTCGATATATTCAGATCGCTTTATATAAAGCCTGTTAAGCTCCATTTTGAAGTTCATCAAGGATAAATCTGTTAAGTTATTGTTTGCCTCAATAAAGCTCTCGGTATATTTAGGGTCTTCATGAAACTTTTTCCACAAATCTTGACATTTTTCGGAGTAATTATTCAATTTCCTTTGTTTCGAATCTTTTATACTTTGTAAAACGCTAGTAAATTTATTGATGACACTTATATGAGCATCATTTAAACCAAAATGTCGTGGATTTATATGCATAAACTTTAATGTTTCCAAGTCAATATAACCGTCAATGTTATCTTCTTTTGCTTTCAAGATGTTGTACTGCTTTTGCATCTTTACAAGTTGATCATCACTCAAATGTAAAATCTCAATTAGTTCAAGGCAGGTTTTTATCTTTTCAATCATCAGCTCCTCCCTTACGATGAGTTCTGCTTCACAAATACTTATTTCACGTTGAATACTTTTTAAAGTTTCTGGGGTGATTTTCGTGACCTTTAGACTTCGTATCACCCTTACAAGTTCATAATTCAAGTCTCTTAAGTAACTCATGGCATTTCCTGTACTGTGTCTCATTTCGTTATCAAGGTCACCAAGCTGTCTTTTCTCAGATTCTTTATTTGGCTTTTGGGGACTAGAAATTATAAATTCGTAATTATCACTTTCTTCTTTCTCTGTGTCAAACGCAGTAGCATTAAAGGAGATTTTTAAATGTCTTGTAACAATGTCAAATTGACCTAGAATTTGCCTGTGGTACTCTGCTTCTTCGCGGCCCGGTAATAACGTCATCAAACTATTTTGATTAGATGAAGGTAGTGGTCGAATTGTGTCGCTGATATCTAAGTATATCAAATTTAGATCATTCAATTTTTTGAAGGAAACAACAAACTCCTTTAAAACGTCCATAAAAATTGAATTCAATTTGTATTTAAGCTTTGCAAGGGTAATTTCTGGAATCCTGTTGACGTTGGAACCAAAATTGTTTTGGAACGATAAATCATTATCTGTCCCTGTAGCTGTTATATTGAAGGGGGAATCATCGTAGAAACTATCCTTTCTACTCATATTATTTGCCTTCGCAAATGTTTCATTGCTGTATCCCATTTCAAACCATTTTGAATTTTCAAAAAGAATCCCACGGTTGACTAAAGAGAGATTTTTTTCACCGTTATTGTCATTAATCATAGCTAAAATTATTTTTATTTGTTGCCTCAACCATTCACACTCGCTCTCTATATTGCTCTTCTCTCTCTGTAGGTTGTCAGAAAAGCTTACCAATGTTCCTTGTATGGCGTCAAATATATGTGACTTCTTATCTGCGATTTCTTGTGACGAGTATCCAATTTCTTTATAGACTCTATTTAATTCTTGAATTGTGCTATCAACCTTTCTAGCTATTAAATCAAACTCCTGCGCAACATTATTATTTCTTGTTTTATTAAAACAAGATTCCTGGGAATTTATTGCAAGTGTTGATTCGAAATCCATTAGGTCTTCATTTACAAATTCCTGTTTCTTGTTGTCTTTTAGCGCTTCTCTGGCTTTCACACTATCATTAATGGAATCCTCATGGCTGCCTCCTTTCAGATGAGCCGACTGTTCAATAGAGTTTGCTTCATTTAACTCAAACAGATATTGAGTTCTAGTGCTCTCTGAGAAGCTCATTATCAAACTTCAAGATCGGCTAAGATTTTGTGTTAATCTATGAGGTTTAGTGTGTAATTTAACTTTGAGAGGAAAATATGCTCTATAATAAATCTTCTTTCTCTATTCTCTACTCAGTCAATAATATCTTTTCTCTTCATTCCTTCTTCGAGCTCATTAAACATTATAGTGTTTTGATTACTAGTGCTACTCTTGTTAGATGCAAATTTGTGTACGTCTTATTTCCTATTTAGGACATTTTATAAACAACATGAGAAAGATTTAAGAGCACCCAACAGCCTTTACAGAATCACCAGACATTATAATTACGATTCGCCTCTACTTGGGGTGGAAAAATTCGCCTGGTATACAACACTAGCCAATTCTTCGCTAAAATTGGAATTTCTCTTTTCTTCGGATCTGCTACCGTGAATAAGTTCTTCAGTAATTTCATTTTCAAGCTCCGAGTGGTCTATCATATTAATTGGATCGTTAGCCAATTTTCTGAGCTCATCCCTCTTCTTATGGTTCCTGTGAATCAATAGCTTACGATATGTAAACCCACTGATTGGCCATTGTAGTTGCCGAGCAATACGGTATAAGTTCTTTGCTGGAAATGCGGTTGTCTTCACACCATGCTTGACTAGTTGGTCATACCATAATTTAGCCTGATCGTACTGCTTATTATAAAAGTGGTACTGAATGAATGGATAGACTTGATTGAAAGAAAAGGGTAGTCCTTTGGAACGAGAGAACCTTACTTCCAGTAGTGCAAATTGGTAGTCATTATGATAAAGTAAACTTGAGTAAACGAGTAATTCTTGCAAGAAAACTGACCTATTCTTTCTCTTTAATTTAGCTCTTTTATTGAAATCGGTCACAATCTTCTTTGCAATCTCAAAATTTGTTTTAGAATAAGTAAGTTCCATATCAGCAGAATTCACATTTACTTTTAAAAGATATTTAACCAAAATAGTTACCACGCTGTCGTCCAAATGCTCCTTGTCAAATAAGTTTGTATAATCTCTCTTCTTAGCTATCATCCCAATATAGTGATCATAAAGCATAGATATGAATTCAGGCGTGACTTGAGCTCTAGGTATAGTGTTTAAAACTACCTCATATATGTTAGCCAACGCAGAATGCGTGAGATTAAATCCAGTCAACCTGGAGTCTATGTTCGCCTTCAGTACAGATTCAATCGAGTTGATTGTACCAATTTTGCCATTTCCATAGCATATTCCTAATAAGTTTATATCATTCAATATATCAAACGCACTTTCATGCGATCCCGACCCATTGAAGCAGGATACTATATATCCGATTAAAATCTTGGGTGAGTCTGGAAATTTCTCTTTAATCAATAAAACAATCTCCTCAACTAATCTCAATCTTTGTTCTTCTGTCAAACTTGTCAAATTAATACTGTTAATTATTTTAAGACATTCTTGGTGGTATCCTTGTGTTCTCAAATTTCTCACCAAAATGAAAAGGGTTTTAAAAGATATTTCAAGATCATTTTTTATCATGTATTTCAAAACTTTCACACTGTGGTCCGGCCCTCTGAAAGTCATTATGTGCTGCAAGATTAAGTTCAATACAATTTGCGTATCCTCGTCTGTTGTAGTATCGCCCATTCTAAGTGGATTATGGTTACTCAATTGCCCCATGCATTTGCTCTCGAATTTTTGCACTAGCAACCTCAAATAGAGATTAGCATTCACAATATCAGTTCTTTGAATTGCAAAATTTGCAAATATTTCTAGATCCTTTATCGAAAAAAAATTCTCCATCTTTTTTTCATGCCTTATGCCTAGAGATGATCTGTTCACGTCATGCCACTTAGGCGCTATCCAGCCCGTACGTGCGACAAATTTCTCAAGATTAGAACCCTTCATTAGCTTCCTTTTTATTTTTTCAAGCTGCTTGAGATCTTTTGTTTGAATGTTTAAGTTAAGGAAATACAGATATAATTCTCCACGCTTTTCTCCAGGTATTAGTCTCCTCACTTTATCAAAAAGCTCCGTGCTTAGGAGTATAGGTTTTTTGTTTATATGGTTAATCAGTGCAAGCGTATTTAAATAGTTCAATAGTAACTCACATCTCTCCACGGTATTCTTATCAACCTGCCCTATAATATATTTGAGGTTTTTAAAAAAACCCAGAGTAAATTCAGGACTTGATGGGGATATAATGAACTCAAAAATGGAACGTTTTATTCTGTCTGAAATCATATTTTGCCTTACTATAAGCAACACTATATCTTTAAGTTTTTCATCTTTGAGCCCTTCTATCATCTTAACTACTCTCTTTATGTCAACTATTATCAAATCGTGTATTATTTCCGCTACTTGTGTGCAAAAATTGTTAGTTTCTGTTAAAGACTTGTAAGGCACTTTGGCTAAATGCAAATATTCTGGAATCGAGAGTTTTAGTATTTCATCTTTTTCCATATTGAATAAGGGGTTAGGATAAGAATCATACGAAAGTTTCAAGTAGTTGACCACATTCCTTTTCTCTCTTCTTGAAAATATATCCTTCCTGATGGTTGATTGAATAGCAGACATTTGTTCAAGACTAGAGTTTGGAACTGTATGAGTGCTTAAGCTAGAGTATCCTCTTATAAAGTGGCTTCGTGAAACCTGTCGAATCATTTGGTTCTAGCCTTTGGTCTATCATAAGCTATTATATTTAAGAACGTTTGTTTGCATCAAAAATACTCCGTTATACACTGATTTCTGAAAATTTATTCAATGCCCTCGGAATGATATACTAAATAGTCTCGGTCCTAACTATGTAAAACTAAATAGAAAGAGACTAAGAAATGAAAAAAAAGGATATTGAGGAACTCTTAATTCTATATTGGCTCATTATCGAAGTCTTCCAAAGACATTACCAATGTATTTCTTCTGAAGTCACGGTAAATGTGTCTTTGGTAGAAATATGCTATATCAAAAATGACAGTTCCAGAGCTCCCCAAGATATATGGCAATTCAGCTAACAAAAACAGCTTCTTTGTCGTATCAAAAATGAAATCACAACTTGTCAAGATAGATAGAGTATAGGTCAAGTTTCCAATCAATGCAGATCCGAACAAAAGAGGTGAAATCCCTTCAACTGATTTAGTCTTGTAGTTTTTATACAATTGGGGAAGCCTAGAACTGATGTAGACCGCAGTGCATCCCCATGCTAATAATACCCCTAGATTCTGTGCCAGCATGAATAGAGACATTTGAGAACTATCTATATCATACTCAGCTGCTGCTGCGGCGCCCCCCATATTGAACATTGTGGCAATCGATATTGCCTTGGCAGTGTTGTTTCTATTTTTGTTATCATCGACTGAATTGTAACCGCTGTTTAAGGAACTTACCAAAGACAGTGTGTTGTCATCACTTTTGTTTGCATGTGCACGGATATGGATCTCGGACGTTGAAGATGCTGAAAGTGGATTACTATCAGAGGCCCCATTAGTGTTGATATCTCTACTTTCCAGTACGTTCAGTAAGTCCAAGCTCTGATTCAGGGTATACGTATTTTCTTCTAAATACTCCACAGCACCATATTTCTTCGGATACACACTGTTGTAATAGTAATATTGTAAACACAATATCACATCATTGGTGAGAAAAAATAAGCTCAAATAGACCTGAAACTTCAATACCACTTCATTCAATAGACAACTTGTAAAGCTCAAAAAATCTCCTGCGAACCATAGCAAGAGAAATGAGGGAGATATCGCCTCCGCTGACTTGTGTTTATAATTGATATATATTTGGGGAAGTTGAGCACATATCCAACTTCCCAAAGATATTGTACTGAATATGTTAGAGAGGAATGAAAGCTCCACACATGACACCATTATATCAAAAGGCTCTTCAATATCTTTTGCTGATATATTACTAGTCAAATTTTCTCTTTTCTACGGCCCTTAGTTTTGGTGTCAACGATCCTTTATCTAAGATCAGATAAGAAATTTCTTCTTTCGGCTATATCAGTGACAAAAAATTAACAAAATAGAATACTAAATTACTATAAACTATTTGGCTACGTCAACACTGAGCCCTCACTATAAAGCAAATGCATGTAATCTAAACTTTATACAAAGTGTCCAAGAATGCGACAATTAACTTATCAGCAACCCCCACAGTTTTGACACTTCCTGCAACGCCATAAAATGCGGCAGTATCGCTCGTTGCTTTATTTTTTTCGCTGGTATCCATTTTCTGGACTAGAACTTCAACTGTGTATAATAAGTCTTCAATGAGTTCTTCAACAATAGGTACAGTAAGTTTCGTGAAGGCAAAGTGAAGGGCAGCAGGACTTTGCAAAGCCGCGAAATGCCATCCTTTTGAGTTCAAAGAGTCACCCAAGTCATATATGTTTAGGTACTCAGAATACTCATCTTTAAATTTAAATGCAATAACTGAGCCTATAGGGTCGCCAATGACTTCTAAGTACTTGTTTAATGCACTATCGTTCAAAATACTTTCCTTGACCTTCATAGATGCCTTAACAATATCATACCCTAGCTTAGCATAACCGTTCTCTCCAATGCTTAGTAAAGTGGCCCAGCAACCCACCATTAAAGCGCCGGGTCTAGATCCTGCAAGAGTGGGCGAGCCATATAAACCTCCAATCCAATCCGTCAGAACATAATACTGACATTCCCTTAATTTTGGATTACGATACATTATTATAGAAGAACCCTTGGGAGCAAATCCATATTTATGAGTATCACAAGAGATTGAAGTGACACCTTCTAAACGAAAATCAAATATTGGAATTCTTTTGTCGCCATGCACTTTTGTTTTTTCTAAGAAAGGCACAATAAATGATCCTAAACATGCATCAACATGTAATGGAATTTTATACTTTACTGCTAATTTTGACAAGGCCTCGATGTCATCAATTATGCCATGAGGATAATTTGGTGCAGAACCCACGAGTAAAATTGTATTTCTATTTATATGTTTCTTTACTTTATTAATATCAACTTTATACGTATCTGCATCAAGGTCTACCTTCCTCAATGTGATTCCGAAATAATAGCATGCCTTATCAATACCAGCATGAACGGTTGAAGGAGCAATAATTTCGGGTTCAGTGATTCCACGATGTCGCTTTCCATATTCTCTTGCTGCTAAACCAGCCAACAATAAAGACTCAGTACCTCCTGATGTGGTGGAGCCACACCCAGACTTCGGCGCATTAAAAAGATTTAAGACCATTGATACAACTTCGGATTCCATTTTGCGAACACCGGGAAAAACATCAGGATGTAATTGATTCGCTACAGCGTATTCATGGTACGCTTTAGTTTGCAATTCCAAAAGATCATCACCGCCATGGTACACAGCACCGCTGACCCTTCCATTTTCCCAATCAGAATGCTTTAAAGCTTTCAACTTTTCGAGCTCACCAGTAATCTCATCGTTTGACAAGCCTGTTTTAGGTAATTGGGATGTCTGTAACAAGTCAGCATCATTTTTCATCAACTCTTGCTCGATCTTTTGCACAGTTGGTTCCAATTCTTTCTGCACTTTACTCTTGATTGGCGGCAAAGACATTATTAATATGAAGAACTTTCTGCTTATTGTATGATAACCAATTTCAAGTGTCCTAATAATGCCATATCCTCGGACAAATAAGTAAAGCTTACTAATATAATGGAACAAAATATGAGAGATAATAATATCTTTAGTTATGGAAAACCAGTTCCACTTGTGGTTAACATTATCAAAATAATTCTCATAAATAAGACCCTGAATTTTGATATTGATAAAGTAGGCTAACAGTGTGAAGTCCTTCGGAAGAAAGGGCTCCCCGTAAAACTTGTTAGTGAGATACTCCTTGGCCGAGTCAGACATGCTGATAATGAACTACTTGGTCCTAAATTCTTTCTGAGCATTTTTGTGACTAAACTGGCCTGTAAAATTGAAGGTTTATGAGGATATAGGCAGGAATCTCGGACATGACGGAATGCATGCAAAATTGAACTTTTAAATTCTAAAACTAAGAGGTCCGATTTCCGTCATCCATTTCGTAAAGATGTACACGACAGTTAGGATGATACGTTGTCTATATAACGATTCGATGAATTTAAGTTGTAAATTAATTTGTATCTATGAATATTATTTGCCTTATCTAGTATGGAGTAGATGCCCTGCTTACTCTATTAACTGGTCGGCTGCTCGATCCGGACGCAGTGCTATCGAGAATTGCAGTCCTCTCTTTGATCAACTTGTCAATCTTTTCGTTTAAAAATTTAGATAGAAAAGAATTTTCAGCTCTTAACCTGTTAGTGCTTGACTCATGATTTATTGAGTCATCTTTTTTGACCAAAGAAGGGAGAGATACTAGACCCAATGAGTTAAGCTTTTTTCCTAGTTCCGTATCCTTCTCTTTGAAACTATTTAGTTTCGCAGTCCATTGAACAGCATCCGCCGAAGTTGTTTGGTATGATAATCTCGTTGATTCATTTTCATCATTCAATTTGGCATATTCTGCCTCGAGCTTGATAGTCTCTTCACGTAATGTTGTGCATGTCTGCTCCTGAGAAAGTATCTTTTCTCCCAATGCGGTATCTTCAAGGGTTTGATGCAAGAAGCTGAGCTTATCTTCCACAGCCTTTAAACGTTGCTGATGCAAAGAAAGTTCTGATTCCATTCTTGCTAGTCTCTTATCCGATTGTGGTAACTCATCATTGAGTTTCCGTAGCTTCCTATAATTTATTTCAATTTCATTCTCATCTTCATCATACAGTATTTGTCTTGATGTTTCTTTTTGTCTTAGAGGTGGAACGATTTGCAGCCTTTTAGTTCTTACTGAGTTCTCAAGAGCAAGGGCCCTTTGGTTCAATAACTGGGCGAGTTTTTCTCTGAAGGACTTATAATCATAATTGGAAAGCAGATAGTCCAACTGGCCATCGATATAGTTGACTTCTAATTTTTTATAGAGTTTTTCATTAGAAAACTTTGTAATAAGGTATTTATCGTCTGTTTTCAAGTTCTCTATAGGGAATCTTATTTTTTTCCAGTTCAAAAACCAATCGTACAACTTACTCATGTTATTACCATATACTTCAGTGAAAAGATCATCATTGAAGGACTCGAATAGATTATATCTATTTACAACGAAAGTTTTGATAAGTTGTAATTTCCACTTGTAGAGGGGATTCGAGGTATCTTTAGTTAATGTAAAATTATTTGATGGTTGTGGCAAATATAGCATTATGTGTTCAATGGAATATAGGGGGACGGGAATTATAATTGGGGTCTTAGGCCGGCTTGATCTTAATATTTCTAAACTGGGACTTTCAACGTCAATGTCATTGTGAAAAGAAAAAATGAGGTTAAAATGAGCTTTGGTGTCATCAAGGGAATGAGTGTAATTATTGTACAATTGTGATGATGTTATTAAGTATACTGAAAGCTGTGTTGTCCCTTCATTTGAATTATTCTTTGCATTCGATTTATTTTTCGAGTCATCATACAATTTAGCGCTGCTTAGATTGGTATAATTGAGTCTCTTACCGATAATCAATCCTTCAACAAGCTCTAGTTCTTTTACGCTTTCGGCAACTACTAAAATCAGATATGGTTCTGTCTTTCTTGAGATAAATGAGTTGACCAACCTATTAAATAATTCAAACTTTCCAGATAACTTTATCAACCGTTCATTGATTTCCAGTAATAATAATCGTTTTGGTATAAAATGATCCACTAGAAGAGAAGGGTGTTTATTTATTAGTAGTAATTGGTCAAATAGGAGAGAAATTCGTTCATATGAGCTGATAGAGCGAACCTCGTGGTCCGCGGACTCTAGTAGATTATCAATTCTGGTACGTTGGCTTTGTAAATCTAAATCATTCAAAAGTTCGGGAATGAATATCTGTAATGCTATCTCGCTCATGCCTTTTTGGATTCTAGTCAACAATGTTGGTAAGTAATAAACTGCACTTTGATCATGTCCAGTTATATCATCACCTTGAAAATCATCATCCTTAGTAGGTGCAACATTATTTAAAATTGATTCCAAGTCGGGATCCTGCCCCTTAAGTACTGAACTTGGGGCATCATTACTCAAAATATCCATAAGGTTCATATTTACACCTCTGCTTGGTGAACAGCTTGCTTTTTTACTTCGTGAAATATATACACTCGGGTAAATTTTATAATATACGACCTGCACAATGTAGTCTACAAGAAACTTAAAATAATTAATTCTCTTTATCTATACCTCTATACAAATCAAACCTGTGCTAACCCATATCCTTCATCTTCTACCTTTTTTCTTAATCATAACATTAATTCCAATATTTCCGAGGCTATCCCAAACTACATCATCCACTTTTTTAGGTAATTTCCTCCCATAAAGTGATTGATCGACGAGCCAAATGCCGACCAAAAATTCTTGCTTATTTAAAGTTCCATCTTTTCTGAAATCCACGAGGTTCCAAATGGTTTCCAATGTTTCTCTAGGAAGACGACTTCTCATCCAAAGTCTCTTCACGACTACTCCATGAATCAACTGATCAATGTCTGCCGACTCCAAATCATGAAATTGCTGAGCATTATCTGAATACGATGATTCTCCTTTAACGCTAGCTGAGAGCCTTGCCGCTTTTGTAGATATCATCTCATTATCAGTAGCAGTGAAGTCCGAGGGCTTTGTTTCATCGTAACTTACGCCGGCTAGCTTGGTTACTACTGCATGCATATAAAGACCTTTATTGCTAGTCCACACACCTTCATATCTTTTTCTTTCTTGCTCTGTAATATAATTGAGTTCGCTATGATTCTTCCAAGGCTTGTTCTCATTAAACTGTAATTTCTTGCTCCTCTTGCTTGATGTTCGCATAGTCGTTTTCAATTGAACATGTTGTTGCGGCGCAGCCGGAGTCGTTGGCCGTGAAATTCTTTCTTGAGCATCTGAATCTAGTTTCCAGTCCAGTTCTGATTCAACGTCCAGGTCCATCGGATTCACGAAGGCATCATTCCCTCCTTTTAATTTATACTTCTTTTTGAAAATCTTCGGTTTATGATCTAAATGCTTTTGATGTCTCGCTTCCGCAATATCTGGAAATTGGGGGAATTTGGACATGGAAGAATTGATGACACCTTCTGTACTTGGGTCTTTTTCCTTCTGAACATACAGAAAAGAGCTTTCATCTCCTGACAAACCAAAAAAATCAGAGTTGTTAAGCAGTGATCTGCTAGATGAACATCCAATTGAAGTATCAGAAACATTTTCGTTCGACTCCAAGCATGGTGTGGTCTTTATAGTCATTAAATGAGATCCGTTGTCCAAATCTGGAGGCGGTTTCCTACGAAGCTTTTCTTTGCTCCTTTCATCATTCACATTAAGACTACTGTCGCTGGACTTGTTCGCACCTCGTCTGATGTAAGGTGACTGTGATAAACTCTCTTTGCTACCACCGTCAAACGATTTGGAAAATGAACTCAGAGATTCGGTCAGTAAGATGGGCGAGACATACTTTTGAGGACGAGGAGAATCATCCCTTGAAGTATCTTCTTCATCAAAGGAGTCTTCATTTTCTGACTTCAGTTCTTCTATTGTTTGATTCGCAATTGATGTTTGGCTGTTAGATTTTGAATTTTTCAACATATTTGGTGCAGTTTCTGGAAGTTCATGATTCACAACTATTTTGGGTGTTTCCGGATGTGGATAGTATGATGATCCCAGAGTAGTAGATACAGATGACGAATATGAAGCATTATCGTCAATTTGTTGTTCCCGTGGTGGCTCATCATCTGACAAGTTATGACTTCTATTTCTGTTTTGCTCTACTGGACTTGGTGATTTATTGCGATACGTTGAAACTTTCTTCAGGTTAATGGTCTCACGGATCTCATTGATTGCGCTTTGGTTTCTCTCTCTTGTTTCAGGCCCCAGCGTTTTTGCCTTAGAATTGATTGAAGATTTGATATTTTTGATCATTTCCTCTGGTTGCATACTGGGAGACAATGCCTTATTCGCTCTGATATTCTGGATTGTTTTAGAGTCTATTGATTTCTTAACACCTTGTATTGCAGTGAGAGGTGCCGTTTGACTCTGCTTCAACGTTGGTCTCTTTTTAACATCTTGTGAAACGTCCTTTGCATTAAAATAGTCTGTTTTCTTTGCTATAGATTCATTGTCAGGATTCTTGAATGCAGATACCGATTCAGATCTCCCATAAGGGGAATCTCTATGACTGGTATATATTCCTGAATCTGTTAGAATTGATGTCGGAGTAGCAGGCGACGATTCTCCGCCACGAGATAGTCTTGATGCTGATACATCAAGTTTTTTTAAAGGAACTTTGGAAACGTAAGGCTGTGAATATTCTCGAGGTATATTACCCCTTGGGTCAGCCTGCAACGTTCGCTTTGCATATTTATTATTCTTGTATATGTCATTATCAGAATCATTGGTTTCGGCATTTTTAGCTTTAAATGCTGCCAATGCTGCTGCCTGGCTTGCTGCGTTACTTGATGACATAGTATCAATAAATTTTTGCTACCATCAACAGAAAAAAGTCCTATTTGTGAAAAATTTCTTACAATTTTATATGCTTACTGATCCGATTGTGAAAGATCTTATTTTTGTAAGGGTATCCGGAAGATTGTTTGTGCGCAGTATCAGGTTCGAGAGATTTTGATCTGCAAAATTAATGTTTTTTGTCTAATATACACTATTTGTCTACTTTCTCTTCCCACGTGATGAGTTTACATATCTTGATCTTCCAACTTTTACACCAGAGGCCCTGTTGCTAGGCAAGGTATTAAATGGAGATACATAATTATCAGCACTTCCTCCCCCAACCCATTCTTCAAGCATCTTTTCATTCTGTCTTCTTTGCCATTCGTCATTTTTGATGGCCTGCTGATATTCCTTTTGATCTTCTCTCAATATCAATGGTTCTTGTAAAGAACTGTGACGATTTTGCTTATTATGTTGATGGCCACGATGACCAAGTATCTTCTGTTGGTTATGACTTAAAGGGGAGGGTAAGGAATACTTTTCACCTCTCTTTATCCACTGGAAATTTGCTTTTAAGTGAGGAGTGATTTTACCACTTTTGTTGTCGACTGAAACAGCACATCTAAGCAAAGTATTTCCTCCACAGTTTGGACAAAAATGCTTTGGTCTACCATCCTTCGGCATTGGAGTTAGCCTGAAGCAAGCGTGGCAACGATACATATAATTTCTAATTCTCTTAATTTGCTTACCAGAGGCCTCGTTCATCAAATTGAGACCGATCTGCATCGAAACATTTTGACATGCAAAATCACCCGTGGCAAATGCCACTTTAATAATTGTATTTGAGTTCCTTGATGTTGAAGTTTCTTGAATATTTTCATTTTTGTCTTTTAGCACCTGCTCTTGGAAATTGTCAGGCGTTATCCACTCACCGTCATCTTCATATTCTTCATATTCTTCCCTAAATTCTTCATCGGCTGCTCTCTCTTCATTGAGCTGGTCATGCAGAAGGTCCTCTTGTGTGTATGAGCCAACTTCTGGTCCATTTTTCTCCAGGCGTTCTTTGCTTTCTGCCTGTATCTGCCTTTTTTCTCTCTGTTTCTTACCACCTCTCCGACGCGGTTTCTTTGTCTGAACATTCGCCAGTTCATCGGAAATTATTGTGGATTTATCGCTTGGCTTTTCTATCGAATCTTCTTCGGATTTAGTGTTTTTTTTACTGTCATGGTGTAGTTCCTCACCCGGATGCTTCCTCAATCTCCAATCACCGTTATTAAGTTCACATTCTAACTCATAAGCGAGAGCGATAATATGCAAATCATTCGCAGATAATACGGCGTAATCTCCAGTTAATTTAGCAAACCGTGATACTTGGCGAATGGAATCAGGTTTAGGTTGCCTGACTTGAAGCTCATCACCCCAAAGCAAAAGCTGTTGTCTTGCATACTCGTCCTTCAATTCATTTCGTACTCCAGGAGTAGTATAGCACATCCTCGCATACTGTTGTAAGGTAGACGCTGTCTGTGTAATAAGGGGACCTGCATCAAGAATTAAACATCTCACCTTTACTTGTTCTTCGGGAGCATCATTCGCCTTACTCATTTGGTTCATGGCGCTGTAATATAGTAGATCCTATTCTATTCTAAGTGATGAAAAATCTGAGTGCGATGAGATTAAGATACTAAGCAGTTTTCTAGCATTTGATCAATCACGTGATATATTTCTTTCCTAGCTTTTTACATAATGTTTCAACCCGAGGAACTCACCCAGCCAAAAGTTAAGACAGGAGTACCAGGAGACAATTCTTCCTTGTCAAAAGCTCCTTTGTGTTCTTTGACTCTAATGTATTATTGGCCATATCATGCGCAACCGATGATTTAAACACACTCGCAACGGTTTAACCTCGCCTATATTTTAAGTTTTTAGCACATGACATCTCTGGGTCATTGCTGTTGTTTAAATTTTGGAAATCGCAACCGTAAAGAAGGATAAAAAAGAGGAGGTAACAATATTAATCTAACCTCTATTTGAATTGAACAAATTGATCAAAATGCTGTCAAATATTACCGGCGACAAATTAACACTTCACTGGTAAGTGTCTGTTGAGATTCCTCGATATAATTATATCTAATACTAACTGTAATCCAGGCTCGATCACTCTAGGTCTCAAAGAATCTTATGGTTATTGGAATTACTAGGCTTGAATTATGAATTGGAAACCTACTTTAGAGACAAGAATTACAGAGCTCCAAAGGAATTGAAAGATGTCCATCCGTCAGGGAAATCCCCAATTTTAGTTATTGCTCCAGAAGATGGGCTGGAAGAAATTACGCTAGCTGAAAGTGGTAACATTATTCAATATGTTGTCGAAAAGTATGATACCAAAGGAATCTTGACCCCTGAGAGTGACTATTACAAAAGACAAGTCAATTACTTTTTACACTATTCGGAAGGTACATTGCAACCTCTTTTGGTGAGTCTTTTAGTAAATTTTGTTGCGAGAAGTGCTGCCCCTTTTGGTGCCAGGTATTTAACGAAGCTTGTAACTAAGGGCATCAATGACGGATACTACACTCCTGAGCTCAAGCAAAATTTACAATATTTGGATGATTTGTTACAAAAGCAAGGAACCGAATATTTTGCGGGCAATAAAATAACAGCAGCTGATATAATCTTAAGCTTTCCAATTAGCGAAAATCTCTTTTCTAACAAGGATGCTCATGATAGATTTGGTGGCGACTTGCTGAAATATACTTATCTTTCTAAATGGTCAGAGAAGATCAATAATGATCCAGTTTACAAAAAGATCACCGAACAAATGCGTTCGAAATCTAAAAAGCCTAAAGAGACATCCAATCTCTAGTTTATGTTTCGATGTCTTCTTCGGCCACTCAGTTTTATTATGTTTAGTTTTTATGTATCAAATAGGTCTGTGTATCGTGCAATTGGTAACGATGTAATATTCAAAACCTCTGCAAGCGAGAGATTTACATCTCCCTAGATTGAGGCTCGCACATAGCAAAACAGTTGAGTTAACCATTTTTTTACTATGAGAGCGGTGCTTATAGTAGTCAAGTGAATGTAAAGACGTTATCGAGTAAGACGTAAAGCCATATCCTAAAAAAAAAGTGAAAGTCATAGGATCTCACACAGCACAGTATTCCCCCGCAGCTTACCTCATAAGGAAATTGTAGAAATTACTAACTTTTTTCTTTATAAATGGAACTCTTTCACGATGGGGATATTTTAAAGGTTAATCTCATTTCTTTATTCATCCTCTTCAGACATGCTGCCAGGGGATCATGGTGATAAATTTATAATTCATTGGTAAGTCTCTTCCTAATTATGCATGCTTTATTATCCATCTGTTTACATATTGCTAACTCCTCTGTACAGGCTTGATGAGTCAAGAGCGCATAGAATTGTTTGGCTATTAGAGATCTTGGATTTAGATTACGAATTGAAGATTCATTTAAGAAATCCAGAAACCTTTAGAGCACCTCCAGAGTTGCTTTTAATCCATCCGTTGGGAAAAGCACCCGTATTGGAAATAATTCCAGGAAATGGTGGTAAGAAGCTCATTTTGGCAGAGAGTGGTCATATAATTCAATACCTCATTAGGAACTACGATCCATATAAGATTTTAACACCGGATAGCGAAGAGCAGCAGATGCAAGTCGATTACTATCTTCATTTTTCAGAAGGCACAATGCAGCATATCAATGTATCACTACTTATAAATTCAATGGCTAAGAAAATTGCTCCGTTAGGTACGAGAACATTAGCAGGAATGGTTACTAGGGGTTTAAACCTTGGATACTATATTCACGAGTTCCTAATGAATATGAATTTCTTAGAGAGCCAATTAGACAAGGAAGGAACTGGATTCTTTGTAGGAAATAGACTCTCAGGGGCAGACATAATACTAAGTTTCCCTGTGTGGGAAAATGTCTTCAATAATCCTGATATACATAAGATAACAGGTATCAAAAAAGACTTCAATCAGATGTGGCCACATCTTGCAGCTTGGTGTGGGAATGTTGAAAATCATCCTACCTACATAAAAGTAAACGAGATTGTGGAAGAGCAAATGGAAGAATACTTCACACAAGAGAATGGGAAGCGTTAGTTCTATTTCTTTTTATATCAATATAGTTTTAATATTGTTAATCATTGCTTCCATCTCTTGCCTTAAGCAATTTTACTTCATCTGGGCCATCAAAGTCGGTGTTTGCTCTCACTTAATGCCTTCGCTGAGAGTGATTGCAAAAAACTGTGACCTGCAGTACTGTAGCCGAATACTGAGCTCCCCCGGGCAAAGCTTTAAGGCGGGCACACCGAAGAACCCGCTTGCACACTACATGCTGCCGCTGTTTAGCGGCCAAAGGTTAGGGGGATGTCCGCCAAGATGATCTAATAATACCGAGTCCGCTACCAATTCCAACATAGCTTGCGCAAGATAGAACTGTTATAGGTTATTTTCCCTTTCGATCAGATACTCGAGCCGGTATACCCCCGTTCCGAGAATATTCAGCTGGGAATTTTTGGGATCAATATCTCCTCAACCTCAACGTAAATTCATCTCTCTAAGTGGCCTCACATATAGTATTGATCCAGCTATAAATTGAAGGCGCCGAAGAAAGGCTTATTGTTTCCTCGCCTCGGGACCGCCTCATTGAAAAAAGATAAAAAAAAAGAAAAAGAAAAGTATGTTGGTTTTGTGTGACATTTATGTTTGTGCGAAAGATATTGATCAATAGAAGACAAAAAGCGAAAATTGATCACATAAGAATAACTACACTTCATTGTACCCACAGGATTGTTTGATATATCAAATATATAAGCAATACTGTTTAAGTTGCTTATAAGGGTTATCAGGGTGTTGTGCAAAGAATCAACGGATAACTTTAACTCTAAAATTCTCGACGAAAGTAAAAGTTTGATCATTTCGTCTAACAGATCTCAACCAACGAAAAAAACAAAGTGAACGACGAAAAGGATTCGGGTAGTAGCGTTTACTATCAAAGAGTATCCCAATACAATTAGGGTAACGGAAAGCTAACGAATTTGCTGACCTTGTTGGCAATAAAGTTAAAAAAAATACGAAATCATCAAGGATTGACCGTTTTTAGAGAGTTGAATTCTTGTTCTTGTACTCACTTTTATTACCAGATTATTCAAACAGTCTGATATAATTACATTGTGAGCATCAAGTCTTGTATATCTGCATTTGGAAGCATTATACTTAAGAAAAAAATCGATAATGTCAAATCGTGCTCAATTATCATCTAACCCAGCTGCTTTAGCTGCTGCTGCTGCCTCTCACAATCCTAATTCGAACAACGCATCAAGCTCTTCTGGCAACAATAACTCTGTTGTTGGATTACACTACAAAATAGGAAAAAAGATTGGCGAGGGATCGTTCGGTGTTCTTTTTGAAGGTACAAATATTATTAATGGTGTGCCGGTTGCTATCAAATTTGAGCCTAGGAAAACTGAGGCCCCGCAATTAAGAGATGAGTATAGAACTTATAAACACTTACAAGGTTGCAATGGTATACCCAATGCCTACTATTTTGGTCAGGAGGGTTTACATAATATTTTGGTTATTGATTTGCTCGGCCCATCTTTAGAAGACTTATTCGATTGGTGCGGTAGGAGGTTCAGTATTAAAACTATAGTTCAAGTTGCCATTCAGATGTTGAATTTGATTGAAGAAGTTCATCGTCATGATTTAATTTACAGAGACATTAAGCCTGATAATTTCTTGATCGGCCGTCAAGGCTTGCCAGATGAAAATAAAGTTCACTTAATTGATTTTGGTATGGCTAAACAATACAGAGATCCAAGAACGAAGCAACATATTCCTTACCGTGAAAAAAAGTCTTTAAGCGGTACAGCTCGTTATATGTCTATTAATACACATTTGGGAAGGGAACAGCTGAGAAGAGATGATTTAGAAGCTTTGGGTCATGTGTTTTTCTATTTCTTAAGAGGCCAGTTGCCATGGCAAGGCTTAAAAGCTCCAACAAATAAGCAAAAGTATGAGAAGATTGGAGATAAGAAGCGTACAACACCTGCTGTTGCTTTATGTGAAGGTTTACCGAGACAATTTGCCGAATATTTGGATTCTGTGAGAAGCATACCATTTGATGCAGAGCCTGCTTATGAGGAATATAGAATGCTCTTATTATCTGTCTTAGATGATTTGGGACAGCAATGTGATGGTGACTACGACTGGTTACACCTCAATGGTGGGAAAGGTTGGGATGCGTCAATTAACAAGAAACCGAACTTGCATGGATATGGTCACCCAAACCCGCCAAATGAAAGGGATAGACGCCATCGTGAGCAACGTAGAAACAGACAACATCATTCTCAGTATCAACCTCAGACATCTCAACTGCAGCAGCAGTCATCAGCTGCCCAATTGCATCAACTGAAATTGCAGCATTTGGTAAACAGGCCTTTACCACCAATTAAACAAGAGGCTCCAGCAAATAATAACGATATATTACTAGATTCGTCGCAAAGAAATCATAGATCAAAGAGTTATGAAAACACGCCAGTTAATAGACAAAATCAGTATGAACAACAACAGATGGTGGATGACACGGATGAGCACAAGGGATTCTGGTCAAAATTATGTTGTCATTGAGTCTTTCTACGTTCTGTTCCGTGAAATTATTTCAATGAAAAAATAGCACAATTCTTTAGATTTTTATTCAACTGTTTATTTGGTAAAGACGTTATCTCACTGTCCTTGTTAATTCAACCACATACTTTTATATTCTGTGGTCTTCGTTTAATTAGAAACTAGCATAAATAGTTATATTTGACTTGTTTTAATTAGAGTTATTTTAAAAGCTTTTCACTACTTTTATTGATGTAAACATTGTAAATCTAATCTAGCTAAACTATCTCAGAAATCCGTATCCTTGGAACTTCTCTGCCATTCTTCACTAGATACGGCCATCTCTTCGTACGTCTTCCTCAAGAACGCCTCAATTTCTTTCAAGTAGGACGTGGCAAATTCTTTATTAAATGTACCTTTGTCATCTTTGCAGTTATTATTCAAGTAGTCCAATCTCTTTTTCATGATATCAACACGATATTGTATCCATTGTGGATAGAAATCGTTATATCTGGATCCATAGTTGATTTCTGGTTTGACTGTAGATAAAACTGAATCTTCTCTTACTAAGGGATCCTTTGCTCTGTATGAGGTAACCATAGTAATACGCTCAGTCATACCCATCGGGCTTGGGGCGATGTGTTCAATTAACCGTCCCTGTAATACAGCTGCAGAGCCTGATTGTGGCCCAGGAACGATAGCAACTTTTCCCCTATCTCCCATTCTTAATGAAGTTTCCCCACCGATCATTTCGCTGGTATCACTTAACATTAAAACACAGACAAAAGGATAGCTATCATAGTGCCAGCCAACAATAGCGGGAATTTCCTCACTATCACCCACAGATTTCGATGCTACATCCGAATTTCTTAATTTTTCTTCTTCTGCAACCTTAGGATCTTTTATACCAATATTGACGTGGGCTATTTCATAATCCATAATAACTTCAAGTTCAACACCTGCCATAGTACTGACTAGTTCAGTAGTCTTCGGGTGTGTCCATGCCTGATAGATAAATGGAGTACTAATCTCGGACCCATTCTTAACATATCCCCTAAGATTGCAGTCGAGACCGGTCGTGGAGTTATAGCAGTGTCTTGCATACTTGGAAAAGATCTCCTTTTTCAATATTTCCTGCTTCATGATGTTGACAGCTTCATCTGTGAATAATGGAAAAGGATCGCTCACACCGATTGGGGATATTTGATTCTTGTTCGATAACCCAAGCTCTTCCATGGTCAATCTTCTCGTGTTGTGAAATGAATGTTTATCGATTGGATCTTCGGAATAATATTTTAAATGCTTAGATGGATCGAACTTAATGTCATCTGTAGAAGTAAGCCCTGTTTTTTCAACTAATTCCTGATAAGATTTTGCAAGATTTTCATCATACACAGAATCCTTTACACGTCTGTGCAAGTTACCGTTTTGAATCAGTTCAATCAAGCCTGGTGCCGCCATTATATTATCTTGTACTGTGTTGTAGTTTATTTTAGATCTTGACATAAAGCTGCGAAATAGCGACAGATTTCAGTTTTATATAATCATAGCGTAACTGTTAATACAATAGCCTCCTTATGGACATGCATCATTTTAATTAATTCTTTACCTAAACTGTTATTTTCTTGCTGCTCCTAGTACCCAAATTTTAACAAAGGGCGTTGCACTCCAGAATCTATCCTTCCTACTCCGGTGTATGGATCCCGACTCTTATCAGTCCGCATTTTTACTCGTTTACATTGCACAAATTTAGCAACTGGCACGATAACTCGCGGTCCCGCTATGGAACGAAAATACCAAGGAGACTATAAATTCCATAGGTCACCGACCAATTTGAATCGGATCCCGCTATTTGCTGTTTTTGTTATTTACCTAAGTTATTTGCAAGTATTGCGAAGACTACGTATACCTGTCAAAGGTATGTGATCCTTTATTGTATATATGCCGATTTCGTAGAAGGGAATGAAAGATAGTGTGCTAACTTAAAAATTTTTCTTTCAAGAGGTCATCAACTGTAAAGCGCTCGCACGGATCCCATTTTAATGCTTTGTCTAAAAAGCTCAAGAAAGACCGAAACACGGGAAGCGATTTCTCCGCTTTGTCTAATTTCAAATGGAATTCCAAAGATTTTGAGTTTGGCTTGAATTGTCTTTTTAATCCTGAGGAAGAAATTGATCTTGATATGCGATAGTTCAAGAAATGTAAATTTATCATACCATTAATATCAAAGAGCGTGAATAATAACGTCCTTTTGATTGATTTTTCATCTATTTTCGAAAATTGAGACCGAGAAATAGACTCTTCGAATGAGAACGTACTAGGGGACTTGCGTTGCATGGTTAGTGTCTTTCGGAGTCGTAAAATTAGAGAACTTTTTGGAGCTCCAAAAAGTTCCAACATCAAACCGATATGTTCCAATTCATTCTTTCCAGCAAGTAAAGGTTTACCAGTTGCAAGTTCAGCTATGACACATCCAAAAGACCAAATATCTATCTTCTCATTATACCTCGCTCCAAGAACAACCTCAGGAGCTCTATAATAGCGTGATTGGATATACGTATATGAGATCTCATTACGATAGCATGATGAGCCAAAGTCTATAATTTTTATGACCAAGTCTTCCTCTTTGACTTCTTTTGCCAAGTTAAATTCATGAGGTAGCTTTATCATTATATTTTCAGGCTTGATATCACAGTGAATTACACCATTCATATGAATAAACTGTATTCCCTCTAAAATTTTTTTTGCAAATGGCTTAATAATTTCCAATGATAACCCTTGAAAATTAGTCATCTCTAGAAGGGTATACAAATTCAACGAGAGAAGTTCCGTTACAATGCAAGTATGCCCTCTAAAATGAAAGTGGTCAATATAATGCAACACTAAATTGTTTTCACCAGCCTTTTCATGAAACTGTTTCAATAATTTAATCTCCGAAACTGCCTGCAAAGACCAGTTCAAGTCATTTTTGATAATTTTGATGGCAACTGTTTTCAAGTTCTTCTTGTGCTTCTTATTATGATACTTGTGGTCGAGGCACTTAACAACATTCCCAAACGAACCGTTACCCATTATATCCTCTATTTCGTAACGAAAATTTATGTGATCGTGTGGAACGATAACATAATTGCCCATTTTGTCATCAAATCCAAAATTATCACTATAATTTTTAATATTGACGTTCTTATTCGTGTTTGATCTCTCAGAGACGAAGTAT
The DNA here is from genome assembly GCF_900007245.1 of Priceomyces carsonii. Taxonomy (NCBI): domain Eukaryota; kingdom Fungi; phylum Ascomycota; class Pichiomycetes; order Serinales; family Debaryomycetaceae; genus Priceomyces; species Priceomyces carsonii. Next base: position 178,677 of record NW_026946676.1, on the reverse strand, counting down.
AAGTCATTTTTTCGTAAAATTTCACCTCTCTCGTAGATATTCAACGAGCTATCGGAGACATTCTCCAGGTTCATCAAGCTCTGCGGATCTAAGGAAGCTACTTCCTCAAATTCTTTATCATAGCCACTGGTTTTGAATAGGCCCATGTCTTTCTTGTATATCATTTCAAATAGACCATATATGTCGCATATCTTAGAAGACACGTTTGAAGGGTCCCTTTCACGCATCTCGTATCCAGGAAAATCGGTTGCACTATTTTCTTTGTTTTTTTCGCCATTATTTTCATATCTGGTAACCTTTAATTTAGAAGGAGAGTCAACTTCATGTTGATCCAATTCATAGAGTGACCTTGAGTCTATCAAATCATAGTTGAGGTTCGTTATATCTGACGGCACAGAGAATGAAGAGTAGTCGGTCCATTTAGAAGTGCGTCGCTGGTTCAATTGACGTGCATACTCTAACCTCCTCAGCGTTGATGAATTTATTCTTTTTTGAGTCATGTTTGGTGTAGGAGATGAGCCCATGCTATACGAATTTTGCTGTTTCTGCAAAGACGATGAAGTAGCACTCATAAAAGACGTCTTTTGAGCTTTCTCAGACATGGGGCAGCTGAATATCCTTTTATCAACGTCCTGCTTCACGGTAGATCTTGATTTCAGATTATTAGACTCCGATCTCAAAGGAGTCGTGGGATACATTGACGTGGATATCTTTCTGCTCGATACTCGCCGATTTTCTGCTCTTGCAGCAGTTGACAAGAATGGTAAACTACCATCAGTAGGTGTGTTATTAGATGGAAAAAGTGTACTGGGGTATTCCTTTCGAACACCTCTCCTTGGTTTTCTGCATTTACTTAGATCCTTTTGGGAATTTCCTTGCTCAATGCGTATGTCAGACAACTTCCTCTCTACTCCAGTTTCTATTCCGTCCAAGGGCATCCTCGTGGATATCCTCTGACGTAATTTGTATCATTGGACTTTAATGCTATTGAGTTGGGTTATTTTTGTGATAAAATGGTGAATGAACTACCACCCTTCCTGATTGATGTCATTCAATGTCTTACTTGTATTTTAGATACGAACTTGAATATAGATTATAATGACAGACAATGATCCGACATCTCCAGAGAACTATTCGCAGCGTGATTTGTTGTTGCTTTCCCAACTTCTTTATACAAATGGACTATTAGATGTCTCATCACTAACTGCGAACACGAAGAAGCTTGATGAAATAATTCAAGAGTGGTTTGACCACAAGAGTACCAAGCTTTCACTTGCATCTGGAACTTTGCATATCACAATACCGCCTACTCCTAATCAAGTATTAAGTCTCTACGATAAACTATTGGCTCAAAGTGATTGCGACAACACTACAGATTTGGCTAATTTTTTGTATTACAATAGAATCGAAGAGCTCGAGCGAATCATAGACGAACAAAAGAATGAATTTAACAGCATATTATCAGATTCAAAGCAGAGTAGTTAATATATCTAACAAAGGGAAAAGTTTTGTACATACAGTTAATTGCAAGGTGGTTGTAAAATATGACTTGTGAGTCGACAGCTTTATGTAATTTTTAGTTTACGTAATCATGAATACCTCATTTATTAGCCTGACCGTACCCCATACCACCAAACTTCTAAAGAAACACGCCAAAACAGGTTAACGACAATCATATTTTTAATTAGGAAGTACTAGTTCAAAATATGTCTGTTGCTAGCAAACCGGAAAGTTCAAGGTCGTCTGTTGCGCTACTGATATTTAAGGTGTATCAAAGCAATCGATCACTTTTCTTGAATGCATCGTATATCATTCTTATAACAGCAGCATTTACGGGCGCCACTAACACATCACAGAAAAGAAAGGGTGATGAGAGTGAGCACAATGTATCCCAGGAGAAGAAAAAAAAGAAAAAATTATCTAAGGAGTCTATCAAGAGATTGTTCAGAGCCTCTATACCTTCGGTTACAGATCATGCAGTTCTCCATTTAACAACTCATATTGTACTTTTGGTTATCCGTGCTATCATCACTATCGAAGTTGCTAGCTTAGATGGTAAGTTGGTAGGAGCTTTGGTTTCTAAAAGGTTGAAAAAGTTTGGCCGATTACTTGCTTATTGGATGATCCTCGGTTTACCTGCATCGCTAGTGAATGCTCTGTTAGGGTGGTCAAAAAGTAATTTAAGAAAATGTTTAAGGATCAATATAAATAACAGCATCATTGAAGATTACCTTCCGGATAATTTAGATCCAAATTACTACTCTTTGATTCAGTTATCCAATAACGAAATCAAAGACCCTGACCAAAGAATTTCAACTGATGTTTCTAGATTGGCATCCGCTTTAGCTAGCTTGCCAGGTCAATTATTGAAACCTACTTTAGATCTTTTGTTATGTGCTAGAGAATTAAGCAAGAGTGGTGTTGGGAGTGGTGAGGGTACACTTGCGCTTGGTATCTTGGCACACTTTTCAACTACCATTTTAAGATTCTTTTCGCCTCCTTTTGCTAAGCTCGCTTCTGAACGAGCCAATTTAGAGGGGCAATTAAGATCCGCTCATTCAAAGGTTGTTACTAACAATGAAGAGATAGCCTTTTTAAGGGGCCACCTTCGGGAATTAGATTATCTTGATTTTTGTTATTATCAACTAGAGAGGTTTTTAAAGATGGAGTATTGGAAGAAAGGGATTCACGAAATAGCTCAGACGTTTATTGTTAAGTATTTCTGGGGCGCTGCGGGCTTGGTATTATGCTCTGCGCCTGTATTTATTAACAAGTATTTCGGTAGAGAGCAAGATCCTTCTGCGTCGGCGGATTTTATCACAAATAGAAGACTATTATTGAGTGCCTCCGACTCATTGGATAGATTGATATACTCAAGGAAGTACCTATTGCAAGTCGTTGGACATGCAACTCGTGTTTCTGACTTCCAAGATATCTTGCACAGGATAAAGGAATCAAAAGCTGTCAATGCTAACGGAAAAGGGAATGTAAGCTATGGCGATGAGATTACCTTCAAAGATGTCGAATTAATAACCCCAGCAAATGTTACATTGATTGAGAAGCTAAATTTTAGCATCAAGCATGGTCAGCATCTCTTGATTGCAGGTCCCAACGGTTCAGGTAAGTCTTCACTTTTCAGGATGTTAGGAGGATTATGGCCTTGTAAGTCGGGTGAAATTATCATTCCCACAACAGAGAATATGTTTTACTTGCCTCAAAGAGCTTATATGTGTAAAGGGTCGTTGAGAGAACAAATCATATACCCAGATACTCTTGAGAGCTACAGGTCGAAATACACTGACGACAAAAACTTGCTCGATATTTTGAAGTTATTAAAATTAGATGAACTTGTTACTACTCCGGAATCATGGGACAACGCTAGAAATTGGCTGGAAGAATTGTCTGTGGGCGCCCAACAAAGGTTGGCGATGGCACGGCTCTTTTATCATAAACCAAAGTTTGCTGTTTTGGATGAATGTACCTCAGCCGTTTCTCCGTCTATGGAACAATTCATGTATCAACACGCCCAAGGATTAGGTATTTCTTTGTTATCTGTCGCTCATAGACCGGCTCTATGGCACTTTCACAACTTCTTATTGAAGTTTGACGGAAAAGGCGGTTATTTCTTTGGTGAGCTAGATGCTACGAAAAGATTGAAGTTCGAGGAAGAGAGATTAGTTCTTGAAAAGAGCTTAAGAGATGTTCCTACTTTGAGAGATCGTCTAGCTGAATTAAAGAAAGTGTCGAATGCTCAACATGTCAGGTACCAGACCAGCCATAAGAATCTTGTCGAATTAGGTCAAGCTTGATTTCTGATCTTCTATTTATTAAGTCTGATTATATATCTCAAAATAAATTAAATTTTCGATTTAGTAGAAGTATAGTATCTCGATAATATGACAGAGACATTTTGAAAAAAGTTTGAAATCATCGCCATAATTCATTGAAAACAGAATCTAAATTCAATAGTCGGGACATATGGTCCTATATAAACCTTTCTCACATTTATGAGTCCACCTTCACTAGCGTTAAGCTCTAAGTTCTATAAATCCGTGCCTTTTGAAAATGCTATACGGCTCATTAGTACGCTTCAATCAACGAAGGGCCCATGTTTGATGATCGCTTCAATTGGCAATCCTGAACCTGAATATGCTGGAACGCGTCACAATGTTGGACACTGGTTTTTAAGTGAATTAGTGGAGAGCAGTTGGAATAATTTCAGACCATTTTCAGTTCGTAGTGACTTGCCCTATGGTGAATACAGCTCGTCGACTGATTGTCCTAACATGCTACTTTTCAAATCGAATCTCACCTTAATGAATATTCAGGGCAAACCAGTCTCTAAGGTATGGCAGACATTCAAGAATGCTAAGGGTCAAGAAAATTCACCATCATTAGTCATAGTTCACGATGAAATACAAATACCATTGGGAAAGATTCAAGTGAGAAAGCGAAATACTAGTGCCCGGGGCCATAATGGTCTTAGATCAATTAGCTCTTGTATGGGTCAGAATTATACCAAGATTTGTATCGGAATAGGCAAACCTAATGATCAAAACGTAGCCCATTACGTTTTGTCAAAATTTAATCAACATGAGGAAGAAAAGCTATACGAGTCATTCCAAAAATTCGTATCAATTTTGGAAGATATGAGAGAAGGCAAATATGTGTATGAAGTCCACAATCCTAAAGTGCATTCGTGAGTCCATAGAGCTTCTATATATGTCCCAGAATAATTAGAGCATGCTTCTCTTCAAAGAGATCAGTGTCCCTAATACAATCTACACCCCCTCTGTATCTAGTTAACCTATCTGTAAATACTAAAGCTACGCTTAATTATATCCTGGAAATGTCTTTATGATACAAGTAATATGTAATAATGAGCTGTTTCTTGGAAAATTTCTAATTGTGTATTCGTTCCTTATTTCTAAGTTCGAGATAAGGAACATTTTTTTGTTTTGCTCTCTTATCATATTAATCGAACACATACAGCTTTATAGAAAGATTACGGCCTCTAAACCCGGATCCACTGCTTGTGGCCTATAATAATGGAATATACGTTAAATTTAGCTGCTGAAAGGTCAGTAGTTAGAGAATCTCTTAAAGGTAAGTTGTTGATTTTAATAAACGTATTGAAGTTGTCATATGTATATGGCAAATTGAATTTTGATACTAACCATTAAATAGGTATAATATGGACCATATTCTTTCACAGGTTATTCGGTCCCATTGTGCCGTCTACAAATGAGTTTTTAAATGTTACATACCCGATGGCTGATGATCAACCTGATCTCGATTCCCTTATGGATGAGAAGATAAGTTATCTTATCAAGAACGAGTTTAACGTATTGGAGACAGAAAAGACCAGCCACGTAATAATACAATTTTTGGACAAGAGGGTGACAAAGTCGAAAAAGAAGTCAAGTTGGTTCGGTCAAGGTAAACTTGAAAATGCTGAAGATCTAAAGCTATGGGAATCTTGGATTATAGTCGTCAGATGTTTGCCTCTTGAGGATGAAAGTCGATCATCTCCTTCATCCCTATCATCGAGCACAAATGGACATATCCTGTCTTCACATAGCGCTGAGTCTAAAACTAAAAGTGGCACCAGAACCAGCGCCACCCATAATTCTAATGAAAAAACAAATACTGATATTTCTATCGAAAGCTTTGAAAGTAACTTACTTAAAATTATAGACATAGTTGATACTCATAAGGATCATATACCCCCAATAACATCATTAGAGAGCTCCCCGTTTCCCTACACTATTGAGGTGGAAAGAAGAGCACCAAACAGGACGTATCTTACAAATGATGATGAAAGCTGGGGCAAGTACATAAAAAAAATGTTGGATTAGCCAACAGCATTTTATTCTTATAAATATTCACTGCGTTGTGAAGGAGTTCAAAGGTTGGCGCTGTACAATCCTTCCTCCCCTCTAACTAATATACACTCATCTTCATAAACTACTTTATCAAAGAGTCCGATTGCTTCCGCGACTTCCAATACATCAGCATCGTAACTACCTGGCTGAAACCATAATCCTTTAATTATATTCTTGTAGCCTCTAACCGTGGCTATCTCTTTTAATGTAGTAGAGGTTACGTTAGGTGGTGTCAAAAAAGATACACTGAGTCCATCCTTTCCCTCTAGTTTATAGCCATTGATATCCTGACCCTTTACTGCTGCCTCTACTATATCAGATAATTTCGGTACAACTGTCTGGCCCAAAATCTCTTGCGACTTGGGATTGACTGGAATTACAGGTAAATCGTGTGTAATATACCACAGTAGGATCTTAAATCCAAATTTGCTTGGATTATTTGATGCCCCCGAAACAACATATTGTCTTGATTTACTGAAAAATGCCTTAATCTTTAATTTCATTGACATTCTTTAATTATAAACGATAAATTTAACTCTAGACTTGGAAGTGTGCAATTAGTAAGAGTTATATATGTCTGGGGTTGATGATAGTTCCATATACAGGTTATTTTATTTTTTTTATATTCAAACATCGCATGAGACTTTGATATCTGTTATATATCTTTAATAGCCGAGGATATGGCTAAGGAAAAGCGAACAAAACCTTGCTCCAATTGTAAGAAATCAAAGGTTAAGTGCATTTACTCTAATTCATTACCTTGTGAAAGATGTATTAAATTAGGACAGGCAGTAAGCTGTCAGTTTGTGCCTAAGCTTCCTTCTTTAAAACTTCCGCTGATTACAACTTCCCACTCGGACTCAACTCATATTCAACAGTCCTTGGATGATATAGGTCTCCCACCCTTGAAGCCCTTATTAAGGTCTAGTGATCAGAGTGAACAACAATCCCAAGAGCCTAGACATCCTGGAAATCTAATGGGAAAACTTCAACAGGGACCTGATATTCAATGGAAGCAACTGGTGGAACAGCGTATCACTTCATTCGATTCGAAGATTAGTGATTTAGTTGAGTTACTCAAGACAAATCAAAAGGTATTGATGGAAGGGTACAAAGGTCAGGCAGCACCTCATCATCTAGCTAATGATTACCAAGAGAATAGTTCTCAATATCCCGGCCATCTGCAAATTCGACTGGCACGAGAGGGTATTTCCGAAGGCGATTCCTTTCAGCAGGGCATTGAAAAAGGCACTGATCTTAAGCAGGACCAAGAGCTTCATCATCACCACCATCACTACCACCATCATCATCATCAAGATCAATTTGAAAATATACAAGATCGCATACCATGGAGCAATCAACTTCTTCGGATCCAAGACAGTACAAGTAACAATTCTGATGGAAAGAGACAAAATTTAACTGTTTATGAGAAGGATCATAGAGCAAAGCTACGGAGACTTGACTCTGACAACTTAGAGGACTCTTCTGTTGACGATTTTCGTATGGGATTCTTGGATAAAGCTGAAGCGCATGAGTTATTTGCATTTTTTGAAGAATATATTTCTCCTCAGTTATTTGGATTTGAAATATCCAAATTTTCTGTGGACAACCTTTGGGAGACTTCTCCAATTTTGATATGTGCCATTTGTGCCATATCGTCAATGCATCATCCTAATAAGCAGTTATCTCAGAAGTCAAAAGGGCTCCATAAATATCTTCGCAATTTCTGCGGAACGCTTTTATTCAAGGGGAGGCCCAATAATGAGGTCGATGGGTTCAATACAATTGTCGCTCTAGTGTTGTGTAGCTTTTGGTTGACAGATTCCCAAATGTTTACAGGATTAGCGTTGCAATTAGCAAAGGAAATAGGTTTGGATTCACCTCAGAGAAGTTCAGCAAAGAGTAGTCTCTCGGCCAAAGAAAGGATGAAACTTTGGTATTTGTTATTCATATTAGATGGCCAACAGAGCCTAACCTTCAACAGATCACCTTTGGTGAACTCACAGGATTACAGTTTGAAGCACAGTAGAGAGATACTACTTTCGAAAAAGAAGACGTCACCAGCAATTAATGGGAAGGAAAATGAGCCTGATGATAAGGAAGTTTCAGAAAACATACAATCTAATGAACATTTTTCCGATATGAGACTTGTTTCTCAAGTGGAATATAATCAAGCACTAAATGAGGCATTCAAAGGAGATGCCTGGGATCTTTTGACACCATCGTCATTCGGTATTCCTTCAAAAAGTAATTTAGAACTAGACAAATGGATGGTATCGTGGACTGTCTTATTGGCTTCTGAAAATAACGGCTCGGTATGGTCTTCGAAATCTACTTTAATTTATTATAATTTTGCAAAAATGCACATTAATTCTAAGGCTGTAAGGGATCTTGGTCTGGATATAACAGAATCTAATATGTTTCCAAAGTGGTCAAATCATTTATGTTCCACGAGCTCGAAAACAAAAGTCATTGAATCGACAGAAGAAAGTGACAGCGATGATACTTCGGATGAAGAATTCATTTCAAATAAAGAGCTAGTCTCTGATAATGAGAAGGTTGTTAGTGCTATAATTGCCATTAATGCAGCTCAAACTGTGATAAATTTAGTCCTAAGCGACGAAGACATTTTAAATAACTTGAAATACGTTCCGGTGCATATTCATATAATGTTGTATTATGCGGCATTGCTTCTTATTAATCCTCCCTCAGACTCCATTAATAAGTCAGTTTCATTTACTGAGGAGAAATACTACGATCAACTAATAACTAACTTAAAAATTGTGAAATCATTGCAAAAAAAGATATACACGAACTTACCCACCGACAGAAACTTTGGTGACCGTCTAATAATGAACTTAAATAATATTGTCGAAGAAAAATTGTCTAAAATACGAACTGTTTTAGATAATCCTAATACTGACATTCCTAAATCCAAAAGTGATTCGTTTCGTGAACGTTTGTCCGTTATTGGCAAGGATAATTCACAATGCGAAACGATTGAGCTATTGGAACTGGAAAGTCATTCTTTAAGAAGCTCAAGTCCGGAAAAATTTTCTGCTTGGCCAGGATCACATCATGGCCATCCATGATTTTGTATATTAGACATCTAGAGAATAATTTATAGAATCCACAAATACACTTTTCGCAGCAATTGTGAAATTTTATTCGAAAGTCCACAATCTTGTTTCACTTATATTGTTCAGACTTATGGCATCCGAATCCACTACGATAAAGATTAACCATATAACTGCTTTGGTCTCTAAACAGCTCAGAGTGGCTGATGAGAAGTTGAAATGTTCAACTAAAGAACATTTTGATTGGAACAGTATTAAACGAGCACCTCAGTTTTTAAAGCAAAAAGCAAAATTAGGATCTTGTACCATTGACGAAGAATTTAACGAGCATTACGATAATCTTCAACTCGTAGAGAGAAAAATGCAAACTTTGAGCAAATATAGCAAAATATTGGTTGAAAAAAATTTACTGATTTTGGAGACATCAGAATCAATTGGGTTGGTAATAAAAGAATTGTTTGACCCTTATAATAGTTTACCAAAGTCTGTGAAACAGCAACTTGGAGCACTTCAAAGCAATCCTAATGCCATGGATAATACAATATTTCTGAACAAGTCTTCGCAATTAGTTTTTGAAGAGGAATATAGATTATGGGAGGACGCTGAAACTTATATCGATTGCATCAAAAATATATATCCAGCGATAAAAGGTGAACTTGAGTTGATGGGAAGAACCCTTGATAACAAGGTCATAGAAGTTTTACGAATTATCAAAAACATAAAGAAAAAAATCAAAATTAGATCTTATGCCCTATTAGATTATGACAAGGCTTTTAACTCGCAAGAAAATTTGCTCATCAAGCAAAAGAGTGATGAGTTAACGATTAAGCAAAGTCAGCAGCTTTACAATCTAGAGAGAAAACTAGGAGAATACAAACTGAATTATGATACAATCAATTCTCTTTTGAAAAGAGAATTGCCTTGCTTCTTCAAACTTGTGGATATGATTTTGCAACCGATACAGCTTATGGTGTATTACGTACAACTAATGGTTTCATATCAGATACATTCGAATCTACGTACCTTAAGGGAGACGTTTAATATTGACGAGAATTCTTATAAGGAGGTAAACTTCAACCTGAAAATGATTGAAGAATTCAATTGCAAAAATCAGCCTGCTACAGATATTATTAATGGATTGACAATTGTCAACTTCAAAGAAAATTTCTTGAATAATCTTGTAGACAACGGAAATGGCTACGTAGCAGGGGAATGCGATGGCTCAGAAAACTTTGACCCAAGCTCGGAATATTGTCAGGCCCTCTTTAATTATAAAGGAGAAGAGATTGGTGACATCTCTATAAATACTGGAGATATTATAAAAATAATTAACAAAGAAGGGAATTGGTGGAAAGGTGAAATAAATGGGAAGGTTGGATTATTCCCAGGTAATTATGTTAAAGTGCTAATCTGAAATACTCATTATTATAAAGGAGGGTATATTCTATGCTTTCTATTTCATGAATCATCTATATTCGTTATTGTTCTTGCTTCCCATTTTTCAGCGCATTTTCCGCTGCAAAATTCTCTTCTAATTGGAATCTCCCTGTTCAGCAAAAAGTCCCACCACTCTATAGAGTAAGCCACAGGATCGACCACAATATTATCGCATTCGCTGCATGTCTCCTCGTATTGACCCTTTGCTATTGCCTTTATAATCGAGTTGTGGTAAAGTTTAGGTGTTGATTTCTTCCAATTCTTGGTCTCTTGATAGGAGACATCATAATTTGCAATTATGTTTAGACAGATCGCTTTCAAAGAAGGCACTTTGCTTCTTTCCATAGATATCCATTTCAATTTAGATATATACTTCAATCGCTTAGAAGACGCGTTTTTTGAAGAACAAATAGGAATCGCATCCTCGTGAACCTTAATATATGGGTTCGGTCCAGCCCTGAAAGTGCTCAAAGAAGGAAGATCTAATATCTCAGGAGGAAGGTACTGCAATCTGTTTGTGCCTATATATAGATCTGTCATGTTCCTAAGCTTCCTAACCAAAGGAGGGATGCGTGTTAGCTTATTTTGTCTAAGTCCCAACACATTAAGCTTGCTAAATTTGAATAATGATGGCGGGAGATCTGTCAACTTATTATTAGTTAGATACAATTGGTAAGAAATTTGACTAATTGGCTCAGTTTCAAAGATCACTAATTTATCAAAATCTTTAATCTCCTCAGGCAAATCATGTAGACCCATACCCTCTAAGTTGATATTTGGCTGTATGTTTTCAAAAGCCTCTAATACCAATTCTTTTGCTTTCAATAAGGTTGATTTCTGTTGAGATTCGTATTCTTCTATTCTGTCTCTGTCTTTATCTGTAGATGGACATTGATTTATGCTAGGATTTTTAAACCTATTAAACCTGTCAATCCCGAAATCTGCATCTGAACTTGGATTTCTATGTTGATGAAAGGATACCGAAGATTGAAGAAAGGAAGTATTGATTATGTCGTCACTTGGCAAGTAAGTAGGTGAATCGGCAATATAAAATGCTTCTTCACAATCTCCAAATTCAGATGGTATTTGAGCATCCAAAGGGGGACTGCTCGGAAAATTCGATATTAGTCTTTGTTTGAGAGTGCCCTTTGGGGGGTCATCTTCTGTTTGAAGAACATCTTTGTGATCGTATTTTTCATCTTCACCTTCATCCGAATCAAAATCTTTTTCTCTCTTCTTGATGTTATCCTTTTCGTTGAAGCTTTCCCCCATCTTTCTCTTTAGACTTGGGGTAAAGCTTAAAAAGCATTTTTCCTGTTTGAAATCAGTCTTCCGTACCAGTTCGGTTTTATGAGCTGAATTAGCACCTCCATTCGTAGATGAGTCGTAAGCATACGGTTGCAAAGGATTGTGTTTATCCATCTTAAGCTGCTACTGCATTCAACTCGAATTTAAGTGTCTCAAGCTCATCTAAGGTTTAAATCCAACCTCTATCCACACACAGAGTCCAAACTTCCATCAAATTTAAAGGTAAACAGATGGAGTCAGCCTCTATCGCGTGAACAAAAAAACGCGAAAATGATAAAAGCCAGGTTGCCGATAACTCGCTAAAGTGCTTGATACGTCTTAAACCTGAATGGAAAGTCAATGGCATGAATTGACTAGTGGTAAACAAAACTCATCAAAGTAACGTTTATACACGGTGTTTTTAGAATCTGTTAACTAAAGTAAGAAGAACTAGAAAAAAAATTAAGATAAATTAGTCAAAGTAGAGGTCGTACCCGGATTCGAACCGGGGTTGTTCGGATCAAAACCGAAAGTGATAACCACTACACTATACAACCAATTTGCGGGTCTTTAAAATTGTTAGTTAAATAAGTATATGTTATGAAGTCAATAACTTTAATTAGTGTATGATAGTACCAACCAATTAATTCAAGTTATATGATTAAGAGCTTAAATATAGACGGCAGTTCAATTTGCTTTTAGACGTGTTTCATTTATCTCAACAGCTCTGTTATTCGACATTATTCCATCAATCACAGTTTTCTTGCATGATATTACTATTTCGCACCCAAAATTTCAAGAAAGCAAAGAAGATAGATTTACAAAAGTCCTAACGGTAAGAATTAGACATCTTTGAAGTAATCTCAACATAAAAGGGCTAGCTCTTAGGATTATAAAAAAAAAATGAGAAAAGGGATAAAAAATACATACAGAAGTATCACTTGCTAGTTGAATACAATATACTTTATTAACTGGAGTAAATGTTTTTCAATGGGTTTTAAATCTTTGTACGAATTCTTCGTGAAATGTAACCCACCTTTCAATCCATTCCTTTCCAGGAGGTAAGAAAGTGGTTCTTACATGAAGGGTTCCCGGAACTTGGCCAAACCCACTTCCTGGAACGGAACAAATACCCGTCTTCTCTAAAAGTTCCAAGCAGTAAAACTCATCAACTGAGGTCTTTGTGAATTCCGCCAATTTAAATATTTCCGGGTATTTGTCCTTTGTGAAGTGTAACCTAGGAAATAAATACATTGCACCCATGGGTTTATTACAGCTAACGTCAGTCATTTTACAGAAAGCATTATAAAGTAAATCAGCCCTAGTGCGCAAGGATTCTTGGATGTGACTTACTTCCCGATGATAAGTTCCATAAGACGGATCCCCCTTTTTGGGAGGATTAACCATAAGCTCCATGAGGACTTGTCCCGAGACTACGGAACACAAATTGATCGAGGCCAATTTAAATAAAATGTTCTTAATGTCATGCTTGAAACCGAAAAGTTCCATGAAGCCTCCTCTTTGACCACATTCTCCGCTAACTCCCTTTGAGATAGAATGGAGAGATGCCAACTGAACATCCTTATATTTTTCATGGTCGTTTTCAAGTAGCTCGCATAGAACCTTTTTGAATGACAAGAATTCTCCTTTGAAAATGTTGACTTGATAAACTTCATCAGCAATTAAAACAATACCATAGTCAGCTGCAATGTTTATTACTTCAACGATTTCCTTTTTCGATAAGATAGAACCCGTAGGATTACCTGGATTAATGATGACCAATGAGTTAATGTGAGGAGTTCCATCTGCAATGCTCTTTTCAAGCAAGCCCCTTATCTGTTCTGGGTCAGTCGACCAATTGTTCTCTTCATTTAAGTAATACCCTACAGGTTTGGAATCATTTAATGCAATGGAGGCAGTGTACAAAGGATATTGGGGGATAGGAATTAGGAATGCCGAATCCTTATTGCTTGCCAAGATCTGAAGCAAATACAGGACAGCTGAAGAGGCTCCACTAGTGAGAAAAATATCCTTCGGATCAGAGGGATACCCATCTCTTTTGCTGATAAAATCTGCAACTGATTTCCTAATGTACTCTACCCCTTGGGAATTAGAGTACGCACCAGCTGATTTGATCGCTTCAATTAATATTTTAGCTCTCTCAATAACGTCCGAGGGATAGATAATGTTAGCTTCTGGCGTATTTAAAATATCTGGATACTGAACGATAGATAGCACCTGCCTGTACCAAGTTAAGGGTTTCTGGTCCAACTGCTGAGGATTTCCAATATTAGCTTGAACTATTTTGTCGAATGGGAGTGTATGTTTTTTTCCTGAATGAAGAAGAGCATCAAGCTCATCAGCTCTGATTGGAATACTCCCTCTGACAGCATATTTTGCAGCAACAGTATTTTGGTTAATATCTGAAAGTTTCAAATACTTTCCTTCTGATTTTTTACTCCTATATCTCAATTGAAATACTACCAGAGACACCTTTCGAGATAATATTGATCTAGAATACGACTCCAACGTCTTTGTTGGATACACCCATTGCATTAAAGAAATCATCATGGGATTCTTAGGGATTCAAAGCGATTTCTTGATCTTTGACTAGATTTTCAGCTCTGTTGAAATTATGTAGTCTATATAATTTTTAGTATTGCACACTGAAAGCTTATGCGACAACGAATTGAATCGCCAAGTTAGGAAAGTCAAATCCACAACCGTTGGATGGTAAAATAAATATTTCATAGATAAGGTAACCTTAATTAGTACCGAAATATAAGCTGTCGATAAATCTATTTCTGAAGTGCCAATCTGTATCCAAAAACTTTTCTTGGTTATACCAAGGATATATTTTACAAGTTTCTCCAGAACTAAGTTTCCCTAGTACAAGTTTAACATGAGGAAAGACATTGAGAATCCGTTTCAAACCAATCTCGGTAGATAAATACGAACAGACTACCATATCTTCTTCCTTAGCCCCATGATCAATTAAGACTTGGATTGCCATTATTGCAGCCGCACCACTGATGATCTGAGCATCAAAGAGAAACACCTTTTTAGAGATTAAGTCCTTAGGTAGCGAGTCCGTATGTAATTGTGGTTCTCCTGTCAATGAGTCCGATTGAATCAAGAGTTTTCCAATTGAAATTTCAGGAAATGTCTTTTTAATTGCGTTCATAAAACAATCACCCGATCGGATGACGTTGACAGCGATAATTTCGTCATCTTGACACACGCCGTGAAAAACTTCCTGAGTTGGCGTCAATATTTCTTTCTTCTTGAAGTTAGTCAAAAATTCTAAAGCGCCTTCAATAATTAGGATCGCAATCCTATCGAAGTAGAAAATGAAGTCAGCTCTTTCTGAGCGTTTATTGAATAAAATGGAATTAATTCCGCGAGTATGATTTGTTTCCGGTAAAAGCTTTATGTTTCTGAATTGCTGAACTTTAAATTCTTGTCTTAAACCCAATTCTTTTAAGTTTTTCAAATGGGCATAACTTTTGATCAGCAACTGCTTCTGAATGTGCTTGATCATAAGATTTATCGCTATTTGATTATCCATTCCTCTTGGAATAACTAAGTTTGCTTTCAGCATAGTTGGACTCACGTATCTAACTGCATTAGGTTTCACAAATGTCTCCCACTGCTTCAAGGCTCCCGGCAAGTCCCTGCCTCTATAAAGAATATCTCTTGTAAGTCTTCTGGCAAGGCAGACGTCTAGTGCAGTGTCGATGTATATCTTTATATCCATTAAATCTAGTAACCTCGAGTCATACAATGCATAAATCCCTTCAATAATAATTACATTAGCTCCATAAATAGTTGTTGTCTTGCTGGTACGATTATGATGTTCAAACGAATAAACAGGAATTTCAGTCTTTTCTCCTCTTTTTAAAGACTTGACTGTATTTACTAAAAGATCTAAGTCTAGAGAAGTCGGCATGTCAAAGTCATATTCGTTTTTAAATGCAATTTCTCTCTCCTTCTTGTTCAATGGCTTATAGAAATTATCAAAAGACAAAAGCACAGTCCATGGTTGGTTCAACTCTTGAATGATTCTTTGAGAAACTGAAGTCTTTCCGGACCCAGAATTGCCAGCTACACCAATAATGTAAGGTTCACTCCAAGGGGGGATGTAAGATGATCGCTGTAATGGAGTTGTGGGCTTGCTTGGTCTTTCTCCAGATTGAGATCTCAAAAAAGGAGATCCGCTTTTTATTTTAGCTTTTTCCATAGTTTTCTTCGCTCTAGGTGACTTCAAGTTAGAACTATTCTCTGCCATTTTGAAGTGCCCCTGAGCGGCTTCAGAAGGTCCAAAATCAATATCTAATCTGATTTAATGGAAATATTGTATATTATACGCAAATTTATTTTTTTTTTCAGGTTATCTCTGCGCCATATAAATTTTGATAAGAACTAAACTTTTGTACAAGTTATGAGTGAGTTCATACTTACAGGTAAAGGAGGGAGAAGAAAGAGATATGAAGATAGCGAGTGGGAAGATGTAAATGGACCCTCGGGCACCACACTGCAAATAGAAGGAGAGGAAGAGAAAAAAGGGCAAGGCACACTGCCAAAACTTGAAAGGCAAGAAGATTCTCTGAAGATTAATAAAGACAACGGCTCGGAGTCAAGAGACTTTAAGACACTTCGAGATATTTCAAGAAGGGAATACTTGAAGAATCGACTGGAGTCAAAACTTGAGCAATTATCGGAGGAAATTTTGGCATATGAGCTGTCTTTGAAACAATTATCAAAAGAAGATAAAAAAAGCTACCAAGAAAAGCTCAAAATATACAATGCTATTAAAGAGCGAAATGATGTCATGGAAGCAGATTTATATACTTATCAGCCTCCAACAGATTATATGACGGCTGATGGAAAATTGGATAGGAAAAGAAAACTGGAATTATTGATATCAAAAGCACGAGTATATGAAGATGGGAGGACGAAAAAAAACAAATATGAGACTCAGTGGGAAGCAGAGCAAATGGAAAAGGCGAAGCAACTACAGCTTAGGACTGACGAAATAAAATTTGGTGATCAGAAGCAATACGAGTTTGTTTTTGATGAAGATCAGTTTCTCGATTTTGACGAAGATGAGGCGTTAGAAGGAGATGAAAATCATGGACCACCAGGTGTAGTACAGAAAAATATGACAAGCGTAAAGCAACTGCTTCCGGTCTTCAGTTATAGACGAGAGTTTCTAGATGCTGTAAGAGATAATCAGGTACTTATAGTGGTTGGAGAAACTGGATCGGGAAAAACAACTCAGTTACCACAATATTTATTTGAAGAAGGCTATACGAAGGGGAATAATTCCACGAGCCTACAAATAGCATGTACCCAACCTCGAAGAGTCGCGGCTACTTCCGTGGCAACGAGAGTTGCCGAAGAAATGAATGTAAAACTTGGTGAAGAAGTTGGCTACACGATTAGGTTTGAGGATAAGTCAAGCGAGAAAACAATCATTCGTTACTTGACGGATGGAATGTTGCTACGAGAATTTTTGGCAGATCCCGAATTGTTAAAATATAGTGCCATCATGATCGATGAAGCGCATGAAAGGACTCTTTCAACTGAAATACTCTTGAGCTTACTTAAAGACATAATGAAACTGAGAAAAGATTTGAAATTGATTGTCGCATCTGCCACTATAAATGCAAAGAGCTTCTCTGAATTCTTCAATAATGCCCCTGTTTTTAATATCCCGGGAAGACGGTTTCCAGTTGATATTCACTATACTAAAAATCCAGAAGCGAATTATATTCAAGCTGCAATAACTACGATCTTCCAGATCCATACCACTCAAGATATAAATGGAGATATTTTGGTGTTTCTTACAGGTCAAGACGAAATTGAGACAATAGAAGAGAGCTTGAACGAGTCCATAAGTATGCTTGGGTCTTCGATCCAGCCAATGGAAATATGTCCCCTCTACGCCAATCTTCCTCCAGAGTTACAGTCAGCAGTATTTAAGCCAACAGCGCCAAACACTCGCAAAGTAGTCTTGGCAACTAACATTGCTGAGACGTCGATCACGATAGATGGAATCAAGTTTGTGATCGATCCAGGGTACGTTAAGCAAAATGTTTTCAATGCTTCAACAGGGATGGAAAGTTTAGTTGTGGTGCCTTGTTCCAGAGCTTCAGCAAACCAAAGAGCTGGTAGAGCTGGAAGAGTAGGACCCGGAAAATGCTTTCGGCTCTACACAAAATGGTCCTTTTATAATGAAATCGAGGCAAATTCAACGCCAGAAATATTGAGGACAAACCTCACTACTACCATATTGCTCTTACTTTCTTTGGGTATAAACGATTTGGTGAATTTTGATTTTATGGATCGGCCAAGCCCAAACGCTTTAATGAGATCCTTAGAGTTGCTATACTCTTTAGGAGCCTTGAACTCAAAAGGACAATTGACTAAGCTTGGCAGAACCATAGCAGAATTCCCTATTGATGCAATGTTAGCGAAATGCCTAATTTTTGCAGCAAGATACAATGTAGTAGAAGAAATACTTTCGATTATTTCGATGGTAAGTGAGAGCTCAAATTTATTTTATAGACCCAAAGATAAGAAGGAGCAAGCAGATAAAAAGAAGGAATACTTTAACCAACCCGAAGGTGATCAATTAACTCTATTAAATATTTGGGAACAATGGGAAGAGAGCGGATTCTCGAAACAGTGGTGTGAAGATAATTTTATTCAGTATAAGACAATGAAAAGGACAAAAGCTGTGAGAGAACAGTTGAAGCACCAGTGTAATAGGCATGGGGTTGAATCGTTTGATGGTGAAGAGAAATTAAAAGATTACGAGTCTAAGACAGTTGCAATACAAAAAGTTATAGTGTCAGGCTACTTTTCTCATATCTGTCGCTTATCGAAAATGGGCGACAGCTATATCAATTTAAAGAGAAAGCAAACAGTGTATATACATCCATCTTCATCGTTGTATTCAGTCAAGCCTCCGCCTAAACTTGTTCTTTATCACGAACTAGTTCTTACAAGTAAAGAGTTTATGAGAAATTGCATGATCGTCGATGACAAGTGGGTATCTGAATTTGGAGCTCATTACTACAGCAAGAGTGAATTGGAAAGCATATCTTCCAAAAGAGGTGTAAGTAAGCTTAAAGTATAAGTTTATTTTAATATATAATAAGTTATTTAACGATAGACGTTTCCTAATGTAATAGATTTGACAACTGTATAATCCTCAATTCCATATAATGATCCTTCCCTTCCAAAACCGCTCTCTTTAACGCCGCCAAATGGCATAGCGGCATCGGTGAAGAGACCAGTATTTACGCTCACCATTCCACTTTCTAAAAATTCACTCAAATACCAGATATTATTGATATTTTCCGAAAAGATGTATGATGCTAATCCGAAAGGAGAATCATTACACCATTCAATAACTTCCTCAGACGTTTCAAATTTGCTCAAAGCCGCCAAAGGTCCAAATGTTTCCTCAGAGGTCACTTTCATATCTTGACTCACATTTCTTAAAACTGTTGGGGAGTAGAAATGTTTACCAAGTTTTGGCAATCTTCCCCCTGCTATTAGAACCTCTGCCCCCTTGTCGGTTGCATCCTTGGTATGATCTTCAACCTTCTTTATTGAATTTTCATTAATCAAACAACCATGAGTAACTCCTTCTTCAAATCCATTGCCAATTTTAAATTTCTTAACTTCCTCGACAAATCTTTTACAAAACTTATCATAGATTCCGCTTTGAATATAGATTCTATTAGCACAAACGCATGTTTGACCTAAGGACCTAAATTTAGACGCAATTGAATGCGTGACCGCGAGGTCTAAGTCAGCATCGTTAAACACAATTATAGGGGCATTACCACCCAACTCCATGGAAAGCTTCTTTAAAGTAGACAGGGATTGTTTCATAAGCAATTTCCCAACCCTAGTTGAGCCAGTGAATGAGACCTTTTTTATTAAGGGTGACTCGCAGAATTTCAATCCACACATGGGTGTATTCTCTGTGGATGTCAATACGACATTAAACACGCCCTTGGGGAATCCTGCTTTATCAGCCAAATAAGCTAACGCCAAAGAACTTAATGGAGTTTGACCATCTGGTTTCAAAATACAAGTACATCCGACTGCCAAAGCAGGGGCGGCCTTCCTTGCACCCATAGCAGAAGGGAAATTGAATGGGCACAAAAGACCACATACTCCCACAGGCTGCTTGTAAGTTAAAACTTTATTATTTTGGTTTGAAGGTTGAATCGTATGTCCGTAAATACGCTTCGCTTCTTCGGAGAACCATTCAAAGTATGAGGCCGCATACTTTACCTCTCCTAATGCATCCGATAAACATTTTCCATTTTCCCATGTAATAAT
Organism: Priceomyces carsonii; assembly: GCF_900007245.1. NCBI lineage: Eukaryota > Fungi > Ascomycota > Pichiomycetes > Serinales > Debaryomycetaceae > Priceomyces > Priceomyces carsonii. The sequence continues at coordinate 158,627 of NW_026946676.1, read as the reverse complement.
TTTTGCCAAGTCATCTGCATTTTCAATCATGAGTTCGTATAGTCTTCTCAACCACTTGGCTCTTTCATAGGGACTAGTCTTTTTATAAGATTTGAAAGCCTCATAGGTAACCTTGATAGCATCTTCAATTTCTTCCTCTGTTTGATCTGGCAATTCTATGATTTCTTTCTCAGTAGCTGGATCGTATACTTTGAAGGTGTTACGGGATTTGGATTCGATCCATTGACCGTTCACAAAAGGCTTTGCTTTAAACAAATCCTTGTTCTTGAATTCTGGTTGAGCCATTCTTTTAAGTTTCACACCAAGTTTCACACCAATCGTCTTAATTGATGTATTTGATCTTTTGCTGTGGATAGCTATTCTGATCAAGTTATACTCCGAGTGAAAAACGATAGCGGATATCCAAATCAGGAAAGCAAGCCGCCATCCTTGACACCAATATAATCGAACTGATATTATTTATTATACTAAACGTCTACTAAACGCTAAAACAAACAATAATCTGTCTCAGAGCAATCTTTGTCAATTGTTCTAATTTTTTATTAATTAATGAGTCATTCTCACAAATATATGGTTTTCTTTTTATGATTAATACGAAAACTGTATTACGACAAATACTAATCAAGTGCAGCGCACTCACTTTACCTTAAAGTAGTTAAACCAAAGGTGCGGCTTTTTTGATGAGACGTACAATCGCGTTTAGACGTATGTAGAAATAGCCGATATTAGCATATGGGAGCTTCATGTTTCACGTTACTAAGCATGTGCAGGTTACGGGTAGTTGAAGCTAAAAAAAGTTTCAAAATGCCGAAATTTCACGGAGCAAGCATTAAATCCGTCCCTGAAAACTGCTAATGGGAGGGGGGTGGCGATTACGCTTGCGCTTAGTTATATGCGGCGACAAGAAATTTACCTATTCCCGGCCGTAAATTAGCACAAAGGTATAAGAACCAAATGAAACACATATAACAAGGTCTGATGGCTCAATTCAAATTGTATAAAGTTTTATTGGTATGATTTTAACATTGCCGTGCCCTAAAGCTTTTGACTTTATTAATCCGAAAGTAATGAAACCGTTACCAGGATTTTCAGCTTTGGTAAGAAGGACAAAAAAGCTGAATGCAGACGTTTCTGAGGAGCAGCGGCTGAACATTCTGAGGGCTCAATCTGGTAGTGAGAAGACGCGAAAAAGACCACAATCGAACCATATAGTGAATCGAAGTCTAGCAAAGAAAGAGACATTCGTGGAGTCATCGAAGATACTAGCAATGGATTCTAGAATTCCAAGGAAAGACTCAAAAGTTTCACCTGTTTACTCTAGAAGTCCTGTTGGTAGCGTAAATAGTGCGACAATAACCAACAATCTAATGCAACCAGGAAGCACTATTGATATAAGCTATAAATTTGATGATGGCTCTGAATCTATATTTACTCACGACAGCGTACTTGTGGAAGATATTCCACAAGGTAATGATGCAGAAGTTAGCAAGAAATCTGTTAGGTTCTTTTAGTTTTGAGGCATGCGGCGTTACATTAATGAGATGCCTGAAACAGTGCAACTGCGCGCATTTTTAATAGAAGTTCAAAAAAGCTCTCCAGCTAGCATAGTAGCAGGATTTATAAAACGGAAAGGTAATGATTCAGTAGTTTTTTAATTTATGATGTGTACATAGCAGATTCATTAATCACACTTATTTAATAATTTATATGATAATTCAAATCGGCATATTTTTACAAGATGAACTGTACAATAGAGACTTTAGTTCAAGTTTTGATGACGGATATTAATTGACATCTTGGAAGAGTCGAAAGTGCAGTAAATAAGCCAAGAATATGAAGCATTGCCCATTTTGAGCTTTTGGCACTATTTGGTCGTATCTAATAACTTTCCATCGACTTGGTCGCAAATAAGGTGCAACCGCACTGAATTTCCTTAAATGGACAGATTTAATCCAACGGAACTTTTAGATAAATAGGACCCATTTTATTCAGCAAGCTCTTTGACGCCTGGCGAACGGGAACTGAGCTACCATGAGGAAAATTCTTGTATTACTAAACTCAATAGCGGGACTTTGCTATAGAGTTGAACCAAACTTTCTCGATCACACGGTATTGATAGACGATGCGAAGAGTAGTGAGCTCTCTTTCATAGACTCCATTTTTGGAGAACTCGTCAATGATGAAAAATCTCTCCGTTATAAGAAAGCTTTGTTAGCTTCAGGAGATAAGTCACTTTATTCTGAAAAGAGTTCTGAAGCTAACTTAGAGGAACTTTTCAACCAAATGCAAGAGTCGGACCTTGGGACTTTTTCTGAAATTTTGCAAGAGTATCATATCAACAATGAATTGAACCAAGAGCAGAGGTATTTTGACAAGGCACACGAAGGTTTCAAGAGATATAAAAGTCAAATAAACTATCCGGATAAGGATGATACTAGTGATATGTCGGATAGTGCTGCTTCCTTGTTTGGCGGAATTGTAAGCTTTGCACATTTTCCTTATTTCAATTGCTTTAATCCTAAATATTACGACAAGGAGATTGACATAGCCATTGTTGGTGCACCATTTGATACCGGTACCTCGTACCGTCCAGGGGCAAGATTTGGTCCCAATGCTATCAGATCGGGCTCTAAGAGATTAGGATTAGGAAGTACTCCAGTGAGAGGGAATACCAAGGACTCACCGTTATATGGTTTAGATCCCTACGATACCAAATCTCATAATTTGACCCTTATAGATTGCGGAGATGTTCCGATGACGCCGTTCGATAACAGAATTGCGTTGAATCAGCTTTACAGAGGAATTAGATCTATCTACAACCATCCCTCGAGGAATGCCGCAAAATTCCCAAAAATTATAACCTTGGGAGGAGACCACACAATCACTCTCTTGACAATTAAAGCAGCTTATGAAAGATATGGGAAAATCACTGTTTTACATTTTGACTCTCATATTGATACTTGGGACCCTAAAGTTCTCGGTGGAGGTATCACACACTATATGTCATTGAATCATGGTACATTTTTACACTATGCGAGTGAACAAGGATATCTTACGGAAAGCAATTTTCATATTGGATTAAGGGCTCCATACATTTCTCCCAGTTATGACAAAAAGCATGATATCGACTGCGGCTTCCATGTAATAAGTGCAAGAGATTTAGATAATTTTGGCAGGGACGAAATAATCAAAAGGATCAAGGAAACAGTTGGAGATGGCCCATTGTATATTTCCGTTGATATAGATGTTCTTGATCCAGCTAATGCCCCTGGAACGGGTACCATGGAGATTGGCGGTTTCACTGGAAGAGAACTTTTGAGTTTACTCGACGGATTGAGTGGCGTCAACTTGATAGGTGCGGATGTTGTAGAAGTTAGTCCACCCTACGATTCAAATAGCGAGATCACAAGCTTGGCAGCCACAGCAGTAATTGACTCATTTTTAGGCTTACTCGTTGTAAATGAGATTTCGTAGGCTTTATATTGACCTAAATACTTAAAATGCTTAAATGCAGCATTAAATGTGCGCCTTTCCTAATTTGTATTATGTTCGCTTTTAACCGTTCTTATTCATTTTGAACTCACAAAAGAACTTATATATTCAAGTTTTCAATATCTTCCGAACCATATGTGTATGAAGAATCCCAGGACAACGGATAAAATGAAGTCTATACCAGTTTCACAGATTCCAAGCTCATCCATGAGTTCCTTCATAGACAACTCGAATGTTGGGCAAGTTGAATATACAAAGAATGAAGGAGAGGACGAACCTTACAAAAATAAACCTGGCATAAAGGCTATAGGAGTATATTTCGGCAACGACGCCGCTACAGCATATCTGGATGATGGATCCGCACGTTTATTAGTCAAATCGCAGCCCGTTTATGGGTCTGAACTACCACCCCCCGTGACATACTCACCTAGAAGTTCTAGGTTAAGGCCACTAGTTCTTTCTATGGGAGTGATAATATTTGCTCTAGTGGTAGTAATATTATACCTATTGAACGCTTGCAAAACGACTTCGTCACACGTTTAAACTCTTTTCACTCATAGTGTTTTCTAATACTTTCTGCTCCCGGATCATATTGAGGCTTACTAACCTGATTTTCCTAAACATATGAACAACATACGTCTGATACAAAATGACTACATGAGCTTACATTTAAAACTTAAAAGCTTCGTAGTTAATCTAATATGCATATTTAAGATTTGTAGTCACTAATGGCATGTCGCATAAATATACATACTACGCTACACGACAAACAGTTTTTGATGTGTCTCTTACACCCCCCTATCTCTACGGCATTTAATATGTAAAGATGGGGTTTCATCAGTGGGCTAAATCTACCTATTGAAGAGTCTCCGCCAGATCGTCTTGCCTGAGGTCTAGATGCGGAAAGGGATGAAACACAAAAAAGGAATTCTGCCCAAACGCGAATTTTACATCTTTTTTTCAAAATACACGAAGAGTGATTTACCGCAGATTGTAAGACGAGAAAGTAAAAATCTTTGAAAACGACGAACAGGATATATTGTGCTAAACAAGTCCTAAAGTTAAGAAATAAGCTAAGATATAGGATTTAGAACCCTAGGACATTCGTTAACGGTAGAAAGTGGTTAAAGATCAGAGGAATAGAAGCTGAAATATAGACTGTAACCGTCAAGATTCAAGGCGGTCAGGATTTCAGAACTTTTTTATTCGTTTGAAATCTAATCTAAGTCACTCGTTGTTTCTTGTTACACTCGTTTTTGTATAAGATCATAGCTTTAAGGGACAAGATACGTTCATTCAAAGGTCAAAGTGTATAGTTCAGATGAGGGGCCTTATTTCAATACTATTCGTATTATCATTCTGCGCTTCTGTGATAAGATCGGAAGACGTGGGATGTTTTAGCTCTATCAGCGGTATTAAACTGCTGAGCTCAGCACAGTATCAATCTTCAGGAAAATGTATGCAAACATGTTCAGATTACCCATACTTTGCTTTACGTAATGGTGATATGTGCTACTGTTTAAGTTCGAAACCGACTTCAAATGAGGTCTCAAGTTCACAGTGTAATGTTGGTTGTGATGGTTATGGCCAGGAGGATTGTGGTGGAAGCAGCGCGTATCGAGTGGTTGTTGGTTTGGGATCTTCAGATTCCTCTTCTGAAGATTCTTCTTATAGTCTGACAGACCAATCTTACGCTTCTTCTACTGACAACGACGTAGCGTCATCAACTGAGGCGTCTACTTCTACGGACTCTTCAGCTTCTACTAGTGCTCCTGAGTCAACGACATCAGACTCGCTGGTATCAAACACCGTAATTACAAGCACCAAGTCATCTAAAGGGTCTATCATATATAAAACTGTCACTACCGATGCCGCTCACTCGTCTGGCTCCAAACTGTCGACGACTTCACATTCTACAACATCTAAGTCGTCGGCTACGTCGACTAAAGCAGCATCAACTTCATCATCGGAGTCATCATCATCGTCAAAAAAGGAGAGCAAAAGTAAAGTTGGACCAATCGTAGGAGGTGTAGTTGGTGGCATAGGTGGTGTTATTTTAGTGGCTATCGCTGTATTTTTCATCATAAAGAAAAGAAGACAAGATGACGAGGACGACGAAGAGGAATTCTACGATAAGTCATCAGGACTTGGAAGAGGAGGGACTAACAAATCTAGGTATGGAAATTCGCCATTGGATAGACCCGTTTCCAATCCTTTTACACACCCTTCAGATGCGACAGTTGCTGCAGGTGGTGGTGGTTCTGCTGGATTAGTAGATCCAAGATTAAATCCCATGATGATGGGACGGCGAAGATTAAGTGATGGATCTTTAGCTGACGAGGCGGATTATTCAAGAAAAATTTTACAAGTTGCAAATCCTGATTCTTAGTTTGCTTTTGTCCTTTTTAATTTCATAAATGCTACTGATTTTTTCTTCTTACAAGCCATTGATATTCTAGAGTGTCAAAATCAACACACTCAAGTTTTCTGGTTGACATGATTACTTTCCAAAAAATAATCAATTACATAACGAAACCTTTATTTCTTGGCTTTCCATGTCTATGACATTGACATTATATAGTTTTTATATCCTTCTAATATAGTATTATAACGGTGTTTGATTTTCGAGGTCTTTTGTGTAATATACCCCTTCAGGACGAACCGTGCTTGCCCGAGATACCTCTTAGATTAAAGATTATTATATATTGCCCACAAATGTAATCACATTGAATAATATTGCCGTGAAGTTTCATCTAAGAAAGAAGAATTGATCAGGCAATATGACGAAATCTTTACCAGCTTATGAGAGAGCATTGCATGAACAGTTCAAGAGTATATATGACGAATTATCTGATTTGAAGAATAATCGAAGCCACTACATTAACTCAAAGCAAGTATATCAAATATATGATAAATTCTTGAACATAGTACATGAATTAACTTTGACAAGGAAAGACGAAGAGTTGAAGGGTATAACTTTGTCTTTACCTAATACGAATGACTTACTTATTGATGATACATGGCAGTTGTTATCTTTATGCTTTGTAACTTGCGGATTAATAAAGTTCGCCCCTGCAACTTATAGCTCTTTGGCAACTGTGAGTAAACTATTGGAGCATTTAAAGGAATGCCAAGTATATACAATGGATGATTTGAGACCTATTAAATCACGGTTAGAAGAGATAAAGGATATTATTTCAAATTCGGGATCGGATGACGATGGGGAGAGCAATGTCCACAAACTGGAAGAGAGTCTTTTACTAATGAATAAGTTGAATAAGTGTCAGAGTTTGTATAAGGATCTAGAAAAAAACTTTGAAAACGTTCCATCTGATTTGGTACCCATCTACATGGAGTTGATATCATTGAGAAAAAGCCTCTTAAATTATTTAACCGACCCGACCATCAACTCACCAAATAGTCAATTCCCCAAACGGCTCGAAGAAATAAGAGCGAAAATCAAGACTATAGGGTCGAAGAGGGACGAAGAAGGTAAATTTGTTAGTAAAATAGGTACCGAGGAACAGCTTAGATCTACTCAAGTTGTACTTAATGGTCTTTTCGACGATTGCAATTATTTGATACGAGATTTGTCCATCCAAAAAGATACTGACAATTTGTCTGATCTCTTTGATTCGATGGCATTGAAAGATCACGGTCAAGCAACAACTATACAGAATTTCAAAAGGCTATATGAGCAGTTAATTGATTTAAAACTCAAACTTGAAAACCTTTTAGTCACAAGGAGATGGACAATGAGAGAGACTGACTTATACAATTACCAAAAACTATTAAAGCAAATTGATGATGAGAGGATCGCTTTAATTAAAGACATTGATCCCAACAACAAGGACATTAAAAGACTCCAAATATTAATTTTATATCTTCTCAGAAGATGCTATGGATTAATTTACAAACTTCTAGAAAGCTCAGAGCCTGTCAGTGAATCTTTGCAACCCATCCATAATCAATTATCCACAGTTCGTAGGTGTCTCTTGGAACTCAAAAGAATTGATGGTCTAAATAATTTACGAGATTTATACCCATTCCAGTTCAAATTAGCCTCATTGGATAATCTCAGAAAGGATGGTAAATTCATAGTTAATAATCAGATTCCTGAGGGACAGGCGACATTAAATGCTCTTCTTGCAGAGTGCTTTGATATTATCCATGAATTAAAAATTGAATTAGAAGAAAAGGAAGAAGAGAGACAAAAGTCTCCTGAAAAGCAAGACTCTGGTGATGGAACTGACTCAGAAGACATTAATTCTGATGACGAAGTGGAGCTTAAAAGAAACAGATATGCGGGCCTTAATGAGGCAGATTATGATCAAGCATCTGAATCTGAGTCTGATTATGACGATGACTCATGCTTGAGTGATTCAGAATACGAAGGTAATGACTACTATTAATGTCATTTATATTAACTCTTTTCTTCTTTACGTCTGTGTAAATAGCATCTTAGTAGAATATATTAGTATATATGCATTGCACATGTAACAGAAAAGTTGATTCTCACGTGCGGGTAACCTGAGTATAATATTTCTCTGAAGTAACAGAGCAGAAAACTGCCACCCCTTCTTAAAGCGCCATCGTCAAAAAAAACGTAAAAGAAGCTGATTAATTACTATCCAGAACTCGGAGAAGGGTCAGTTAAATTATCAAGATAAAGAATTCATTTGGGTTTCTTTTTGAGAACAAGAACTTTTTTTTTAAAAGAATAGAGTAACCGCCAACTAATTATTTGTTCATACAAATCTGTATTAGAGGTTATTCTTTTTCTTGAAACTAACGTCTGCCGAATCAGCAGCGTGGAAATATTCACTAATTTTAAATAACTAATCTTGAGATTTATTTGGACTGGACTGAAATAATAAAAGTGACCAACTAATGTCAGCAGGTTTTGAGTGGGGCGTAACTCATCAAACAGAACTAAGCAACGAGGTGGCCACGATTACACTGAATGAAGGGATAACCATTCCCTCTCGTTCTTCATTAAACATAAAGGCGATGCATAATAACCACAACCTTATCAATTCACAAAGTTTGGGGAGGAAGAGGAAGCACTTCGAAGATGATATGAGAGTACATAAACCTTCAAACATGTCCTCCAGAAAGATACAATCACCTATTTCAGGAAGGACTAAAAAGTCGAAAACCCCTAAAATTTTAGGACAACCTTTACCTTTGAACAGATTAGTGGAAGTTCTAGATCACAAATCTTTACAAAATTTGTTACATAACTTGATACAGATTCACCCTGAAGTTTCCGGGACTGTCGACAAACTATGCCCCAAACCAACAATGTCAAGCTCACTTGCACTACTTAAAGAAAAATTTGACAACATAATTAGCCACTTACCATACAAATGTGACATAGAGAGTGATTATTCTTATCTTAGGGTTAAAGGATACTTGAATGAGTTTCTCAATTACCTTTCAGATTTCATTTTGAATTACTTACCACCAAATGAGACTAATATAGTAAAATCCTTGACTTTCATGGATCTGGTGACTGGTATGATTCATAAATTACCTAATTTTTCTAATACTGAATTTCAATATACCAAATCAATGGCCTATGACCAGTTGTCTAATACTTGGCTAATCGCTTTGAGCCAAAATAAACAATGCTTAGATGATCAGTCTGTTGGAGAGAATGGTTCAGAAACTGATATTTCAACCAGCTTAGTTAAAATTCTCAATGAATTGGAAATTGAGGAAAAGTTACATAAACATAATGACCTCTCAATGGGAAGATTCAATGTTGCTCTCGATTTTGTTAAGTCTGAGATGGAAAATTTTGAAGTTCTTAATCGTACTTTAATCAACAATGGTCAAAGCCTGATTAACGATCTCATCACAATTGACTATTCCAAATTTTCTATTGCAGCCAAAACATCTCATTAGTCATACTACATGTTTGTATATGTCTTTATGATTCTCTTATATATAAGATTGCATTTTAATTCATAATCCATTTTAAGACAATTTTTTTTTTCTGAGTCTGTTAATTTGTGGCTCTTTGTAACAAAAACTTTGGAAATGATCAGTAACAAAGATGGGCGCTTCGATCACTGATATTAAGTTTATCAACTCTTGCATACAATGGCTAAGCGAGTTTCCAAACAGTCCCATATCGGCAACTTCAACTGTTTCAGATTTGGGCAAGCCAACAAATGTCTTTAAGTTGTTAAAAGTTCTCTTGAATGAGGAAGATTTTGCAGTCGAATTAATCGATGAGGATTTCGATGAAGAAATAGAAGTAACTACTACTGCTAAACACTTGGAGATACCCCTTGCACTTGAGAGACAGATTAGTAATATAGAGAAAATTTTAAGGAATCATTTAGGTAATTTAGAGTCTAAGTCTGCATTGGGAAAGTTCAAGAAATCTGAAGTCATTTTGGGACAAATAAATTTTTTTAAAATTGTTATTTACAGAGATTTAAAGTCGGTGGCATCCCTTTGTGAATTACTTGTAAAGATCGGCACTTTTTCATCTAAACTTTCCACTTTTGGGCTTACTTCAATTCAATTTTTAAGCGACAGCGATAAAATGTCTTTTCAAGAATATTTTGGGACAAACTTAAATGATCTTATAAGTCTCGAAGATGACTTAGATAAAGAATTAGAGGAATCTGAGTTGGAACAGAAAATAAAGGAGCTTGAAAAGGAAAAAGATTTGGAGTTGATAAATGAATCAAACAAGTTCAACTTAGAGAAGATCAATTTCTTGAAAATTATAGACACCTTAAAAGAGGAAAATAAAGCTCTAAAGAAGTCTCATGACTCGACAACAGAAAGCGATGTTGAGAATTCAAGTATTTCTTACATTGACGAAGAGTACATAAATTCCATTGCTTGGGAGAATAGTCTCTTTGAAAAAGTAGTTTATAAGTTATTAATGCAGTAAAAAGATTCATAATATAAATGCAACGCTTTTACTCAAATCTGGACAATGCAGAGCCGAGTAAATCTTTCTCCTCTGGCTTTCCATTTAACTCATTCAATCTTCTTTGTCTTGCTTCTTTCTCAAGCTTCAAGTTCTTCTCAATTTTCATTTTCCTTTGATCAATAACATTTTGACGCTTTTTCCTCAAATGTTTTCTCAAGGAAGAGTTTGAACCTTTGACCTCCGGTCGAATTTCCATTTTGTTGCCATTCTGTCCATCAGATAACTCATTGATTTCGTTCAGCTTCAACCGTATACTGTTAGCATTCTTATTGACAGTGCCTATGACGTTAGGATCAAGTGAGATCGTATCTGGCGATAACTTATTAAGTAATGATTTGACTTCCTGTTCTTGTCTTTGCTTCGCTGTTTCATAAGGGTTAATTTCCAAAGAATCGTAGTTGGCCTCACCAGAGCCAGGGATAATCAACGAAGAAAACCCTTTTTGATGACCGACTCCAATAATATCTTCGAATGGCAAGAACTTCAACTTCTCAACCCTCGAACTGGGTATCAAATGGTTCATATACGGATCTGATTGCTTTGCTTTTAGCACATCTTTCCACACGGTCACATGTGGTCCCCATCCAACTGACAATAATCCGTTATCAGAGAAATCCAACGAAGATGCGGGGGTAGGGGAATAGTAATTATCAACTTCTTTAAATTTTCTTATGTCCATTATCTTTATAGATTTATCAGCTCCAGCCACGGCCATATATCTTCCTTCTCTATCAATGGCTAAATCTCTGATTGGACCTCTGCATGACTGTATCTTTGCCAAGGGCGTAGACATATTTGGTGCCCATAACGAGACTGTCCCATTACCATGACCTAGATGCATAACAGCGTTCCAAGGATTTTTCTTCATAGCTTGAGTGGGACCCATTTTGGTCCTTAATTCACTTACTAACTCTCCAGTAGACACATCATGATACTTCAAGAAACCGGTATTTCCTGCACTCACCAAAAGGAAATGATAGGGCAAGAAGTCTAATAATATGGAGTCTATATGCTGCTTTAGTCTATGAAGCTCAGCGCCAGTCTTGTCATATATGAATGTATATTTCTTTTGAGCACAAGCAAAGTACTGATCATTATGCAAATATGTGACTGCGTGCACTGTTTCATTCAAGAAGAGCTCGCAGTTTAAGCCTCCAGTTCTCCAGTCTACAGAAGCGACGTGTCCCTTCTGACCTCCTATTAAGAGATTGCGGCCATTTCGCGAATAGTTCATCGTATAAGGGCCATAATCAGGTAAGCTCAATGAAAACTTCTTATTAGATGTACCTATATCCACAGCATCTTGTATTTCACCCTGCTTGAATTTGAAAGTTTTTTCCATTGGACTATCTGCCTCCAAGAATCCTGCTTCCTCTTGCAACAATATTTCCGTCCTGGCAGCCGATTTGACAGCATCTTTATACTGTTTGTCAACCTTCTTCAACCCTGCATTTAGCTTTTTATCTTTACTGTACTTCCCTTTCGTACCCTTCTGCCGCCTTTGATACTTGTCGGAGTCTAAGATCCTGGAAGAGCCTTTATTCCCAAGATTTGACATATTTTGCAATTTCGCTTCCATTCTACGTGAGTTAAAGAATATTTATCAGTATCTAAAATTTTTCAGGCATCGAGATGCACCAGACTGCACATAACATTAGAGTATGTTTTTATCGGTTTTTTCAACAAACCGATACAAATTTATCGAATGTGGGAACAGTTTTAAAAGGTATCTGTGTTTTATCAAAATAACTCACTCAACGTTGGAATGAGGCAATTTTTTGGATGGATTCAAAGGGCTTCTTTCAAGAATTTTGAGAGAAAATTGAGTCCTAAAATACCTTTGCTCCAAAGCGCCGTCATTCCCAGACTGATTCTTGCGATAGCTGGAATTACAGGTGTTGCTGTTGGTGCATATTACGTGAAGGACTCTCGTTCTGCAATTCATGAATATGTGTTCTGTCCTTTAATTAGGGTATTCACTGATGCAGAAGAAGGACATAAGTTGGGAATTCGTTTATTGAAACTGGGACTCGCACCAAGGCTACCTGAAGATGCGGATGAAAAGACGGATATTCTTGCAGTCAACGTTTTTGGACAAACTTTGAGGACACCTATCGGCTTAGCAGCTGGTTTGGATAAAGATGCAGAAGCAATTGATGGACTATTCGACACTGGATTCTCATACGTTGAAATAGGATCGGTCACACCAGAACCTCAACCTGGAAACCCCACACCACGTTTTTTCAGGTTACCCAAAGACAATGCAGTGATTAATAGATATGGATTTAATTCAATTGGGCATTTTGCAGTCATCAGTAATCTTAAACTTAGGCTTGCAAATCTCACTAATAAATTTTATTCTAGAAATTCATTTGATTTACTACCTTCAGCAAATTCCTTCAGAGATGGCAAGTTATTGGCAATCAATTTAGGTAAAAATAAATACGGTGACGAGATCGAAGACTACGTAAAGGGAGTGCAGCGCCTCGGACCATATGCTGATGTGTTGGTCATTAATGTGTCTTCCCCCAATACTCCAGGACTTCGGAATTTACAGGATGAACTGAAGTTGGCGTCATTATTAAGTGCCGTGGTTGCAGAAAGAAACTTGCTTACTACGAACTTATTAGGAAAAAAGCCGCCTATTCTTGTCAAAGTTGCTCCTGACCTTGATGAATCAGAGATATCATCTATCGTGAAGTCTGCAAAGCAGACCAAGATCGACGGAATCATAGTCTCTAACACCACAGTCCAACGTCCCATTTCTCACATGCTCACAAAGGACGCGAATCTAATCAACCAAGTAGGAGGTCTCTCAGGTGAGCCTTTAAAACCTTTATCCTTGAAGGCCTTGCGTACTTTTAGGAAGTATACAAAAGGTACTGACATTGTTTTGGTTGGCTGCGGCGGTATATCTTCGGGAAAAGATGCCTTGGATTTTGGCAAGGCAGGTGCCAACTTCATCGAGTTATACACTGCTTTTGCCTACAAGGGTCCAGGTTTACCAAGCAAAATTAGAGATGAGCTTGTATCTGAGTTGAAGAAAGAAGGCAAGACTTGGACTGAGATTATCGGCCAAGACGATAAATAATACACCCTTTTATACAGGATATTATTTTTTTATTGATTAAAAGTATAAACAAAAGTAGAAACGTATATTTTTTTACTGCTCACCAACATTTATAATATATACCGTAGTAATTGAAAAATGGGGTCATCATCACGGCCTATGACGCCTAATTCACAGCAAAGGAAGAATGTACGAAGACACCTGCATCGCTCGTCTGGAGTGTATTTACTTTCGCAGTCGCCCAAGATTCATTATCCAGTTGATCCTGACAATTTACCTTTAGAGTCAGCTACAAACACAGAGAAATTTGAGCAATTAAGCGACGGAATAGAGGAGCTTGATAGTAATATGGTTGATTTAGTACTGATACACGAAGCAATATCCAGTGGTTTCAATGAATCTTTCGCTAGTTTTTTGTACGGGCTTTCAATAACAATGTGGTGTGTAGATTACCCAGGCTGCCCCACACGCACTAGCTGGGAGAAGTTACAGCAAGTTAAAGGCATAGACGAAAGGATACGGGATCTTCAAGAAAGTATAAAAGACTCGAAAGAGGTGAATGAAAAACTAAGGGAAAAATTAGCGTTATTGGATACTAGGAAGAGAACTGCGAAATCAACGCAAACACAGGAAGCCAAAAGAAAAATCGGTCAATCCAAGGCAGAACATATTTCAAGACCCTCTGGAGAGGACGAGTCATACGTTACAAATGAAGGGTCTTTTGTGATCAATCCTCCAGCCCTTCTAGGCCGAACGTCAAGAATACCCCAACCAGTCAAAATAAAAGTCAACGGACCGACTAAGAGTCTTGAAAATAATGAAGTCACTGTAAAATCTTCAGGAAAAGGTCCCAATTTGAATCAACCACCTCGTTATATGCGTGGTCTCTTTGATAGCAGCAATACGACGCGTAACGCCGACTCAAGTAAACAAGATAAGCCTAATGGGAGGGTAGCTAGGTCATCTATTCGAACAGTCCGTTCAACTGGGCCCGCATCGCGTCCAGCATTTAGGTGAATCTCTTATCCTAAAGTATATATATCTTCAATTAGAGTATAATTATAGTATGATTAAATTTAAGTCGCCTTATTTCATTACATGATGACCTTGAAGAACCGCAAATACGAGTCAACCATCTATAAGTTTTAACATTAGCTCATATTTGACTTGTTCAACAGATTTGTTCTGTTGACTAGCGATTACTAGTAAATAATCCTTATTTTCCATAGAATTGAGTATTGTTTGTCGTCTTACTTGCTCCTGATAATTGAGGGTGCCTTGCAAGATTTCAGTGTTAGTAGGTTGAAAAGACCCATTCACTCTAGAGCTATCATTTGTATTTGTTACATCCATATTTCATTCCTATTCAGTAATACGTGGCCTACTTGAGATTTAGGACATTTGATTTTAGGTCTTCCGAAAATTTCGTAATATTTGAACTCTAAGAAAAGTACAAGAAAGTAACTTATTGCTTTATTAAGATAATGTCCGATCCTACACCCGAGGAAAGAAGACGTATCCTTAGGGAAAGAAGACAGGCCAAAATGACTGGTGGTAAGGCTCTGGAGAGATTAAATGATATTTTATCTCAAGGATCATCAGTAAAAGCTTCATCAGCTGTATCAGTCATGGACAAACCCGAAAAAGAGGCCATTACTTCCACCATAGCGGACGATACTCAAAACACTATCCAGCATTTAGAACATGACGCAGATCCAGATGTCCAAGATATAGATACTATCGTAAATGAGAATCAACCTGGTGGTCAAGATATTGATGAACTCTTTAAAAATATATTTAGTGGAGGATTGGATATTCCTGGTGGGGAAGGTGCTGGAGAAGATCCAATAGCCCAAATGATGAAGCAGATGATGCAAGGACAAAGTGCCACTTCCAGTTCACCGTTTGGAACGGCCAAGGACACTGAATTGGAAGCTTACTTAGAAAAAATGGCCATCTATAAGCTCTATCAAAAGAAGTTATGGAAATTCAGGTTTCTCATTATCAGGTATTCGATTATACTCACTAGCTTTATATATTATTATAAAGTAAGCTCAGGGAAGTCATTTGAACCTTCAACTTATTCTTATATACGTGCAATTGAACCTGAGTATAAGTCGGGATTTATCACAACCTTCTTTACTGCAGAGTTTATTCTTTTGGGAACTTATTACCTTGTGAGCTCGACTAAGGGATTGTTTCAAGTAACTGGAGATAATAGCGTCCTTTTGAAACTTCATTCATGGGCATCCTTAGTGCTACCCCAATTGAATCAATATAAGAGTCTTCTATTCCAAATTGTGAGTTACCAAGAGATACTAGGAATGTTTTTAAGTGACTTGTCTTTAGTTGTGGTTTTGTTCGCCATTATAAGTTATATAACATAGAGAGTTAGTCTCGTTAATTATTGTATATGATTATATTTACAAGTGTAACATATTTAAAAGTTCTTACGCATGTCTTTTCGTTTAGCTTCGATGATTTTCTCAGCACTCAGGAACTTTCTTTTCTTCCAAAAGCTATAAACCAATAATCCCGCAGAACAAATAGATAGACCGAACCAGGTTATTAAATATTGAAGATGATTATTCGTGAATTTGACATTTGGAGTAGCTGCAATTGGTACTCCTTCATTAACGAATTCAACTTGCTGGTATTCCAATGTCGCATCGTCATTCGATTGCTTGTCCAAAAAAATCGAATCGTCTATCATTTCATCGTTTTTCCTGAAGATACGGTTCAAGATTGATGGTGTCAGTTTCTGGTTTGATGTAGACTGCTTCCACTCTGGGTGCTCTGATAAATCGTAAATCATTTGACAATAGATAGGCAAAGCACCTGACTGCTTAGCCATAGCATTAACATCACAAACATGAAATAATCTTGTGCCCTGCTCATGATCAAAATGTAAAGCTGACTTTTTAGGCATGATTCTAAATAATGCTTCAATCTCAATTTCGCCTTGAGGCATAGCCAAATGAGACAAGTAACCGTTTTCACGTTTTTTTGGAATCACGTTGTCTTTATGTATCCAGCCCCTTTCAATCAAAATTGGCTTTCCACCATCAGACCTTACGAATGGTGTAACAAGTAAATATCCTAGCACACCATCCCTCATCCTCGGCCCCAAAAACATCTCTTGAGAATAGTCAAAGTGACCCTTCACTTTAAATCTACGATACTCAAAGTTCTTAATAGCTTCAGGATCTAAGTTTGGCGGAAGCTTCTCTAGAGGTGGTGCTGCCAATGCATTCTCGGCATTTGCAATCAAATGCATCTTCCACTTCAACCTCTTGACTTGCCAGCAACCGAGAAAAAAGCTGATAACAGGCATTGCAATCATTAGGCCCAAAACAAATTTTCGAAACTTAGGCATCTTTGCTTGCTGTTCCACCTCTCGCAAATTAGTGTTATGAGACTTAAGTGGCTGCCAATCGATAGTAGGAGTCTTTACAGTTCTCCTCCCGAAGTTCATTCCCCCGTAGCTTATTAACTTATTTCTCCTTATGAGTGAACCGGATAAGAATGAAATAGACCTCTCACTATGCAAGCATCTGACTGTACATGTACTGCGATGGGATCGAGCATGTGTAGATCTTAAGAAAAGCATTTCTGGATCAGTACTTTATTTTAATGCCTTTTCATTTACTACAGCGCATCTTGATATATGAAGGGAATGAATTGAAAGGTCACAGTATATGCAGGTCTTGATATTATCAGGAACCCTGTGACCTTTAGACAGAAAATGGCCCCAAGGAGAATATTAAGAGCAGTCATCTCAAACCATAGCTCAAAGAATTGGGCTCTCGATCGCTGACGTATTTAACTTCGATGTTGCGGTACTCAAAGGAAAATACCCCGTGCATATTACTTGTTTTTGTCCTCTTGGCATGTGTCCATTTTAATGTCACAAACTTGTCTTGGATGTTGCTTTCGGATGAGAAATCTAGACAGCTCAATTCGTTGTCATAAAAAAAGGTCAGAAAGGGCCTTGCTATATTTGCCCAACTGCCTTGTCAACGTCTTCTCCTTTGAATCTAATCTGCATTCCCGTATTCCTGTATATTAAAATGTCAACACATCGGCGTGGTAGTTCTTAATTTAAAAAGAGCAGTAAATAGTCAATAATAGAGAGTAGATTTGAAATTACCTGTTGGTGTCTTTGAAACCTATATCACCACTGTTTCAGCTAAACGAATTCTGTGGCACTAAATTACTGAGAGCGTAAAAGCTTTTTCGATCGTTCAAATATTCATATACATACCTTGTTCTAACATTTTTAGCTGAATCTTTATTTTTGTTGGCTTTATTTATCGTGATCGATTGAGAAAATATTCTCATCAGTATGGGAGGCTCTATACACATGGAACCTTATGAGTATAAGTAAGTTAATATACCCATTTACGCTTGGAGCTTTGAATTTACTAACATTATTCCTTAGGTCAAATAAAACGAAGCCTAGATTTCTCAACACTTTCAAGTTCAGAGTTCTTATTTTTTGCATAGCCGTTTCAGCCTTAGGAACTCTAAGGTTCTTACTTTTTAAACAAGTCACATATTATAGTCCGGATTTTAAAAACTTACCTACCATCGACTACTATGATTTAAAAGAATACGAAGGAGATGCGGATGGTTGGCAGAGAGAAAATAGAGTCCTATTCTGCGTTCCTTTACGTGACGCTGCTATTCATCTACCGATGTTTTTTGGACACATGAGGAACCTTACTTATCCGCATCATTTGATAGATTTGGCTTTCTTGGTGAGTGATTCTTCGGATGGAACGATGGCATCATTAGTAAAACATTTAAAAGCTATTCAAAATGATCCAAACCCAGCAATGAAGTTCGGTGAGATTGAAATATTTGAAAGAGATTTTGGTCAAGCTATTGGCCAAGGATTTTCCGACAGACATGGATTTGCTGCGCAAGGTCCAAGGCGAAAAATGATGGCGAAAGCTAGAAATTGGTTATGGACCGTTGCTATAAAACCATATCACTCATATGTATATTGGAGAGATGCTGATGTTGAAACTGTTCCTCCTACGATATTGGAAGATTTGATGCACCATAATAAAGATGTCATAGTTCCGAATGTGTGGAGGCCGTTGCCAGACTGGTTAGGGAACCAACAGCCTTATGATTTGAATTCTTGGCAGGAATCCGAAGGCGGCTTGCAATTGGCTGATACTTTGGATGAAGATGCTTGCATTGTAGAAGGGTACGTGGAATATCAAACATGGAGACCTCATTTGGCATACTTGAGAGATCCTTATGGAGATCCTGAGGTCGAGATGGATCTAGATGGTATTGGTGGGGTTTCAATATTAACAAAAGCAAAAGTATTTAGATCTGGTGCTCATTTCCCTGCATTTTCATTTCAGAAACACGCAGAAACAGAAGCATTTGGTAAACTATGCAAAAGAATGGGATATTCAGTAGTCGGCCTTCCACATTATGTGATTTGGCACATATATGAACCGTCGTCTGACGATTTAAAACACATGGAGTGGATGGCGACAGAAGAAGTAAGGCAGAAAGAAGAAGCAAAAATAAAGAAAGTCTATGACAAGGTCTGGGATCAGGCTTTTGAGGATGTTCTGGGACGCTGGGGTAAGGAAAGACAAGACTTTTTGAAAAATACGGACATGACCAACATAAGAAATATACGGGTCGATTGGTCAGGAGTGGATGATTGGCATATAGACAATATTCATGGCGATAAGAAATTAGCAGATTTTAACCCTTAAGTCTTCAAATATTTTGCCATTTATAATATATTAAATTTCATTTAATAAAGTAGCTATTTTTAAGACACTTTTATACATTTAAGCTAAACAATTTCTAATCACTCTTCGTCTTGCGCAGCTTTCAAGTCATTGTCTTTGTACATATAAAATTGGAGGAATATAAAGCTGTCTTCCAAGATAGTTCCCAAGGACCCCAATAACCAACTCAAGTTAAGCAAAACGTATTGGGAGTCACTTCTATAACACAAAATCTGTCCAGCGTACGTCAAGTTTCCTAACGTAGAAAACAAAAAGAAAAGAAGACTGAGGCCCTTAACGGATTTCCTTTTGTAGTTTTGAAGTATTTGAGGGATCCTAGCTCCTAGATAAAGGAAAGCTGACATGTAGCCCATTATTTGGGGGCCAAGCTCAATCGTAGTTGAATCATCACCATTATTTGGATCTTCGCTAGATCTAGAAACGAAGTAACCTAAAACACCAGCGCCAATGACAAAAAGAATAGGTAATACATATTTCACAAATACACCCTGTTCTGATGGTTCAGTCACAATGTAGGTTAAAGTTGATGACCTTCTTCTCCTCAATAAAGGTGTGTCTTCCACTTCCTCGTCAGTAAGGGCGTGTGCACCTTCAATATGTTCTGGGTGGTGATGGTGGTGATGATGATGATGATGGTGGCCGTTCTCATGGTATTTTGGAAAAATAAAAGTGTAATACGCATAAGAGGAGATCATAAGAGAGTCAGCAATACAAAACCAAATTGCTAGAAAAATGACTTCTGGCAATAAACCTGCCCATATCCCACCAATTAGATTGAAAAGATCACCTAAAAACCAAATAGAGATGAAACCAATAGCAATGCCTTCGGCAGACTTTAATCTCCATTGTTCAATCAACTGAGGCATTAATAAGACAATCCAACTTGCAAGTCTTATTATGAAGTTAGTTATTGTGTTTAAATACATTTGTCTTGGTTGTACTTACGATGTCGATCCCATTATCCCCGAAACTTGCAACCTCAATGGGGATGAAGGGCTCTGAAACGTATTCAATAATGCCTCCTGGGCTGCTATATACCCCATTTTAAACCAAGAAGATTAATTCTCTCGTAATAAAAACAAAATACTCTTTTTAGCTCCAATTATTGCCTGAAATGATATTTGTTGATACCTTGTTTTTCTGACGAATAATGATTGCGAAACTCCGATAGGGAAGCTCTCTCAAATAAAGAAAGTGGCGCGAGAGAGTTGATTGAGTAGCCAATAGCTAAAATATGAGAAACTGTGAAGAAGAGATAGCTTGATAGGTTCAATTTTGTAGATTCGAACTAGCACGGAAGAGAGCTTGATTTGGAGATTCTTTCAAGAATGAAACAGAGCAACAATTACAATAATGTAACCTTCTCTGGCTTGGTAGGCTGATCAGAGCTTTTGGTAATATGAACAATCACCTGTAAATTTTAAGAAAACCAACCTGTGGCTAGATAGAGAGATGTAATCCTACTTTACAATAATTTTTTAGGGTAGTAGAGTATTAGTAGATATTAATAGAACGGCTAGAATGTAGAATTTGCGAAGCTAGTGTCTTTCAAGTGCTGGAACCCTCTCAGATACAAGAGTGTCACCAAATAAACCTGAATTACAAAGTTAACTGAAGTTCTTGAAGGTTAATCATGGTGTTTAAAAAGTCGCCTTTGTCAGAACCGTTGGCAACAGAGCTGTCAAACGTTGAGAACACTTCAAGTTCAATAAATTCAAATTTAGTGGCCGAAGTAACAGAAAGTAAGAAATATCGATTTCAGCTGTTATACGATGACTCCAAACAAATATAAATACTTACTCATCATTTGAACCAATGTAATTAGCAGGTAAATATAAGCATTGTGTAAATGTGGGATCTCGCAACTCTCAAAAGTAATGAAAAAATTTTCTGTAAGCGTAATCTAAAAGACGTCAAAATAATATCGATTAATACTATAGAATTACAATGGTATGTTCATAAATTCAATAAGAGCTGGTTCATCCTCTCATAGTACCTCTTCTTTATCTTAAGGATTAAGGTTGTGCACAGGGAGTGGTGTTGAACGTTAATTGCACTTTTTGAAACTTCTGTTCTTTCTTTTTTTTTGCAAAGAATTAAGTTGATAAAAGTGTTACTTTCTTCCTTCTTGGAAATTGTAAATGATGTGCACATCACTTTCGTGTTGCACAGGCTGAGTATCTAAGATACTGTAGGGTAAAGGGTTGAAAAGATAGTTCGTTGACATTTTATATTGAGAACACTTTAACTAACTTTACTCAATGACACAGCCTGCAAAAAAAGTTGCTCCAGCACCATTATCTACTAAACCTACTTCAAAGGTTTCTTCAAAGAATCCTCTTATCGATGCGACTCCTAGAAACTTTGGTATTGGCCAAAGTATTCAACCAAAGAGGAACTTGGCTAGATTCGTAAAATGGCCCGAGTATGTAAGGTTGCAGAGACAAAGAAAGATTTTAGCGTTGCGGTTGAAGGTTCCTCCAGCAATTTCTCAATTTCTGAGTACTTTAGACAAGAATACAGCTACTCAAGTATTCAAACTCTTCAATAAGTACAGACCTGAGACTAGTGTTGAAAAAAAGGAAAGATTGACTAAAGAGGCTACAGCAGTAGCGGAAGGAAAAAAAGCCAAAGAAGTTTCCTCTAAGCCAATCGTCGTGAAATATGGTTTAAACCATGTTGTTTCTCTTATAGAGAATAAGAAGGCAAAATTGGTTTTAATTGCAAACGATGTTGACCCAATTGAGCTTGTAGTCTTCTTGCCAGCTTTGTGCAGAAAGATGGGTGTTCCATACGCCATTGTGAAAGGTAAGGCTAGATTAGGAACCTTAGTTCACAAGAAGACATCTTCTGTCGCTGCATTGACTGAAGTCAGTGACTCAGATGAAACCGAGTTATCTAAATTGGTTACAACTATCAATGCTAACTTCATTGAAAAGTATGATGACTCCAGAAGACACTGGGGTGGTGGTATCATGGGATCTAAGGCGAACGACAAGAAATCAAAGATTACCAAGGCTTTGAGTTCTACCATCGAAGCTAAGTAAGAAGTTCCGTAGGATTTTCGAAGTCGTACATACTCGAAGTTTTCTATCTGCATCTATAGTGTATACTTAATATAACCTTTTATCGCCAAAGAACTGATTTTTTAGTAATCTGAAGAAAGGCTAGGTGTGCAGAGTAGGGTTGGGCCCTTCATCACGAGAAGAAATATTTTGTGTAATGAAAATTTTTACCATACACTCTCCTCTCTCACCGAGTACGATCTAATAGAAATTATTCATCTCAATTCTTCAAGAGATTACTTCCATAAAGCATATTATAATAAAAGTAAGTCAAGTCGTATACATTTCATCTGGAAACATAGATGTTATGAATTAAGAGTAAAAGTTCAATGAGTTCAGCGAAATAAGTCAGAATATTTTAAGAGCCATCTGAAAAAGATGAAAATTTTAGAAAATACAGAAACCTTTCTGAATAGCGAAGATTGGGCTCCCATGCTGTAGACAGACAATAGTGGTACTTGATATATTATTTATCATTGGTCTTTGAAGAAAGACGAGAAGAAGAATACGGAAAATACTTTTCACCTGTTATGACAGCTATTAAACTTAAAGATTTTGAATGCTTATTTTAGTAAAGAACTTTTGAATTTAGTCAGATTTTCAATCTAGGCAATATACTAACAATTTCATAGGAAAATGGCTAAATCAAAGAATCATACGAATCATAACCAGACAAAAAAGGCTCACAAGAACGGTATTAAAAAGCCAAAGACGCACAAGTACCCTTCTTTGAAGGGTGTTGACTCTAAGTTCAAAAGAAATCACAGATATGCCTTACACGGTACTGCTAGAGCTTTAGCTCAAGCCCGTGCTCAAAAAGCTTGAATGGTTTAAAGACTTCAATTGAATAACATCATACATATCATACCGTGAAATGTCATGTTTACTTTCATATTTTGAGAGAGTGGGTTTAGTATTAGTGTTAATAAAGCTTATCTAACTTACAATATTCGAACCTGTAGCCTTAGTAGTCTAATCGATCCTAACTTTGTTGTTGGATGTTGAAATGAAGGTGCCATAAGAGACGTGAATGAATTACAGTTATCTGTGCAAGAAAAGAAATATAAGAAGTAGGAACTAATGTTTTATTTAATTCATTATTATTTTATACAAAAGTCGATTAACTAAGATACTTAGTCTTGAGTCTTTTGGGTACCACGTAATAAACCGGTTCTTCTAGCAGCAATTAAACCAGCCTTTTGACCTGGAACGGCACCTCTCTTAATAGTTGAGGCCTTACCAATATGTTGATGGTTACCACCACCGTGGGGGTGATCAACCGGGTTCATAGCAACACCTCTGGTCTTTGGCCACGAGTTTCTCTTAACTTTGTATTTATGGAACGCTCTACCAGCCTTCAATAATGGCTTATCGATTCTACCACCACCAGCAACAACACCAATGACACCTCTGGCATCAGAGGAGAGAATCTTCTTAGCTCCAGATGGTAATTTAACTCTAGTCTTTCCTTCATCTGGGTTATGACCAATAATGATGACGTAGTTACCAGAAGTTCTACCTAAAGTACCTCTGTCACCAACCTTTTCTTCAACGTTAGAAACGATAGTACCTTCAGGACAAGCTCCTAATGGCAAAATGTTACCAACATTCAAGGAAGCCTTTTTACCAGCGTAAACAAATTGACCAGTGTAAACACCTTCATTAGCGATGAAAGTCTCTTCTCTTAACTTGTACTTGTATGGGTCACGGAAGGCAACCTTAGCTAAAGGTGCACCTCTACCTGGGTCGTGAATGATTTGCTTGACAATACCACGAATATATCCATGACGTTCAGCATAATCTAAAGTTCTCAACTTAGCAGCACCCTTTCTCAACCTGGTGTGCGAGGTGAAGATAGATCCAGCACCTTTTCTTTGGTTACGAATTACTCTACCTATTTTGAAGTTAGTAAACAGTTCTACGAAGTTGACATCATGTTTGTAATAATTTTCATTTAAAACAAATGCAAATTTAGAGATGGAAATTGTACTTGAAAAATCGAACCCTCCTCTTCTTACCAATATATCTTCACCAGTAGTATTAATAATAAGCCAACGATTTTCAGAAGAATCTTCCTCTCTATGTTCGTCTCAATATATTTATTGCATTTAATACAAAAACTTCCTTCAATTAAGTTGATATGGTTCTCCTCCAGATTCCGATTCATCAAGTTGAATAATCCACTCTCCAATATCGTAACATACCCATTCTTTAGTGTTTAGATTTAACTAATGAAGACTCTGTCACAGGTAAATGCAATCTTCACTTAGAAAGCTCGCCCTCTGGAGCCTGTACTGGTGTGGAAGGAGAAATTTTTCAGTTACACAAAGTGAAGAATACACAAAAATAATATGTTGCGTTTTCAGCCCTAACTGAGATACAAGCACCTGATATGTATACTGTCATTTTAATCTATCGTACTGTTTCTAATGTGATTCACGAGTGAGTTGATTATGATATTTATTAACTAAACAAATTTTACAAATAATGCTTTCAGACAAAAAAAGAACCTGGTATACTAAAGTTAGGATTTACCTGCTCTGAACCCTCCTTGCTTGATTCATGAGTATTTTCTTTTGCGGTTGAAGTTGGTGCAAAGTCAGTACTCTTAGTGTTTCCTGGAATTTTAATCACATCTCCACGTTCATTAGTGACAATGCCAGTGCGTGCGTCTATTCTTAACTCTTTAGCTCCTGCTAATATCTCTGGATATGGCTTTAATTTATCGACGGCTTCATTAGCGATTTTGGTGGCTGCAGCATTGTCTTTTGTATGTTCTACGGTAACAACAATGTCGCTTTTGGTTTTTTCACCAGAAGTTGATCCCGCATTAGACTCAAAGCCCAGAGCTTGCTTTTCTGTACCAAGACTTGAATTGACCGCACTTGTTTTATCAGTACCAGAACCGAGGCCAGAATCGTTACGTTTGGAATGTAAATTCGCAGCACCGGTGGCGGCAGCTGCTGCAATTGCAGCACCGGCACCAGCTGTTTGACTCATGGTTGAGGTGCCATCAGACCTAGGATGTTGACTTGCATCGTTCCCTCTTCCACTTGTACTTCCAGCCTCTTCTAAGCGATTTTTGGCTTTTTCATACTCTTCGGTACGTCTGTCATGAGCCAGCAGATTTGGGAATTGGTTATCCGTATATGACTTGGGTGCTGCCGTCGTTGCAGTTGGCGAGCTTTTTTCTGGTGCCTTATACACTTCTCTCGTTTCCGCATTTATCACTAATTTTCCCGTCCTCAAATCGACTCCCTTTGCACTCAACTCCTTGGAAGCCTTGTGAGCAAGTCTTGATGCGGCCTCTTTGTCTTTGACACCTATAACTTCCACGGTCAACTCACTATTATTACTTTCCAAGCTCTCTTCATTAGCATGATCATGTGATGATTTTGAACTGGAGGCATGAGATCTGTCGTAAGCAGTTCCAGCTGCCAATCCGGTACCAGTGCCGGCAGCAGTAGCAGCAGCAACGCCAACTCCAGGTAATTGTTTCTCTTTAGAGGTCTTCTCCAACCCACTAGATTGCTCTGCACTAAAATCTTCAGCGCCTTTTACTTGCCCTGCCTCATATGCTCCTCTAGTGACCCCAGCATTATATAATTCAGTTGAATCCTTGTCGGTCAATTCAGCATGAGATGATCCTACATTTTCACCTGCATTATACGAACCAGATTTGATACCTTCGCGGTAATATTCGGCTCTCTCTTCTTTCGGTAAGTTTTTAGTGCCTTTCTCATCAAAGGATTTAGCGTTAACACCCGCATTATAGGATCCAGACTCTATCCCTTGATTGTAGCTGTTGTTAGCTATCGCCGCAGATTCAGACTTGCTTTTGTTAGTTGAGTTTGCCGAAATTACAGGGTATGAGTTCGGCGTGTTACTGCTTCCTGATATGTTCCTAGACCCTGAGTGGTCATTTGACAAGTCCTTTGTCTGAGAAGAATCATACTCACCTTTCAGTTCACCTTTTTTCGAACCAGAGATGTAAGAAAGTGCTCCACCAATGCCTGCTGCTCCAGCTCCTACAGCTGCAGCTCCTAGTCCAAGTTGCAGCTTACTGTCTTTTTTATCAGAATCTTTTGCTGTTGCTTTTGTGGAATCAGAGTAAACAGAGGAAGACGCACTATCTCCTGTCTTAGAAGTATCTGTCTTTAAATTTGAAACTTGACTCTTTTTATCGCTTACAGGAACAGCTCCGCCACTGGATCCACCAGATGTATTTAACCCTCTGTCAGCCTCATCCAAAGCAGACTCACCCTTATGAGATTGCAACTTCCTTATTTCTGGTGAATTTTTTTCAGCTATTTCAACTAAGTTTCTATCATCTTTCTGAGCATGTCCATGAACTTTATTATATGCATCGACATCTGCTTCAGCGTGTTTTGCAGGACTATCGGAACTCTCTTCTACAGAGCCAGGAGCTTTTAAGCCTGCCAGCTTGTCATTAGGACTTCGTTTCAGCTGATCGTTAGTACGTTTAAGTAAACCACCTTCATTTGTATGAGCTGGTTGTTCAGCAACGTCATCATACTTCTTTTCAGCTGTATTAATTAAAGAATCTTCGTTGTTCTTATCGTATGAGTTTTTAATGTCGCGGTTTGAAGAAGACTTCAGTAATCCTACTGCTCCAGCTGCTACGCCAATTGCAGACCCAACACCGGCAATTATTCCTGTTCTGCTATTTGGACTAGCTGATCCTTCATTTGTCGTCGTGGTGTTCGATTTTTCCTCAAGTACTTTATCCGACCGCTTACTACTTTGATCACTGACGCTTTCCTCTGGTTTTGACGATTTATGACCCCATCCAAGCGAGCCTAGGAAACCACCACTTTTAGTATCGATTTGAACTGAGTCAATATTTCTATCTTCATAAGAATTTGGTTCACTTACTTCAGTGTAGTCATCGCTCAAATCTTTCGCGTCGGATCCACCACTCAAAGTGGATTTTAAGTCAGGCTTCTTAATATTTCTAGAATCAGGAGTGTCCTTTTTGGAATTATCATACCCTAAAGCACCAGCAGCTGCACCAGCACCAGCGCTGAGTGCGCCTTTAGCTCCATCTAAAGGACCCGGCTTTTCAGTTCCATCTGAATTCAATTCTTTTGATGCTGATTCTGAACTTACACCCTGGTTATCCGAAGGAAGTTTAGAACCGACCGAAGTTTTCTTCGATGAAGATTTGACATTAGCACCATCTTTTCCAGCACTCAAACCTGCTTCGTAGGATCCTGATTTGATACCTGCTTCATAAGCTTCTTTGACAATATCTTCCTCGCCGGAAGTCTTCCTCCTACCGAAACCCACATAGCTGGCAGCAGCAGCAGCTGTAGCCGCCAATGCACCTGTAATACCAGCACTTTCATGTGATGCTGAAGACTTTGATTCCGCGTCAAGTGGAACATCATTAAGCGTTTTGGTAGATGCACCATCCTTATCAAGACCTTCAATCTGTGCCTGTGTACTTTCAATCTGTTTATCTAACTTCTTCAATTCAGAATCGTAGCTGAAATTTTTGTCAGCAGGAGAAAGAGGAGCATCGGAAGAATTGGTGGAATTCTTATTTTGATCCAAACCTTTAGAATGTGCTGGTGAATCTTTTGAATTATTGAAAGCACTCACTGAGCCGGTTTCTGCACCAGTATTAGCATCTTGAGGATTCTTCAGCGATTTGTCTTTGTTCTTCTCATGAGATGCTGACCCTGCTGTGGCTCCCGCCGCTGTTGCACCAACACCACTAGCTCTACCTTTAGAATTGAGTTCATCCTCTGCAGAAGAAGCGCCTGCCTCATTAAATGCAGACTTATTTCTTGAATGCTCCTGACCTGGATCCAATGACTTATCACCACCATCGACGGTTTCTTGTTCATCTTTCTGTTCTGCTTCCTGTCTCCTGGATTCACTCTTTCCTTTCTTTTGACCCTCTTCATAAGCTTGGTCTTTTATTTCCTTTACCTGTGCATCTTTCTCTTTCTCTTTTTCGAGTTGCATATAGGCGGACGGCTGAGTCTTAAGATTCCTGTTTTTTTCTAAATGAGCTCTTGTGGCATCATCATGAGCGCCGACATGATGGTAAACACCACCTTGTGTATCCCTTGGGTCATAATAATAACCGGTACCTTTCTCTATCTTCGCATCATTGCCGTAATTTGGATTATCATTTTCCCTCAATCCTTTGACATGGGTTTTGTCCATGGGAACCGATGTTCCCTCTAGTTTAGTATCAGGGCCCTTAGCATTCCCGTCATCATCATACACTAGATCCGTAGGATTTTTATCGCCAGTAAAATCTCCACCAGGATCTCTTGTAACAGCGTTACGATGAACTCTGGGAGGTGTATCTAGCAATCTACCAGTAGACAGTTCTGCAATTACATGAGGATCATGACTACCAGAATGGTTTTCTTTGATCGCATGACTTTGGCTGCTGGTGGAATTGTTCTCTCTTTTAAACTTCCTCTGCCCCTCTTCATAAGCTGCTTTTAAAATATTGGAATGCCCCGAAGCTTTTTCTGGACTGCTGGAGCTCCTATCTGCCGAAGATGAGGGTGATTTGTTGACTTCAGACTTCGAAAGCGACGAGGACCTCGAATGAGATCTAAATGGCTTCCTAAGTTTGTTCAAGAACTTATGTTTCTCCTCTTGATGTGCCATTTTCTGCGGCAATTACTATTCTTAATGTGATAAATGCTCCGTGGAATATTTCACAATTATTTTTACAATTCTAAGTTCGATAGTTCAATCAATTGAAGCACTGGAACTAATATAAATTAATATATTAGCCGTTAAATGTTTCGAGAAGCTTGCTTTATAGCGCGATCAAATTTCATAGTGTAGATGACTTTATAGCAATTATCTTTTTCAGTAATGTCTCTATTGTCGGCGAAAATATCTATTTCAGGTACAGCAACAGCCGATTAGTGTGGCTAGCGTGATTCATGTTCTCTCTACGTTTATATACTGATGAAATTTTAAGGTGATATTATTGTTTACAAGTGCACCTTAAGTATAGTTAAGTATAATACAATTCAATTGAGCTCATCAGAGTTGTATCATAGTCCTTTCACTCAATGTATATAGTTAGCAGCAATGGCCTCATGGGGACAATCTCAGTGAAGACCTGCATATTTTGGTCACACCCATGGCTTACAATAACTTGCTCTGAATCAAACCCTGTATATAAATGGTAACACCAATCCTTGAAAAGGCAGTGTTGAAATTTACGTTTCGACTCAGCTTGCCTCTGTGCAATAGCCATCAAAGTGAACATACTAAAAACAGAAGATTTATAATTCAAAAGTTGATTTATATATACAGTTTCTTCTGGCGGTATTAATCTTAAATTTCAGAAACAGTGTAATTGGTAAAATGGTTTGTAGTAATATGAAGAATTTTAAGTCAGTCTGCTAGGCACGATCTTAGCTTCGAAATGTGTTGGTAACCGTATTTTTAAGATTTTATGTTGTTCCTGTGTAGTTTTACATAAGTTCAATGGTGCAAAAAACTAGTGAAATTAGTAGTATGGTGCCAGACCTAGTATCACTACCACAGCGGCTCATAACGATTAGATAAGATATGTGGGACCCTTAAAAAGCACAGGATATCAGAACTTACTGATCAAATGCTAAAACAATTGACACTATAATAGAGTCTTCTCAATAATCATGTGTAAGTTAAAATTGCATCTCTCAAAGTTGGCTCTCCAGGGAAGACCGTGGGACTCTTCGATCTTCTGCTATGTCATATTCTCGCATTTGTAATGCATCAAATTGACACAATTAGAAAATTCGCATATTCTATGATCTACATAGGATTGAGAGGTCATACAACTCTTCTATTACACTATACTCTACTTCGGTGAAGATGGAACTATACTGGGTTAATGAAAGAGTTGCACCTATAACTAAGCAACCGTCTCTCGATTTCTTGGAGTCTTTGTCTCAGGAAACTTGTTTTGATATCAATATAATTAAAAATGTTACAGAGTATGAAAGCCCAGAAGAATTAAATGAACGGGTAAAGGAAGTTTATTACGATATCAGAATTACATCTGAAGGTAAATATGATATGCTTGATGAATTATCACGCCATATAAATGAAGGATTACAAAGAGTCAACAAAATTCTTGGTTTAAATTCAAAAGGTGAAAGGATGAACGATAATGAAATCGCTGACGTATTAGCTGGACTCAATGAAATAGCAGATTCTTTTTCAAAATTGAAAATTAAGCCAGAAACTGATGAAGATAATGATATTGATGATGATGCTTTAAGTATACCTGATGGCTTAGGGGGTCCAAAAAATATAAGAGATTTTTATAATAAGAGGGGCGTTGAATTTGCTTTTAAGCAATACCATGATCTGTTATTTAATAGTAATGCTTCTTGGCCCGAAATTAAACGGGCGAAAACTTTCTATTTTCGCGTAGCTAATAACTACTTTAAAATATTATTCGAATATTCAGCTGAATACAAGGATATTAGAGATGTTATGCTAAGATTGGCAAATAATCTAAGAAACATAAACAGACACCTTCGTATCATACCAAATGGTCTTTATGAAGGAATTTGAAAATAAAATTTGTATCTAAAGTGATTATATACTAATCATATACTGCAAGTATCAAGTGTTCTCCGCTGAATCATTAAATGAATGGATCGTTCCGTTTTGTCGCTCCTAGCTCAAAATTTTTCTTTAATTCTCATGATAATTACTATCTCTTCCCTCAATTTCTTCCTTTACCTAGAGCTGTAAAAGTGAGTACTGAAAAGGTATATATAGAATCTAACTGTAACGCATGAAAAAAGCGAAATGATTTGATAGCGCCGTAAAATTACTGTATATAAGTTTATTATCTTTTTGCTGCAAGTTTTTGCATCTATCAGCTCAAGAGTTTACATATTTCTTTATAGAAGCCAAGATGAAAAAAGGCTGCGTCAGTGGAACATAGTGGAGATAAATTATCTCTTGATTGCTATAATGTTCAGACCAACACATATAACTCGAGTGAAAATTTCTCCGACAACAAGAAATGAATATGAAAAATTAAAATTGGTTCTCATATCAAACCCTTGACAGTACCAATTAATCTGAAGAACTTTGCAATTAGTTCCTTTCATGGATCACGTCACATTCAAGGCTGTGTATCAAGCGAATTCTTTATGGAGCTTAGCCACGTCTGTCTTTTAGCGGTATTTCTCTGGGCGGTGAGAAAATTTAAATAATAAACAGCACGCACTCACGTCTCTCTTCTTAGTGTCTTCTTTAAGGCTTTAATACCCTACGAATAAAGAGATTCTTTATCTGCTCATGAAAGCTTGAATCTATTTGTATCCTGAAAACACAAGAAAGATTGTGTTTGTCTTTTCTAATATAAAATACCCCATGATCCGAGAATAAAAGAGAATATATTTTTACCCTTATACTTTGTTGAAAATGGACGAGCTAGGAAACCAAGAATAATGTCACTTCTATCTTAATACCAGATAGACTCAGTGGGCCCCAAAAACCAGTGAATATTTCTCCGAAAAAGATCTGGACTCAGCATTTTGGTCTAATTTCAGACAAAAATGGAGGGGAGTGAGGATGAGTAGAGTAAGGTTCTTTAAACAAGTTAAACAGGGTCTTGCTGATGCAGAAATTGGAAGCTCCCCACAAACTAATCGAGCAATGACTTTAATAATGGATGGTTCCAACAAGAATATAAAAGTTGTAATGAATCGTCTAATCTTCGAAGGCATTTGCTTCCCCTGGTGTTACAAAGTGTATGCCTATTTGTCTCTCACTTTTTTTTTTCGAATCTAAAGTTTTGCTACTGATTTTTGAGTAAGTAACTCCGTTTACTTGATATCCACACAAGTGTATTAGATTAGTGCCTTCGTCTTCATTTCTTTAAAATCTATTGACTTCATCTTCTTTGCTCGATAGCATATCCGAGTCGGTTAAATCTATAATATCAGAGCAAATAGTGTGACAACGTCTGAAAGTTTTTGTATTGCTATTAATAGCCGTTGAGAAGATTACGTGAAATAAAACTTAAGAGCTAAAGATTTCAATGACAATGCTATTGAATCTCCAATTTCTCCCAACTATATCGAAAACTCTAGAGAAATTCTGGTATTGTAACGTAATATATATGCTAAGGAAGAGACGAGAGACCTTTGATGGCTCGGAGACTGCTGTAAGAGCGATATATGAGAGAACAGAATCCTAAGATGTATGTCATTTTTTCTGAAGGTCGGCTATTTCCTATTATGATAAAAAACGTTGGAATGCAAGTATGAGAAATGTTTGGAAGTGTGATAGCATCAAATAAAATTACTTGTAG
The DNA here is from genome assembly GCF_900007245.1 of Priceomyces carsonii. Taxonomy (NCBI): domain Eukaryota; kingdom Fungi; phylum Ascomycota; class Pichiomycetes; order Serinales; family Debaryomycetaceae; genus Priceomyces; species Priceomyces carsonii. The sequence goes on along the minus strand of NW_026946676.1, from coordinate 125,926 downwards.
TCTGGCATCTTGTTACTCTTGTTATATACGAGTCTAGTAACAAGCCATTCAAGGCTCTCTCTTAAGCCTTGATTTTCCAATACTGATACCGGCAATAACTTCGAGTCTGTGGCCTCCAATTCGCTTACAAGATCTATGAAGACACCAGTTTTCAATGACACGAGGTCTACTGCCTCGGGAAGGTCCTGTTTATTAGCCAACATTAGAATAGGCACACTAACTGTTTCGTTGCTAGTAATATTATCATACCACGAGTCATCATGGGCAATTTCTCGTAAAGTATCGTAGCATTCTTGGAATCTATCAGTATCCGTGGAGTCAATTATAAATATTATGCCATGGCAAGATCTATAGTAGCGAGACCACAAGTTTCTTAAAGATCTTTGCCCTCCTAGGTCCCAAAATTTTAAATTTATGTTGTTAAATTGTGACGGCAATTGAGATTCAGGGGATGGTTCAAATTTGATGGTAGTAGTATTCTGTCCTACAGTTGGGAGTATTCTTTTCCCTTTTAAGATATCTGAAGTACTCCTTCCGTCGGTATTCTCATGGTGCCTTTTCTTTGTTGCTTCATTTGGTGACAGGTATAGCAATTTAATATGTTCTAAAAACGTAGTCTTACCAGCATTGTCTAATCCAAGAATAAGCACATTGTATTGCTCTTGCTTAGTATACTGAGTATATAGAGACGAAGCAAGATGAAACATGCTATGTTCCAGGATTCTTTTTACTTAAATTATTGATGCAATTAATAGTTCCCGGGTAATCCAATATTTTTTTGGAGGATCGAAATGAAACTCTAAAATTTTCGAGCGATGAATCTACGAAGAAAAGATTAAAATTTATCTTTTTGAGATGGAGAAATAGTAAGTATTGGTTATAAACATTTGCCGTGTTCACATGATGATTTAACGATAGGGACAACTGAGAATATCCTTTGAAGAGAAACAGTTGTAAAGATAGTAGAAATTGTATCTGATATTTTGACCTGGCAAAACAATGTTATATTTCGAAAAAATCAGCTAACTTTTGAATAGAATAGCCTTTCATACTCATAAAGAGTTACATTCTGGATATATAGACCCTGTGAATCTCCAGGAATGTCTACGATTTTGATTCATAGTGAATAAATAAAAATTCATTGATACGATCTGTAAATGACTGTAGTACTTATAGCAAGCGTAGAAGTGAGATCAAATTCCACGTTTCCTAGTCCAGGTATAGGTAGCTCCATAATCTTGATTTCGTTGTTTGAGTAGTCTTTCTACATATAGCTTAATGGGCGATGCTCGAGAGCTACAAAATAACATCATGTGACTTGGGCCTTGTTTTGATTATACGTTTCAACAAAAGATAACGTACACGATCGAAACTATTTCTATCTCTCTCTTAGTCTTAATTATGTCGTTGAAATTTCCATCATTTAGCTTGCAGTCAATCCAAGATTCACTTCCAACAGTGGATCAGGTGAAAGAATCATTCTCTAAAGTGAATGCGGGAAAAACGGTAGATCACTTCAAAGAGTCAATTCAACCATTCGCCAACAAGACGACTCTGTTGATATCGACACAGTTGCAACAGCTTCAGCATTTAGCTGATCCAGATCCAAATGTTGAAGTAAGTCAACTTCCAGCTGATTATCTCGAGTTAGAAAAAAACTGTGATTTACTCTTGAATTTGTATACTGATTTAATTCAATTTTCTAATGACACTTATGCCAAGGTGAGTTATGATTACCCCCCTGGTAACTACGCATTGGCCAAAATTAGGGACTCGAACGTCGGGGGCATCTTGGGATCGAAGTTTCACCAATTGAAAAATGTCTCATCTCCTCAAGAGCTCGAGAAGATTTTAGTTGGAGGATCAGAGGAAGAGAACGTAAACATACAGACCACTTCTGCTAAGATTCCAAAAACATTATATGGTCATCTTTCCCTGGTTGCCGAGAAATATAGTAACGAGCTTCAAGCAACTTCGAGCCCTCTATCTTTGGCATTACTAAAGCTCAGCTCAAGCTATTTAGAAATCGCAAGTGCCAGACTAGATATGGATAAGAAGATAACGGATAATTTTGCAGGAGAGCTTCTTAATATATTGAATGAACAGTTCATCAAGGTCAATGAATTACGGAAGAAAGTTTACAGTGATCGTGCTGACTTCGACAATCTAAGAGCAAGATATGGCGAGGATGAAGAGAACGAAAATCTTATTGCGAAGGAAGATGAACTCGTTAGTGCAACTGAACTAGCAGTTTCAGAAATGAAGAAGCTTTTGAAGCCCTCGAAGAATGTTTCACTTTTGAAAGTATTCATTGACGCACAGAGAGAATGGTTTGAAGTTTCTGCTAAAAAGCTAGCTGATTTACTGAAGAGCATAGATGCTATCGAATTCAATGATGAAGAGGACGACGATGAATAGATTTATGCGGCAATGTTTGACGCGTTATGTGTAAGTGGTTATATATCATTTAATATTTAAGTAAAAACTCAAGATGTATTGTATTGTAGAAATAATGAGATGCGCTTTCAATTATAATAATCGAAAATAGATAAAAGTTATAATTGATTATAGTTACCTATTCTTGATATCTATATCTAGTGAGTTATATGTCAGGGACAGATAATCCTCATAAATTACAGCAGCCATCATATAATGACAAAAGAATTGTATTGAATAAAGCTAATTTGATAGAACCGATTACTAGACATCGAATACAAGACTCAATATTTTACAAACAACATCTTTATTTAACGAATGAAGCAACTATCTTACCTTGTATAGTGCGAGAAGTCAGATACATAGGGGGTGTCGATAGTAATACCCGTCCATGCCCATTTTTTTGTTGTCTATTACGATTACTTGAGCTAGAACCTCCGCCTGCTATTATTAGACTATATCTTGATCAATTGGGTTTTAATGAATTCAAATATTTGACTGCCCTTACACTAATGTACATTAGGTTTGCATGGTCCAATGAAGATATTTACAAGATCTTCGACAAGTACTATTCGGACTTCAGAAAGTTAAGGTTCCATTTGAAAACACCGATATTTAACGAACATAATATTGCAATAAAGTTTGAAGTACGTCATATGGATGAGTGGGTAGATTCCTTGTTATCAGAGGAGAGAATATTGGGATTAATTTTACCGAGGTTGGTTCCTCGATACAATCTAGTAGAAAAAAGGCTCTTGGAAGAACGAAAATACAACATAAGCAGCGATGAAGATGTGCTTGACCATGAGGAAAGTAGTTACGAAAGTGATAGTGACTGATTATGTAACATGCCACATCCAAATCCAAATCACATCTACATAGAACCTGTTAGTCTTGAAATGAAACTGAATTTAAAAAGCAAGACCAAGAGGTAAGATAAAAATAAAATAAAAGAAATAAATAAAATAAAAAATATAAAATGTGAAGAGTACACTAATGATTCGGTTAATAAATATTAAGAGGAGACGAAGGCTTCCTCCTTTAAGGTATTACCAAGACTATCCGAAACTGTCCTAATACTTAACCTCTTTATCTCCATTAAAATATTTATTTCTTTTCTGTTCAGTATATGAAATTTCATTATTTCTTCTAGACGCACTATTTATCGAATTTTTTTGTCGAGCTCTAATAAACAAATTCTTTCTCGATCAGTTTTTAGTTTCTTAATAAAGTATATGGAAGCTATGACAATAACGACCTTAGATATGTCAGAAAGTGCCAGGGGCACGGCATCGAAAACCAAATTACTATTCATATTCATTCTTTTCTTGTTATCTTTAGTGGCATTTGTTACCCAAACTGAATTTACATCACAAGCATATCAATCTGGATTTAAGGAGCCTATAATATTGTTATACATAACCCATGGTTTATGGTGGATATTATGGCCAATACAAGCATTCTTTGCATCAATATGGAAGACTTTGAGCAGGAAAAGAACTAGCTCGAAGGACCAAAGACGTGGCTATGAACGGTTATCTTCAGAAGCAGGACTTTTACAAGAACAGGAACTTCCCGTTGAGCCTCACACAAAATACACCAATAATGCTACTTATTTTAAAAGATGCATAATAAAACAAATCCGAAATGTGTATCATACATCTATTTTGATCTATGAGGCAAACGTGAATGGAGATAGATCAACGTCGAACCTTGAAAAATTGATCAATCAAAATCCGCGTTTGTCCACATCTTCCTCGATCACCAAATGCCTTAAATCATTCCTTGCAACTCCATCTTTTAAGTATCTCTTTAAGAAAACTTTTTTTATCACATTTATTTTGACAGTCGGTGGGATTACATGGTATGCTGCAATGGCACTTACATATGCATCAGATGTTACGGCTATCTATAACTGCTCTGCATTCACGGCTTATGCTTTTGCAATTCCTATTTTAAATGAAAGATTTTCCTTGTTGAAAGCTTCGTCTGTTGTGATAGCTTTGCTGGGTGTATTTATCGTGGCTTATTCTGGAGATAATGGGGATAAGAAAAATCAGGATTATCCTTACAGATTGTGGGGAAACATTATTGTTTCAATTGGTGCCATCATGTATGGTCTCTACGAGGTATTGTACAAGAAGTATGCGTGTATACCAGAACATTTAGCTAAAATAATCACACCACGGCGTCAACTGACATTTGCTAATTTCTTCATGTGTTTGATAGGGATTGCTACTTTTATTATACTACTGATTGGCATTCTATTCGTTGAAATATGCCATATTCATCATTTCAATTTTTTCGACTATGGCGACAAGACTAACAAAATATGGTTATTCATTACTGGATCCATTGTTTCCAATTTGATATTTTCCGCTTCCTTTTTATCCTTGATGGCATTAACGAGCCCTGTACTTTCTTCTGTGAGCTCACTATTAACTATATTTTTAATAGGGCTCGTAGAGTGGCTAATGTTTGGAAACGAATTGAGCATGCAACAATTTTTAGGTAACTCCTTAGTTATCGTCGGTTTTGTATTATTAACTACTGCCTCATGGAAGGAAATAAGTGAAGGAAATGAACAAGATGTCATGGAAACAGCCAGCACCATGTCATTTCCTATCAGTACCTCTGATGAACAAGAACAATCCGTATAATATTAGTGATTTTAAGTATGACTTTTACATAGACTGCATAAAAGTTTAGGACATATAAAACGTTTATTATCTCCAATTTTGCCTCCAAACATCCCAATACTATCGAATCATGACGTTAGAAAAAGATAATACTGATGATGCCTTCAAAGGTATAATGAAGAATTTGAATATAGATTATTCTCTATTCAAAACCTATAACACCAATTTTGGCGAACTTTCGTTAAAAGAATTAGGAACGGTCAAGCAAGAGATAGAAGCCCAATTGAACCTTTTGTTTGATGTTTTAAAAACCCAATACAATGCAAATATGCAGACACCATTATTGACCCCAGATGGATTTCCCAGAAATGATGTAGATGTTGTTGGTATCAGACTCGTCAGAGTAAAGATAATAAGATTAAGAGTTGAACATAAAGAAGTTTTGACTTTGTTACATGAGCACCTCGTTAGCCATTTTGAAAACCAAACAGTTGATGACAATACAGAAATGGAAGTCGATACACCCAGTGAACCACTAAAGGAGACTCATAGCATCCCATTTGCGGCTGTGCAAGAGGTTATTGAAGGTAGTCCTGCTCAAGTTTCGGGCTTAAAAGAGGGGGATAAAATAATTCTTTTTGATGACATAAACGTTGGAAACCACAAAAAATTGGCTGACGTTTTATTGAAAGTTCGTACAAACATTGATAAAGCCATTCGAGTTGAAATTCTAAGGGGTAGTAAAAATTTGACCTTAGAACTTACTCCCACTAATAACTGGAATGGCCAGGGACTTCTAGGATGCAAAATAATACCCCTTTAGTGTCAAGAGCCCAATATGATCAACATGATAATTTTGAAAATCATTAATATTATCCCTCATTGTTAATATAATTCATATACTTGTATTTAGGCTGCATAAACTATCCTCCATGTAAAGTACTAGTAAATGTAAATATGTCACCGTTTTCTATTACATATTCTTCTTTCTCCTCCAACTCCCAGTCCGTGTCATTTATGAGTACCAATATACCTGGACGTACCGTGTCATCTTCTATAAAGACAGGTATGTCCTTTGGATCACTGATGACAGTTTGTGTAATATACTCTATCAAATCTTTCAAAGTCGCTTCACCCTCTTCTTTAGGCATAATAAGCTTATGCTCTCTGATGTTTTCTGATATAACATCCAAGCCTCCTAGAAACTCTACTTTGACTTTTACTCCCATGTTCTTGTAGTTATTTAATCTATCAAAATTTTTTGCAAGAAGCTGAAGTTAAAGTTTTCAAACTATCACAAAGTGCGCACTTAATCCTGAAAAATTCAACACGTATAATCTTTCCACGAAATCGATAAATACATAGATAGCCATTTAGTAAAGTTGATTGAGATGCTTAAACAATTTTCAATTGTATTGGGAATTTGTCTCTTAGCGATTACGAATGGAGTCGTAGGCTCTATTTTGAAAACGCCTACGGCATTGGTGGTTTTCGACCCCATTTTTGATAACCTTGAAGATCTCTCTTCGGTGGATAGTAACATACTCGGCATGATTAAACACCTAAAGGAAAAATATGAGGTACAATTCAAGCCATATTCTGATGAAGATCTAAGTCTCTTCGAAGAAGGGGATAGGAAGTTTGAGCACTTAGTGTTATTGCCGCCTTCTAAAAAGGCTATTGTTTCGAAGAAGACTTTCAACCAGCACCAATTGCTCGAATTTATCAACAATGAAGGGAATATATTTGTCGTGGGGGACTCCAGATCTGCCTTGCCTGAAGAAATCAGAAGCTTCTTGAATGAACTAGGAATATACCCTTCGCCAAAAAATTTCAAGTTAATTGATCATTTCAATACAGTGAACGGTAAAGTCCAATTGACAGAGAAGAACGTCGAAAATTCAAGAATTCTTAAATCTTTAAATGTTGAGTATGATGGCTCCGCTGCCTTAATTTCAAACAATGAGATGTTGTTTCCTATTATAAGAAGCTCTAAGACTGCTTTTTCCTCGGATGCACAAGAAGTTATTTCTCAGCAATCAACATGGAGCTTCGGAGAGCAGGGATTTATGGCAGTTGGTATGCAAGCATTGAATAATGCCAGATTGGTTTGGGTCGGGTCACCTTCTTTAGTATGTAACGACTTACTTGATTGGACTTTCCAAGAAAAGAACGTCTTGAAATTAAAGTTTGTGCAACATTTCAAAAGCGAAGTACCAGAAATTGTCAATCCGTCATTGTACCGTATAACTGATCCGGTCACATATACAATTGGTGTTTCAGAACTTGTAAATGGCAGTTGGGTTCCATTCACCGTTAAAGATATTGAAGATACGCTACAATTATCGTTCAAAATGCTTGACCCTTACCAAAGGCTTAACTTGCAACCATTAGGTCCTGTAGCATCAACAGAAGGAAGTAACGAGTTAGACGCATATGCGTATTTTGTGCAATTCAAAATTCCTGACCATCATGGTATGTTTACTTTTGAGCTAGACTTCAAAAGACATGGTTTGTCATACATTTTGGATAAGAAAGTAGTACCTGTAAGACATTTGGCAAATGATGAATATAAGAGATCGTGGGATATACCTAATTCATGGTTGTATGTTGCTAGTGCTGTTTTAGTTGTCTTGTCTTGGCTTGCATTCATCGTCAATTATATATACATCGGAAACGTAAATTACAAGAAAAAGAATATTTAGTATGTCATATATTGCTTAATTAGATAGAAGACAGAACAAAAAAAGATCTCAGATTCTCAGACGTTAAGGTCAGATTTTTACTAATTTTAGAGTCGTAATCTATTCCTAATGGACTATCCCAATCTGGTTTTCCTAATTCGCAGTCGCAAAATAAATCAACCACATCATTAGTTGCACATTCAATTTCATAAGTCTCATTCTGCAAAAGAATATGAATCTCTTCATATCTTTCGAAATCAGAGTCAGTCAAAAATTTTTGTTTTGTTTTATCCCACTTTGCTCTTCTGCTTTTTGGATAGCAAGACAAATATTTAGGTTTCAAAAGTACTTGGCCAATATTACCTTTGTTAATTGTGCACTGTGTCGAGCCGCTAATAGACTTACTTTTAGTTATAGAAATACCAAGGCTAGCTGCAACTGAAAAGGTAAAAACAGAAACAGTCACGCCGAGATTCTCTTCTAAGGTATGAGAAACCGATTTGGAGGTAGTGAGACTGTAGGCGAAGGTTATAGATCCCAGATTTCCATATTCTTGAGATTGGCAAGAACTAACAGGTATGTAACCTGGGTATTCTACTTTATTTTCATTATCATAAGCGAATTCGGTCCACTCTGTCCGTCCTTGAGATACTTTCTTTGCCAGCTTCTTGTATGGAAGCTTGAATTTAGGACGACGAGCTTGATGAGTCTTTAATTGTTCTGAAACTTCAGCCTTCTTTGTTAATAATTCAGGAATAACCGGAGACATAAAAGTGTTTGTATCTTTTATAAAGAAAACCACATCTATATATTTTTCACTATTCAAGATGTGGCCATAGTTGTCAATCATTTCTTGTTTATTTTTGACATTTATAATCTTTGTATTTGATTTCTTTTCATCAGTATCAGAGTTCCTTCCAAAGAAGTCATTGCCAATATCTGATTTCTCTAATTTAGTAAGCGAAAGGGCCCTTCTATAACTAGGAAAACAGCAACTGTTTGAAATGAAGAGTATACAACTAGTAATAACTAGTATCTGCTTGAAATTTAATAACATCAAATTTTATTCGAAGGAAATAAGGAAGTTCATACTTTTCTATGAATAGAAGAATTGTTTGGATATATATATACCAGCTATACATTTAAGATATGTTGGTCATTACAAAGTTTTAAGAATAGTTGCAAATTTAGGCATTGCAAAAATTTATTAAGCTGTAAACGTAACCTGCAAAATGATATTTTTGAGCTCGAAAAAGATTTCCGATTTACCAAATAAGTTTCCAGGTAAGTATCAAATGAAGATAGGGTTGATAGAGCTTAGTCATGCCAGAATCGGATGAAGAAAGAAAGCGTTCTGAGGATCAGAAAGCCCAAGTTTTGCAGCATCAGTATAACAGATATCAAGAGACTATGACTGAATTACAAACACAGTTATCTACCTTCGTATCCCAAATTCAAGAACATCAACTCGTGGATAAATCCTTAACAGCAATCCCTCCACAGTCTAGAAATAATCGAAAATGCTTTAAAATGATAGGTGGAGTTTTAGTTTCGAAGAGCGTGGACGATGTGATAAAACTCTTAGATGGCGAGATCAAGGGATTAGAAGCCCAGCAAAAGAAGACAGAGAAGGTGTTACTCGATACAAGAAAGGAGATGGAGAGCTGGATGAAAACAAACAATGTAAAGATCGTTAGAGGTGCTAATTAAAATCGATTATAGATATTATTGTTGATAAAATATACATAGAAAACATCATGATTTTGGAATACAAAATTTTCTTTTTTCTTCTTTTTTGAAGGAAGATTATACGGATATAGTTTTCAAGTATTCAACGCGAGCAGTATTTGGTCTTCCTAAGTCCCGGTTTATTGCTTCCCATTTGGGTTCATCCTTGAACAACCTGACAGCCTTTACATATTTTAAATCACTTGACAAGGTAAAGCGATGATATATACCCGCAGGTAAGATTAACAAGTCATGAGGAGATAATTTCGCCCTTATCCATTTGTCATCTTTATCCCTGACGTCAAAGTAGCCTTCACCATCAACTATGTATCTAATTTCTTCATCCTCATGGAGGTGTTCCTTGTAGAATTGCTTCATTTTATTGTTGTACGCTTCCAAGTCGCCGCCGAAAGAATCCAAGTTTAAATTGACGACATCTCTGTTTTTATAATTCCTCTCTTCAGCTAACTTATCCAACTCCTTAGTTGACTCAATCTTTTTATATATAACCCCAATCGCCTCCAACTGAGCTAATGATACATCTTTTCCAGAATTATGTGCTTCAGTGAAGTCATCAGGCGTATCGTTATTATCGTGATAATAAAACTCTACCATTCTTTTGCAAGTTTATTAGGTTTAAAATCAAAAGTCCTATTCTTACTTTGGTAAGTATTCTTCGTTTAAAGCACGTTTTATAGTACTATCTATTCTGATGTTCTCAGGTAAGCCATTTGATGATGATCTCGCGACATTTCATGTGGCTCTCTCCCATAAAAGATTCAGCCACAGATAAAGCTCAAATAACTCATATAGTACATTACTGTTGATATCAGCAGAAGATACTACCGAACATAGCATTTACAGAGTGCGCTGTTTTCATTATGTGACCAGTTTAGCAATTCAGTAATGATTGTTCTGTATTCGTAATGACGACATTTCGACAAGTTGAACTCATTTAGTAGAATTGGAAACCATTGAACAGTTATCTTAATAGAACTGACAGCCCCATTAACCTTTATTCCCGATTAGAGGCATCATAGTCTTTTAGTTGATTATTTGGTGAGCGACATTTTTGGTATATTTTGTAGTCTCTTTCTGGGCCCGCTATCAAAAAAAAAAAAAGGACGAAAATTATCAATACTTTATCGAACGGAGAAACACAAAGATGTACAATAATTCGAGTACTAATAATGGGTCTAATGGAAACAATGGACGGCCCTATAGCAATCGAAACAATGAAAAATCGGGTCTTTATAACCACAACATGGAACAACAGCTTGCATCACAAGAAAAGAAAACCGCTCATAGACGAACGGTTGATCATGGAAATAATATGGGTCGCTGGTATATAAACAGAAGCATGGGTCTTACTGAATATCCGATTGGTAAAATCAGACCTGAATCCTCTTACCTTATAGATTTATTACCACCTCCAGCATATGCAACATCAAATAAGAATAACATGGGAATTTTGGACGTCCAAACCAAATTTGTTCATCTTTCCTCAAATAAAGCGAAGCATTCTATCAATACTGTCAAATGGACACCTGAAGGAAGAAGACTATTGGTTGCATCTCATAGCGGAGAATTTACAGTGTGGAATGGAATGACTTTTAATTTTGAAACTATCATGCAAGCTCACGACCTGGCTATTTTAGCCTTGAATTACTCACACAATGATGAGTGGCTCTTAAGTGGAGATCAAGCTGGAACTATCAAGTATTGGCAGCCCAATTTCAATAATGTCAATATAATTAATGGTCACACTGATGGTATCCGAGACATAGCATTTTCACCTAACGACTCTAAATTTTTAACATGCTCTGACGACTCCACCTTAAAAATTTGGAATTTTAACAACGGTAAGGAGGAGAGAAGTTTAGTCGGACACCATTGGGATGTAAAATCTGCGGATTGGCATCCTAATTTGGGTCTCATAGTGTCAGGATCCAAGGATAATTTGATTAAACTATGGGACCCCAGAACAGCATCCTGCGTCACAACTCTTCATGGTTTTAAACATACTATAACTAAGACAAGATTTCAATCCAGTGGTACGAAGAGATTGTTAGCATCAGTTTCTCGAGATAGATCGTGTAGAGTATTTGATTTGAGAACGATGAAAGATATCCTTGTATTACGAGATCATGAGACTGATTTATCTTGTGTTTCTTGGAATCCCATACATCTGTCTATGTTGACCACAGCTGCATATAATGGTTCTTTGAATCATTACTTGTTAGACTCATATATACCAGATAAAAATGAAAATTCATCTACTGAATGCGTGCATAAGATTCCGTATGCTCATGAAAAAGCTATTCATGCAATTGACTACCACCCATTGGGACATTTGATGTGTACCGCAGGTGCTGATAGAACAGCTAGATTTTGGTCTAGAGCGAGACCAAATGACCCAATGTCATTCAAGGACGCTTTGTACACTGATCAAAAAGTTGGTGCTTGGTATTATGCTATAAATAATAATATAAATGCAGTAATAGAACCTGCCGAGAATAATAATAATGTTGTGAATAGAGAGGCCAACGAGAACCTGCTACTTAATTTGCCAGGTTTAAATAATCTTCCTGTTGATAACTCTAACAACTGGGGTAGCATACCTGGTTTACGTGGTCATTAACTATCTCAGGAAGGATGTATAGAATCAATGAATATACTAGAATCAAATGTTTATGCCTATTTATGCTGCTTGTTTAAGGTTAAAAATTCTATTTACAATGCCCTCTTATTTTGGCTTGTATATTACTGGGTTCGAGTCCTTTTCTTCCCATCTTTTAGCGCGGGCTCTTCCAATAGCAGAATAAAGTTGAAGTATATTACTGACTTCAGATGTATCTATCTCTCCATTCTTCTTTGGCGAAGTGAATTTCGCATTCGACTTCTTCATTCTCTTTTCGAAAGTACTTGCAATCATACCGGACATTGAAGATAATATATCCAAATATTTTTTAGGATCTGGTTTGCACTTAGTAATCGTGTATTTAATCCTCCATTTCTGGTCTTTAGAATGAGGGTAAGGGTGTGTATGTGCCGCTATTGTAGCATCATTACCAAATAAATGTTCCACATCAACGACATAAGACAATAGTTTATGTTTTGAAGTCAGTTCATTGAAAGAGTTAAGTTTGTCTCGGTGGGCTGTTAGATTTTTCAACCTTTGTTCTTGAGTGATATCCTCTTTGAAACTAGTTTTGAAAACAGATGGAAATTTTTGTAGTTCTGCGACCTCATCTGTATGTAAAGGTACGACGAAAACATGTAATCGATGTTTTTGTGTACTAGGAGACTTTAAGGATTTCATTACGACTCTGAATGGAGATGGATCTTCAATGTCGCCTATAATTGTCTTTAGTAAGCTTTCCCAAATCTCTATGGACATTTTGAACTGAAAATCAGCAATATATGAAGGTAAATCGTCATTCACTTTTTCGAGGTTTTGAACATTATGATATCTAAGCTTTCCTATCCTTTCATGGTTATAAAAAACATTGTCTATTTCACTCAAAGGTAGATACTGAAACCCAAAAAAAGAATTGATATTATGATATGCTATGAAAATCCCATCCATCTGGCCGATCCTTGCTTGAAACCCATACTTCAAAAGAGCCCCTGTCCTAATTAAGTCTTTAAATTCTCTCTCAAACGATTCAACATCTCCATTTAATTTCCATATTTGGTAAGTGTTATTTGCCAAGTCAGGATTTCCACTATCATACCTGATAGCACAGACCGCTCTTGTTTTGAGATCAAAAGTACCATTTCCTGGTAACCTTTCATCATAGCAATCTAACTGTGATCTCATTAGGAAACTGCCATATGTCGCATAGTTGTATACATTCTGGGGTTTGGGATTATTAACTTCCTCAGTTTTATACAGTAATTTATACTTGTCAAACTCGTTTTCCTCAGTAGTCAATAGAGTCTCCAAACAGTGACCCATAGCTGAAAGTAAAATCTCTGTATCAGCTGATTTATCAGATTCAACAGAGTATATTAATTCGCCAGTCTCATCATTAGTACCCCGTGGAAAAACTATCACACTGCTAGCCAACTTCTCAATAGCTCCTGAGAACTTAGGGAAATTGAACCTCTGCTCTGAAGCGGGATTATAGTTATTTAATAAATAATAGAATTGTGTTAATGATGAAGTCATAGAGGACGTCGAAGAGTAAAATTTCTTGTTATTCTCTCTCGCGACCTTTAACAAGACTTCGTCTTTTGATACACTAACAAATGCTTCTATAGCATCAAAATTAAAATCTTCAATTTTGATTATTTTTTTCAAGTATGGAGTAAAATTGTAAATCCTTGTCCTAGGGTCTTGTAAGAAATGTACTCCAGGTGAAAACAATGTTCTATCCAAGTTATGAGACAACTTCGCTATTCTGGCTGTATCTAAGTCTTGTATCTGCTCTACTTGTTCTGCTTCCGATGCATATGTGGTGAGAAATTCAACTTTTCTTTTGGATTGCTGGGACTCCTTAGGCTTCGCTGAGCTCTCCTTTGGTAGAAATTTCGATGATTTTGCTGCTTTATTATACTGAATTTTATAATCCGGGCTCTTATATCTCAACGAAGAATGCAAAGCAGGTGAACCATTTGCTTTCTGCTTGTCGTCTTTCTTAAACCCTTGTGGTTTTGGACCTGATCTCGATTCCTTTTTCAAAGCCTTTTTGATCTCAGGTGTCAAAATATGCTTATTGAGATCATGAGTATACCTTTGGCTTGTTTTGAACCTGGACGACAAATCAAGATCTTCATCTAACGTAGCAATTTCCTGGTCCGTGACCTTTAGTTTAGAAGTATGTTTTAACGCATTTGACAAATCTACTCTTTTTATCTTTTCAATGTTGTCGCCGGATAACAAGTATTTCAGTGAACTGAAAGATCTCAATAGCGCACCCCCTTTTGTATCTGACCCTTTACTCCCCCACGCCAGTTGCTTGATCTGTCTCCAAAAAGCAAACATCAGTCCTCTTGAATGTGATCTGAATGGAGATAATATTACCGTTTTCCTATAGAGAACATGTAAATGGCACAGATCATCGCCAAATGGTTCTCCGTGCACGACCTATATAAATTCCAGCAGATAACGAAAAGCTTGGATTAGTATTATCAAGAGTGAAAAGAACTTATAAAATTACAGTGGCATTATATGTCCTAAAGACTTAATAGCTTCATTTACCATAGAAAAGAACACGAAGAAGTAAAAAATGCGTACAGACCCAAAAAAGTTGAAAAGGCTGCCCTTGTCCTAAAGTTAGGGGATGAGTCGAAGTCATATCTCAGTGATACATTAATTGTATAATCGTCTGTCCAATTCTCTTAATACATTAGCAACAGATTGTACCTCAACCTGCATGCCTCGAGTAGTCAACTTTCCGACTAACGTGCTAAAATCAACCGAATTAAATTTCTTATGTCTCGATAATGTCTTGTAAGCATCAGAACACGGAATGAATATACCTGACGGTGTTGTTGTATTCGAGGAAGCCAGGTCACGGCGCTGATCGGAAGCGATTGTAGAAACAGATCCATTCGGAGTTGAAGACGATGATGCAGACACGGGACTACTTGCTGATTCTTTACCTATCTTACTTGCAACTGTTGTACAAAAAAGGGTTGACATTGGATCCATTTGACATTGCTCGCATGTTCCTGGATTCCCTGTGCATCCACTCGGCTTCTTGGAAGGCTCTTGAGTTTTTATTGAATCAGCATCTCCAGTGTCGCAAGGAGTTGCTACCACTGAGCCGTTGCTTCTTGTAGTAGGATTAACAACAGTTGGAACTGCTCCTGGTGTCAAATTTGTGATGTCTCTAATTTCGACAGAGGGACCAGGGTGCATTACCGGTAAAGGAACCTTTGGTATTGTATCAGTATTCAATTGAATTGGGGGTAATGCAGGCTTTGCTTCCACGTCTTCCGTTAAGTCTTGATTCAAAGAATCATTTAATCTAGCAGCTTCCTTCGCTGCTTCTCTGCAAACACATGGGGTATCGTCACTACAAAAGCCGCAATTTTCTACCGGTGAAGACGCATTAAATTTTCCTGAATTATCGTCTCTCTTCAGCAAACTTGCAAATATTTGATTATTACTATTCGACTCTCTTCTTTTTATTCTTACTTCAGAAATTGTTTTTTTGATCGCAAACTGATTTGTAAAATCTATTTCAGAGTTTTGCTCCTCTATTTTTCTTTTTTTCCTGAGGGGAACAGCTTCCTTTGGACTAAATGTTCGTAACGTTTCCTCCAATGTTATCTTTGCATTCACTTTGGGATTTGAGCTCTTCAATCCGACAGTTTCGCAAAGGCACTCTTCTTTTTGACACACACCACAATCAAAATTCGAATCTTCTAGCATGTTTCTTTCATGTCCATTCAATCTATCAGGAGAGTGACTGCTCGTCAAGGGTGTGAATGAGGAGTTGTTGTTATTATTGTTGTTATTGTTGCTGCTGCGGAGCGAATAGCCGTGACGCATCGTCCCAACTATGGGAGGGGAGTCCACCGATGGAGCAGGAGACAACTGCTGCACCGAATATGATGAGCTCGCTGGAGACTGACCTGACTGATTACCTGGAGAATTGGTATTAAATAGAGGTCGCGGCAAAGTCTGATGGCTCTCCAGTTGAAACTTGGACGATTCGGGTTGTCTGAGCTCATTCAAGTCACTTCTTATTTGCTCTAGTGATTTTAATAAAAATTGATTATCAGACTTTAATCTACTAATGGTGTTTACTAGACCCATTTCCTTAACCTCTTTTTCTTTTTCCACTTCCATCAATTTCTCTTCCAACTCCTGAACCCTTGTTGCTCTTCTTTCTCTAAAGGCTCTTTGAGCAGCTCGATTCTGTGCCTTGCGTTTAGAGGCAGGAGTATCAACACTTGGCTTCCGGCCAGGCTTTGGTCTTGGTGGCAATACCCACTCTTTTGAAGTTATTATTTGTTTGACAGCTCCAGTGCTTTTGGCGATACCATTAAGCACATCTGATCCCCCACCGCTAACGCCATTATTAGAGCTTCGCCCCTGAGATGGAGGAGACGTTGCTGAACCTAAAGCTGGAGGTGAAGGAGCTATGTTAGGCTTTGGCGTAATAGCTGGACCTTTGGTTGACATCAGTCCTTTCTTCCTCAATGGCGGTATATCCTGAGTTCGAAGTATAACCCTTAGTTGTAAATCTGATGTGAATAGTCCCTCTTTTAGACTTTAGTTTAAAAAAAAATCTAAAAGAAAAGATGCTCACTTGAAGATAGATCTGATAAATTTTGTCTTTTCCATCAGCCAATTTCGAGTTGACCAATTAAATTGAGTCAAAAAGTACACAAAACAGTAAGGCTTAGTTGTTAGCAAATAAAAAGCTTACCAAGAAAATACTCCCGCTAAAGCCTATTCTAGAACGTTTCTTAAAGATCAACTATGTAATGTGATAAGCTTCCTTTATGAGACTGACTTCTTAATGATTTTTCGAATACTTTTGATATTCTTCTTCAAAATTAAAAGAAAAAACGATAAACCTCCCGCTTTAAGTGCGGATATCTTTTAACGCACTCGAGTCAATAGTTTAACGAATTTAGATACCAGATGCTTCTCCGAGGTAAAGATTTCAAGCCAATAACAATGTAGTCTTGATAATAGTTATCTTCTTGGTGACGCCGATGACGAAAAGTGCATTATGATTTTTAATAATAAATGGTCGGAAATTATACAGTACCGATATCGGCATTCATTTCGTTTCAATATATACACACGTACAATAGACTTAATAATTACAAAAGTCGTTCTAGAGTTTCGAAAAACTGGAACGGGCTATAAATTGCTTCAATCATGTAGCATCATTTGAAGTCGATCGATCAAGAAAAGTAAGCCACTTTTTCTCTATTGGACCATCTTGAACATTAATAGTTCAGTTACCGCCATTTTGGGCACGTTCAGCTTGTATCCTTGCTATCTCTTCAGGTGAAGGACCACCTTCAGTCATAAGCTTGTTCAAGGTCACTTTACCAAATTCATCTTTTAATTTTTGTTCTTCTTCCATTATCTTGCCAGCATTCTCCTTGAGATATCTTTGAAAGTGTTCATATTGTAAGTGTCCGTGCTCTCTAATGATATCTAATGGAAATTTGGGTTCCTTGTTGATAGTATTTTGTGGAACACCCAAAACAGAAGCTAAAAGGTTACCGGCGTTTGGTCTATTGCTGCTGTTTAACAAATGTTTATTTTCCTCCCTCCATTTCTGCCTCAATTTTGCTTCTCTCTCAGTGTACTCTTCTATAATATGACTTTTGTCCTTGAAAGAAGTGATTATTGGCCTTACATCTTTGATGTTCTGTGTAGCAAGATATTCCAAGAAAGGAATCAATCTAATCAATGTATCATCGGGAGAACCGTCCCACGGTTTTAATTCGATAGCATTCTCTGGTTGCAAAGCAAAGGCATCCTCATTAATGTCAACGAGAACTGTTTTAGATAAATCACGGTTGAGTAAGGATAAGTCCTTTATCAACTTTCCATCCTTATATCTGCATGCTTCTCTGAATAGAGCATATGACACATAAGCATGGAGTGGATCTAACTTGGTAATAGTATTTTCGGAATACATTTGATAATTAGACGAGAAGATCACAATTTCATAGTAAGTAGAGAGATAACCCAAGAAATAGTCCAAACCCGGTCTTTTAGCGGTTCTCCAGCCATTCTTGGTATCCCAACTTGAATGAATCAAAAGATCATCTAATGTCAATACCAAAGTTAATGGTCTTCTATAAGGTTCAGGTGCAGGTGGTGGTAGTAAATTTTCAAAGGCAGGTTCACTAAAAAAGGTAAAAAGCGAGGACATCCTCTTACTCAAACGACCATAAATCGACGACACGGCGTATCCATTTGGGATATCGTCACCCGAAACGCTCTTCTGTTCCTCTTCGGAATCCCAATCTCTACTCAAGTATCCTACCCCCGCAATACCTCCAATTAAAGTTGCCAAATAAAACAAATTAGCATACTTTTCACGCTGTTTATCTTTTGAAGTTTGGCTCCTTCTTCTTCTAGAAGAACGTGAACCTTCGTGCGATGATTTCTGCCATTCGCCGTCCTTTTCCTCTTTCGGCTTCTCGTGTACTCCTTCAAACCCAGATTTGGCTAATAAATCATCATCTAAAATACTTTGCGGTTTCTGTGGCTTTTCAGATTTCTTGCCTTCATCTTTGGTAGAATATAGCCTTGAAGTGCGCAACGTACTGGCGACAACTCTGGAGTTAAGAGGTCTAACTGGCCCACAGAGTGAACCTCTGAGAGCTCTGGTAAGCATGGTTGTACCTCTAAGCATTCCTAATGGGAGCTTTCGCTAATATTTGATACTTTTTGAATTTATGAGAAAAAAGAAGTATGTACCGATTTTTTCGTTGAAAAGTGTATCATTTTCAATGATTTTTTTAAAATCATTGTGACACAAAGTAGCAAACTTATGCTCCAGAATTGCTGAAAAATAAAAGATGATTAGAACAAGGGCCATCAAAGTAGTAAACTCGTCAACTTTGAACAGAAGTTATAGCAGGGCATATTCCTCAGGATATAGCTTTTTTTCGACAAAAAATGGCCCTTCGCCCCCTAAATATGAGAAGAGAGGTAACATATTATGGAGTTCTATAAAATACGCTAATCAAATTGACAACTATCAAAAGGCAATTCAGAAGGTACCAGATTCAACTAAGGTTAGCCAACTACTACAAAAAATAAAAGACAGTCCGGAGATATTGAAACTCTTATCTTACTTTTTACAGGAATTGCACAATCTCAATATAGACCAAGGTCCTAGAGCAGTATCAAAAACCAAATACCGCTTGTATTATGCTTTAAAGCTTCACAGGTTGCACTCTGTCTTCTGGAGCTCCTGCAATTTGCTTGATATCAGCTCGCATGACCATAGTTTGAATTTTAATCCAGATTATTTAGGAATACTTGATCCCAAGAATTTTACAGAAGAAGATTACAAACAGATTTGTGAAGGTGAGTATAACGGCACGAAGTTTAAAGATTGTGAAATATTTTGACTTACAATAAGAAGGCTGTATATTCGAGCATCTACTATCACATCACTAAATACTTTTATATAGAATATTGAGCTAGGGTTTAGGAATTTTCAAAGATTTAGATATTTCACCGCAACCCTGTACAACAAATCCGAGAGCGAACACATGGAATTCAAAAAAGGTACCCTCGAAGGCCTTTCCACCAGGTAAATTATCTAATATCCAGCCCTTGTAGACGAGAAAGGCCATCAGAAATACCCAGAAAAGATTGGTAGGGATAGGAAAACCCTCAAAATATTGAGGTTTTCCATGTTCATCTTTTGGTATTTTATTCGCCGTTATATTGAATCTTGCTAACCTAGTGAGTCCACATAGGACCCAGAATGTTAACATCAAGACATCAATGGTACTTTGAAAGCCAATTGCAAATGCAATAGTGGCAGGACTCACCCCAAACGAAATTAAATCTGCTAAAGAGTCCAATTCTTGGCCCATTAATGAACTCTTATTCCTCAATCTAGCAACCCTACCATCAAAGAAATCAAAGAACAAACCTAAGCATATAAAAAAATGGGCCCTCTGTACATAGTGACTCTTACCCGTGAGAGTAAATCTCAAACATGAGATGATGGAATAAAATCCAGAGAAACCATTAAGCAACGTTATGAAATCTGCCATGTGTAAATTTCTTATCAAACTAAAATGTCTTGTGTCAGTTATGAAAGCTTTGTATTCTCTTTCATCGGGTTTTGGTAGCATATCTTTGGAACTTAATGAGAATAACGACGACGACCTTCTGATCGGTGGATTTCTCGATGGAACATCAATTACGTCCCCATCAGAATCGAAATCAGAAGAAATCGCTGATTCATTCTTCTTAACACTTGATGAGCGTCCTGACATTCTTAATTGACCTTATTGCCAATAAAATAAACTGACTTTAAAAGTTTGTTTCAAGTTGCTAAATTCACAAGCCTCTTACCTCTAATTTATGATTCTCATTTTTTCTTGCTTTCACGTGTCACTAAACGTTTAAAATGCTACCAATTCATCAGCAAGAATGTAAATTACAGTTCGTACCATAGCTAATACTTTTATCATTAAACATCTAAATGAATTTAATATATAATCAAATTAAATGGAGCGCTACATGAACCTTCAATAACAAGGCATTTAATGGTCAGAACTTATAAGAACAGTTGGTAAGTCGGAAGTTGACAGATGCTTCAAATCAGATTTTGGATTCCTATCGACATCCTGTATCGCAGTCGTAGAGCTATCATCGTCGTTGAGTGTAAACGAAGGTCTCTTATCGTGAGAGTGATTTAGTAAATCTCTATTTGAATTCAACATCATTTGAACATTAGAAGTTGGTTGAAAAGAATTTATTGATTCACCAGATGACGTTCTCGATAGCAGTGAAATATCGTTTGAAGCGTCAAGATTAGGAGAAGATTTTGACGACTGATTTAATATTTGTTCTCTAAGCTTCGAGTTTATTGCCTCCTGTTGCTGTTGTTGTTTTTGTTGATGCAGGATCAATTGTTGTTCTTTGATCTTCAAGTTCAAAATTTCCTGCTGCTGCTTCAAGAATTCTTTCTGAATCTGCAAATAATTTTCATGCTCTTCTTCATGGGACGACCTTCTATCTGGGAATGCAGTTTCAGTTGGTGATAAATTGGGGGACGCAGCACTTGTGGGGATATCTTTCATGAAATGTTGGTCGAATGGATTCTTCTCCCCAGGAGATTGTTGTACAGGGGTTTTAATTTTTGGAGTAAAAATCCCTGTTAAGCTTTCTTGTATTCCCCTAGGATGTGAATTTTTTAAATTCAATTTTAAGGCACTTGCTCTATTTTGTGACTGCGAATCAGTGTTCTTGGTATCCTTAGTTGCCTGACCACTTGGTCTGGAGCTGCTGGTTTGGCTGTCACCACTGCTCAGACTGTCATGGCTGTTTTGACTCAGATGGCTTATAAAATTATTCTGACTTGTCTGACCATTACTGGGCGGGGGTGCTTTATTATGAGATGCTATTTTGTCTCTTGTAGCACTTTGTTGTTTCGCCAAAGTTTTCTCTTCAACTAAACTAAATCTTTGATAATGATCAGAGCCAAACTTTAGTAACTCGTATAAATCATTGAACCAGTCTGTATAATCGTCCAGATTAATACATTTTAAAGTAACCTTGCAATTGGGATTTGAGTTTTTTATTAGAAAAAATTTAAATTCCTTTTCACTTTTCAGTTTTAAGGAATATTCATTCAAATTGTAAGACTTAACAGGTATATCATCATGACCGATGAATCCTCCTATCTTATCTTTTTCCTTCTTTTTCAGAGAATTCTGAAGTTCACCATCTATCTTAAATTCATGCAAATAATTGCAAGTTAAGACATAAAAGAAGCTGCTGTAATTTTTCAAAACCTTCGATTTCTTGTATAAAACTCCATATCTAATACACTTTGTGTGCACTGTACCAGCATACGGTAAAACAATATCTTTAAATGTTCTTATTGATCTCTTTGCCGAAACTGGTGTATCTTTGTACGTATTCAACAAGTTTGGATTATAGGCAATAAAATATTCCCAGTCATCAAGCGAAGAAGTTGAAACATTGCGCTTCAAATTCAAATATAGATTCACAATTGAGTCTGTATCAGATAAATAAACGTCTTCACTATTAAGCAACTTTCCAAATTTGTCTACCACAAAGTTAAGTTCCTTTAAAACATAAGTAAATAGGTCCTTAGATATATTTTGCAAATTAACGTATGAAGCGAATAGATAGTTTTCTTTCAATAATTGATGTTTGACTTGATAATCTACCTGAAGTTTGATTAAAAATGGATCCTCGAGGACACCTCTATCTTCTTCCTCTTCAGCTTCAATTTGCTTCTTTAGCAATGGTTCTTTGGCAGAATATCTTTCTACTGAGTTCATGAATGTATCCAATACCTTTCCTGTTTTACTAACCTCTTTAATTACGTCTGGATTAGCAAATGAATCATTCTTAAGAGATGACTTAATTTCTTTTATTTTCATCAGTAAGTTCTTCAACAAATTTTCTAATCTCGGAACCAATTTGTTTGTAATCTCTTTATGAAGCTTTAATTGCGAGATGAATATTTGCGAATGGTGATTCACCAACAAAGGAGGAAAACTATTGAAAAGCGAGTTATTAGGAAAGAAGTGAGGTGGGACTTTAATGTCATTAACGTGATGCGTAATTGGAGGAGACGGTAACGATGTCGGCTTAGAACTAAGAGAAGTCATAGACACATTTCTTTTGTGCATATTACCTCCTCCACTGTTCAGTGGAGCCATTTGTGATTGCGAGCCATGCTTTAAAAAAGAGTTGTTCGATTTTGTTTTAAACAAATGAGGTCTTTTCTCTGATCCCGTATTAGAAGAGTTTGTGGGGGTCGTAGACAAGCTAACAGATGATAGGGATCTGTTCAATTCCTTTACCGGTGTCGAATTTTGACTATTATTGGGGCTGAGATGACTTTCTAGTGTACTTAAAAGTTTAGCTGGTAAATCCTTGTAGCCAGGGAACTGAACAGAGTTGATGAGCTGTTGATTTAAGTTAGCCTCAAACTCTTTTACTAGGCTAATTTCTTTCAAATAGTATATAAGCGACTTGACAAAGTATTTCCAGTACTTGAAAAAGCTAACCAAGTTATCGATTGGCTTGGAGTCATAGCTCGGTAAATTCACGTAATATGGTGATCTCGGATCACTCGCAGGTAATACACTTTCCTTTTCAAATGTGTACATAGTAAATACCTTTTGCTTATGCCAATTTGCCACTGGATCTCAACTATCTCAATAATCCTCTCAAAATCCCTTAGATCTGATCCGGAATGAAGTTCCTTCGGAAGCGTAATAAGACTTTAATATCCAGGAAGCCCCGTTTTATCCTCTTTACTATCAATCACTAATACCCTTCGTAGGCCCCCGATCTACCCTTTTTTCGCTGCGATGCTTTTATTGTCGCTGCTTCAGAATCTATCCTATTGATTTAAGATCCTCAGAGATCACGTAATACACACTGTGCTTGACGATGACTTATTTTTGAAACTATAACGTAAAATGCAAGCTCTGCAAAACTTTCTATAGCTTATTTGTTATACCAGCGAATTGCTGATGCTTAACTATTTGTATGTTTCGTTAGACACCTCCTGTTGATACTTGACGCCCTAGGCAACTAATTGGCTTATATACACTCTTTGGTTTTACTTTTCTTGTCTTCTGGGACCATTCTAGAATACCTACGGCGATGAGGCTGCGACAGCGACGCATCAAGCAGGCAGAGCAACAGTCTTCGCTACATACATTACGCCGAAGTAAAGAGAGAGAGGAGACGGCAGTTTTGAAGCAGAAGGCGGCTTGAGAAGAGCGGCAAATAGACTCGCGCGAAAACGTTTCCTCAGTTCTATAGAAGGCGAGTCCTTGATTACGAGAGAATAATAAAAAGCCTTGGTTCGTACTAGTTGAAGAAATCGGAAAGGTGCTTCTCGATCTATCATATTCACAGCACAACACTTTGTGCAGCAGATATATCCATTCCGGTCGTAAATTACATTGCCGAGAGAGATGGGTTGCTTGATCTGATTGAGGACGCATATTAAGAAGTACAGAAGATTGAGTCGGGCATGGCTTCGGAAGAGAAATCGGAATGTATGAAACTTCTTAACTGTTTCCTATTGTACTATTAATAGCTAAAGTGTTCATAGACGCTCAGAGCGATGCGTTAAAATACACCAGGGACAAGAAAGATAGAATATATAGCAGCAATTGATGATCTTATTTAGGCGTAATCCTCAGAGAAGGAGTTACCAAAGAAGAAGTGATTCACTTTTGTAAATGCTTCCATCATGTTTATTACAGAACTTGGTCATCTCGGTAGATCAAGCCGGGCCTTGTATGGAGAAGCCGGATATGTTTTTTACAAAGGCAGGTTGCCGAATAATTCCCCGTGCAGCTCTCCAAAGACAACTTGCGATCTAAGCTTTCATGGTTTGCACGGATGTGGATGTTAAATATTCCAGAGTGAGTATGTGTTAGATTTGGAGAAACACAAGGCTGTATCAGGGCTAAGTATACTCTAATTGCTGAAATTGCTGACAACATTTCACTAACGTTGCGTAATCTGCATACGGTGTTCTTAACTGTTTTATGAGTAGTCATCATCAAATCCCGTGCGAATTGTCTCATGAGCCGCACCTGCAGTTGCAAAATCCACAAAAGTCGGTCTAGTTTTGGCTGATCTCTGTAGGAGATAATATTAATCTTTTTTGTGGACTGTTTCTAACATAGATAATTGCAGTAAATTGCTAACTTGAATAAGTGGTATCTTCATCAGTTTGAAACCAAACTTACTTGCTATAGATATTGCGATGGTGCTGGAGGTCGCACACTCAACTAACATTGAGTTTCCTAATTTATCATATCGTTCAAAGCTTTATAACTTGTGGAATGTGAAGGCAAGCGAATCTAATATCTCTAGTGACTCTTCGTTATTTGATGTTCATAGTCGCTTGCTGATTGAACTTTCCGATAGTGACTCTTATGCGTCTAGTGATACTTGCGAGCTTTATAACAGGTATAAAACCATAAACACATCAGAATCGTTTGTTTGCGAAGATCTCTCCAAGAAATATGAAATTGATTTTGACCATGAAAGCCTCGAGTTTGAGGTTACTTTAAAAGATCATGATACTAATTCGATAGAAGGTAATGATTCTATAGTTATGGAGTTAAGTCCTTTCATGTCCAATTCATTTTCTTCTTTTGATGATGGTCGATTCTCAACAAAACTAAGGATATTTGTTAATAATATCAAGAGAGCGTTATGCAGAAATACTTCGATGAAGAGCCCAATGGTCGTTTGTAACTTTGAGTTAGAAAGTTACGAAGACTTCTCACCTGTTTCTATGAAAGTGCCAATAGTAGATAACGAACACACTAACTCCTTCAGAAAATTAGACTTTTCTTTTTTTTCGGAAGGAGATACTCAAGAGACTTTTGAGCATTCGTCAACTATTAAATTCAGCAATTTTGCTGATGTGGTTCTTTACAATCACAAAGGTATTGAAAATTATAATTCTGGGTCGAATGCTACTGATTGCACCTCGACGTCAAATGAAATTGAAAATGAAAATTGTAGACGTCACATCCTGTCTTTTGATCGACAAAGAGGTGCTTTGGCATCTTCAGATTGTGAACGCAATTTTGCATTTCCATATGATAGGGTTAATTCAATTTTGAAAAGCAGAATCAACCGAAATTTAGAATCAGAATTGGCAAAAGCTAAGAATGATGAAGCAGTTGAGGTAGATACTTTTCTAAAAAATTTCGAGCATATAGAAATTGAAAAGTTTAAAAAAGAATCGGAGTTAAACGGTTTAAGACTGCTTCAGCTAAAAAACTACTACAAGAATAATAGTCTCAGGAATTCCTACTGAGGAAAATTTACTGCTAGTTATATCTTTCGTAAATAATCTGTCTCTTCTACTTCAGATAAATGAATCTAATAGAAATCGGACTCTTATCTGCAGCACTTCCTATCAGAATCTTCGCTATCTAACAATGCTCTATCCTCTTCACCTTTGCAGCATAACGGTTCGTTAAATGTAAAAATAAACCTGCCAAATAGGGCACCAAGTATGCACGAAATAATAATGTATCCATTGTAGTACATAAAAAGCAACATGATAATGTAAGAGGTGCCCCACTCTAAAGTAAAAAGAATGGTTCTTACCAGATGTTCAAACAAACTTGGGATAATACGCAGCTGGGAATTGAAGTTCGAGAAGAGCCATTGATGTGACACTGCGTATAGAAGGGGATATCTAGGCTTTGAAGGAGCAAGGATTTCCTTACTTTGGTACAGGGATGATGTGTGATCGGATTCTTGCAAAAATGAGTTCAGATTCTTTCGGATTATGGCCGAGTCATATTCTCTGCAAAAGCGATGTAGCCACTGGCTCGCTAATACCAAAAAAAAAACACCAACACAAGATCCTGCAAACCCTCCACTAGACTTCACATGCCATGATCTCGCAAGAAAGCAACTGTCGATGGTATTCCAATTCCACAACATAGATATTTTGCACGCGTTACTTGACGCAGAATGCGAATTACCCATATCCATTTCAAATACGTAATCAATTATTGAAATAGTGCAAAAGCTGGGAACTTAATTCTATTCTACAGCTTGAAGCAAGATTAAGAATTTATAGATCCTTTAATACTTCAAAACTTTGCGTCAATTTTGTTACCATATTTGGCATTCATTAATGCTCAGATCCAGACTTTTATCTCGGCATCGAAATAGGAAGTCATTTGAAAGAAAGAGAAAATAATAGTGTCTGAAACGGTTGAAAATCGTTTTAGAAACTTTAGTAGACTACTAATGGTTCTACTATTGACCACCTCATTAGAGCTGGTACGAAACTGCGACAGTGAAATCCACCTGACTAAAGTTATGTATACTAAAATTCACAATCACGTGCCAGTGATTCGTCATGTCATGTGATTTGTTATGTCCATCATCCATTATCAACCCAGAAGACTTTCATTTGTAAGCTCGACTAAATTCTTTCATAAATTTTTCTACTGTAGTGAAGAAAATGACGGCTGATAACAAAGTAAAGCTAACTCCAGAGCATTTAGAACACTTGAATAAGAAGTTGCAAGATTTATCACCACAAGAAATTTTACGATGGGCAGTCATCACATTTCCTAACTTGTTCCAGACAACTGCCTTTGGGCTTACAGGTTTAGTTACAATAGATATGCTTTCAAAGCTAGAACAGAATAAACAGCATCCAGTAGATTTGATTTTCATTGATACGTTGTACCATTTTCCCCAGACATATGATTTAGTTGCAAATGTTGAGAAGAAATATAATGTGAAAATTCACACTTTCAAGCCTCATGAAGTTCAAAATGAGAAAGAATTCATTGAGAAATACGGTGATCTATTATGGGAAACAAATGATAGATATTATGATTTCCTTGTAAAAGTAGAGCCATCACAGAGAGCATACAAGGAGTTGGATGTTGCGGCTGTCCTCACAGGAAGAAGAAAGACACAAGGTGGTGCTCGTAGTAATTTACCTGTCTTAGAATTTGAGGAATCTAGTGGAGTGATAAAAATTAACCCTTTGCATAACTGGAATTTCTTTGAAGTCAAGAAATATATCGATGAAAATAATGTTCCTTATAATGAGCTTTT
Source organism: Priceomyces carsonii (assembly GCF_900007245.1). NCBI lineage: Eukaryota > Fungi > Ascomycota > Pichiomycetes > Serinales > Debaryomycetaceae > Priceomyces > Priceomyces carsonii. Next base: position 98,144 of record NW_026946676.1, on the reverse strand, counting down.
GGATTTAGGTTACAAATCGATAGGGGACTGGCACTCAACTGTTCCGGTTGCTGATGGGGAAGATGAGAGAAGTGGAAGATGGAAAGGAAAGGCTAAAACTGAGTGTGGAATACACGAAACAAGCAAGTTTGCTCAATATTTGAGAGATCAGTCTCTGGTTAAAATAGATGTCTAATTTAGTTTTTATCGATTGAGCTATAGTTTGTGATATTTAATTGCTTTATCTCATTGATTGAATTACAGCTTGCGATATTCGTTACCTCACCCCAATTGTCTAGCCTCTATTTGTTAAACTATTTTTTCCTGTATAATACATCCCAGATATTCTCTGTCTAACAGCATATAGCCATATATTTATATAAGTTAACCTCATTATGCTTGCTGGCTTTTCTTTAATGTGATCTTACACAATTTCACAGTACAATTCATTTTTAACAGTGTACTTGCGAGCGGAATACCTTCTATTTTCGTATTGTTCTGCAACCTTTTTTGAGAAAGGGAGTAATACCGGAATCGAGATCCCAATTAGGTAATATTGAGTAGGATAGCGATAACTGATACGAAAACACCAAATATATAAAACTGTGAGCTTCGAAATAATTTTAAGAGCTAAAAAGATGTAACAAAAGGAATATAGTGTGTATTGCTGCTTGAATCCATTAGGAAACATTAAACGGATTCTCGTGATGTTATTACAAGCGGCACAGCTTTCTGTGCGTTATATTTATTCAAACTTTACTATCATAACTTGGCTGATAACAGGTATAATTTTGCTTTATTATCTTCTTTTGTTTCCGTTTTTTATATCGCCCTTAAGAAAGATCCCGGGACCATATTTCAATCGAATTTCTGGGTTTAGAGCTTTGAACAGGCAACGGACGTTCAACTGGATATCAAGTGTTCATGAATGGCATCGTAAATATGGTCACGTCATTATACTTTCGCCAAATGAAATAAGTGTCGATGGAAATTCACTGTTTATTAATGATATTTATATCAAAAATTTCCCTAAATCTTCATTTTACGAAAACTTTAGAAATCATGGATTTAAAGACAATATATTTGCAAGTTTAGAGAATGATAGGCACTTGAGGTACAAAAAACTCATAATGGGATTGTATAGCAAGAGCGCTATATTTTCTAAGACCAATAGAATAAGAAGCATTTTGGTTCAGAAGACAGCTTATCTTGTGAAGGACATTTATACGAGTTCAGTAACAGCTGAAGTTCCAGATATAATTAATGCTAAATCTGAATTGAATGAATTTGGGATGGGCCATGAAAAAAAAGATGGAAAGTGGTTCAACCCGTCTGGAAAGGCAAGGAATATCGGTATAGATGTGTACTCCTTGTTTGCGTCACTTGCAATGGATGTCGTATCTTCTTTTGAAGTTGGAAAAGATAATGGGACTGATTTTTTAAATCATCCAGCACAGAGACATATGATCATCAAGCATAGAATACAAGCTTCCATGGTTTTCTGGACGACATTAATGCCCCGATTTTGGAACTGGGCTGCCTCTAAGTCCGTGCTAGAAGCGCTGAAAGAAGTTGAGGAATGGCAATTGAATCTCTATAATAACGCAGAAAAAAACGTCCCGAAATTTAACGATGATGAAAATATGACGACCTTGGAAACTTTGAAAAAAAATGGATTCAAGGGTACCAATGCGTATACATTCTTATCTGATAACATATTTGCTGGTCATGAAACTACAGCGATTCTGCTTGCTTATTTGACTTATGAATTGTCACGTCCTGTGAACTTTTCCAAGCAGGAATTATTGCACCAGGAACTATATCGAACGTTTGGAAAACCCTCAACAGTGGAAGACAATATTGACGACTTAGAAGCAGTTGATAAGCTACCGTATCTTTCAGCATTGTTAGACGAGAATCTACGAGTGCATGCTTCAATTCCTGGTGCAGAACCTAGAATTGTAGATAGACCGTATAACGTCAAGCTTGAAGATGGAAGCCAAATTAAAATTCCTCTTGGTACCACCATTTCTTGTCAGGTCTACTCGATGCATAGAAACTCTACTGTTTTCCCTGATCCCTACAGATTCATACCTGAAAGATGGCTTAAGTACGATAACGAATCTGAGTCAAACTATAGCAGAAGAATCACTAAACAACAAAAACACATGATGCCCTTTGGTAAGGGAATCAGAATGTGTCTCGGAATGAACATTGCGCTTATTGAAATGAAACTTGCTATCGCCAACTTGTACTGGCATTTTAATTCCAAGATCTGCCCGGATTGGTGCAAAATCACAGAATATGAAGATGACGATAAATCTCCTAGACCTATAGAAATAGGGGTTCAAAATATGGGCAATAATGTTACTGATGAGGAGAAGATGGTAATGAACGATGCTTATACAACAAGGCCAATTAACGATGAATGCTGGCTTGAATGGTATGAAAATTCGTAGATGTGTATAGATTCTCTAGATAGTGAACTTAAATTACACAAAGTCTTATTAATTGACCTCGCAAAGACCGGCAGGTCCGAAAACGTGAGTACACAATATCCAACCACAAGTACCTGTTTGATCGCAAGCAGTTAATATTTGATTTGAACTTTTTTTTCTAAAGAAAATATAGCTCTTGGTAGACGATTTTGAGTCAGCTCTATTAATAACTTAAGTTATAAGTGAGTGTGTTCCAAATACCTTATTATACTAGCTTTTGAGCCTGATATAAGATAATAGAGAGATATGCTTCCTTTTGCAGTTCCTTATCCGCCAGAGCCAGAACACGGGTTTTGGGGTATTCCAACGTCGACAATAGATTGGTGTGAGGAAAACTATGTTGTTTCAAAGTATGTTGCTGAAGCCGTTAACACTACTACGAACTCTGTGTTTATAGCTCTTGCTGGATTCACTATCTACCATGCTTACACAAACCACATGGAACCTCGATTTGTGTTCTCCGCCCTTGGATTTTTACTAGTGGGTGTGGGATCATGGTTATTTCATATGACTTTGCAATATCATTATCAATTGTTGGATGAGTTGCCCATGATATATGCGACCTGTATTCCTTTTTGGTCCGTATTTAGCGAATTTAGGACTAAGAAGCAATCTATTATGATTGCAATTGGTATATTTACTTCAGCAAACTTATTAACTTTGGTATATTTGAAAGTTAGGAATCCTACTTTACATCAAACCGCATACGGTATCTTGAATGCTTGCATCATTTTTCAGTCTTTGAATTTGACTTTACAATATGTTCACGACAAAGGTGCACGTAAACAAATGTTTAAAACCATGGTATTAGGAATTTGCCTTTTCCTTTTTGGATATTTTCTATGGAACTTAGATATACACTTGTGCACCTCTGTAAGAGCAGTTAGAAGAGATTGGGGAATGCCATATGGATTTGTGTTAGAGGGTCATGGATGGTGGCACATATTAACCGGAACTGGTGTCTACTTCTACTTAGTTTATGAAGAATATTTGAGATGTTTTTTGCAAGGAACCGACAAGTTTTATACTTTCAAGTGGAAATATGGCTTACCCATTGTATGTTGTATTGATTATGAAGGTTTGAAAAGATACAGAGAAGTTAAGAAACTAGCTGAAGCTGATGAATTGGAATCAAAGAAAAATATATAGAATATCAAAGTGAAAATTATGTATTTTGTATATATCAATGCTTATATATTTATCATAGCATTTGGATTATTTCGCTTATAAATTTGTCGTTTTTTATCGTGTCTGCGTACTCATTATTCACTAGAGTTTTCAATTTATCAAGAGCAACTGAAGATTGAACTTTGCATTCTGAATTCGATTCATCAAAACATTGGGACCTCCAATTCTTGAGAATACTTTTAAGGCTGTGAATACCACTTTGGATTTCTGAAGGAGAGCATTTCGTCTTCTTGTTTTGTATGTATTTATCATCCTCGTCTAAAACCGTTTGCTGAAGCTCTGATGCTTTTCTTTTGGCCATGTTAATAATCTTAGAAGGAAATTTAACAAGTTCTGCAACGTGGATTCCGAATGACTTGTCAGATATGCCTGGCTCTACTTTATACATAAGAGTGATATCATCCTCTTCGTTCTCATCATCTCGCTGTACATGTGCAACGACGTGTAAATTTTCAACTTGATCTTCGTATTTTGATGAAAGTTGAGTCAACTCGTGAAAATGAGTTGCAAACAACGTGAAGCATTTTTTCTCACTGATCAAATGTTCCAGAATGGACCAAGCTAACCCAAACCCATCATAGGTGGACGTTCCCCTTCCCAATTCATCAATAATAATTAGAGAGTTATGGGTAGCGGTTGCCAAGATTGAAGAAGTTTCAAGCATTTCGATCATGAACGTGGACAAACCTTTTAATTGTGAGTCACCAGCTCCCACTCTTGACAAAATAGCATCAAATACAGCAATCTCCGGTTTGAAGTTATCTTCTCCTACTGGAATAAAGGAACCAACTTGATTCATCAAAGCTATCACACCTGCTTGCCTGATGTACGTTGATTTACCACCCATATTAGGACCAGTAATTATTACAAAAGATTTACCCTTTTCACTCTTTTCATTTGAAAAGTATAAGTCGTTAGGAATGAAATCAATATCATCTTGAACTTCTAAGACAGGATGCCTAGAATCTTGCAACTTAATTTTTCTTCTATTATGATCATCACTGTTGATAGAATTACTCATTGGATGAGAAATTGGTCTCACGAACGGTATAGGAGCAAAAATAGCGACGTTGGCGAAACTGCTTAAGACGTCGATTTCAGATACTGTTAGACTCAAAGGGATGAAAACCAGCTGGTACGTCAAAGTGATAGATAAGATTTCTTTTACGAGTTCACGCTGCTTCAAATTATATTCGGCTGATGCTTCTAGGTATTCCTGGGATAATGCAGATAACCTTTTCGTTGTAAAGTAAACACCAGCCTTGACTGTTTGCAACTGTGTGTACTTGTTTCCTGTATTCCTCAAAACCGTGGAATCAATTCTAGTTACTCTGAAACACCAACCATGTTGCTGATGGTTTTCTAACTTAAGCTTTTTATCCACTTCCATATTCAAGTCATTTGCTACGTCTTCGTGTATTTCTCTGATTTGATGCAAACTGCCTTGCAATCTTTCATTTATCTCCACTAACGACTCATCAAATTCAGGCTTGATGTTAAAATCTGTGTTCATTAAATCGTGAGCAGAAGTAGAGTCCAAAGGAGAAAGATCAGTAGTTGTCTCTACCAACTCTTTAAATTTGGACAATGGTTCATATTTCAGTTTAATAGGTTCTAGCCAATTTTTCTTCACTAGATTAGCTAACTTTCCATTGTCCTTTAAGTCATCAACCACTACTTCCAACATTTCGATCAATTCAGGAACAATTAATACAAATTGATAAAGTCTAACTACGTCCTCTAATTTCTTACTTTCATTCCCCGAAGTACGCTTTGTTCCACTCAAAATTTTCTTGAAGAGTCTTTTGATGTCAGGTACCTTTGATAGCCAATCTTCTGTAATGAAAACTCTTAAATTATTGTCATCAATGAGGAGTTGAACAAGGTCTTGCCGGACTTCAATAGAATCAAGATCAGTTAAAGGTTGCTTCAACCATTGGGACAATAACCTAGAGCCAGCAGCTGTCTTGCACTTATTTAATAGCTCAAAAATTGAAGTAATATTGGTAGATTTTGACAATGAGCTACCGTTTGCTGTATTAGTAGAGGGAAAAATGTTTAGAGCCTTCATAGTCGAAGCATCAAGCTTCATGTATGCGCTCAAATTATACTGGTCAATTGTGAAGTTTTGGTTTTGTTCGCCAAGAAGTTCCAAATATTCTATCAATGCATTGCAGCAAGATAGCGATAGATTAAAATCGGAAGAATTGATACCCTTAGAGGCAAGTATGAGGTCAATGTTTACCTCTTCGTCACTCTTCAAGTCAGACACCACGATTTTCGATAAATCTGCTTCAATATCTTTTTGAGAAAATGCAGAAGGCTTTATAGTGCTAATAACAATATTTCCAATCTTCAGAAGAACTTGATATAATTTTATAACCTCTGGGTTATCATCTTGAGGATCGTAGTTTGAAGGGAAAATGACCTCTTTAACCCCCATTTGCAAGAGTAAACTCTCAAGATTAGAGAACAATTCATTATCCTCAAATTCACAAAGTTTAATGCTTGAATTCAGTAAGTCTACAAAACATATTCCAATCCTTTTTCCATTCCCTTGTTGATGAAACTTGATTCCAGCGATAATAGGAGTGGAGCAATCTTTGAACAGTGATTCTAAATCGACTCCATAGTTACTTGCCAATGATTCTAGGTTGCCGGGAGTTGCGAAACATATAAGATCGAAGGTCTTGTTGTTGTAAATTTCAACCTTCAAGTTCTTTTCTATCAAGCAAAATTTCAATAAGTTGTTGGTTAAAACTGGTAGCGATACCGTCACGTACCTATTCTTGTTATTAGGATTGTACTTAATTACCGATTGTGTCTTGTATATGTTATCAGCAACTAAATCAGCATCTTCATCTAAAACAGTAAAATAATCTTTGTTGTTGTGATCAATGATTCTAATGGTTGAGCTATCTTTAGCCGGCAAATTCGTGAATTTTCGAAAGTACAGTCTTTCATCTACCTTGTCAGCGAACTTAAGGTCTGGTCTTGTACTGGACATTTTGTTGTTTAGTTCAGGACCCCTGCAGCGCTTTAAGAGTAAAATAAATGCTATGACCTTTAATATAATCCTCAAGAATCGCCTAAATTCAAATATTGTGCGCGTTCTTATGGACCGCGTAGCACTACACGAAAATATGATCCAGGGCCATGTTTCCTTTCCAGCCAGCCATATACACAATTAGAGAAAGAAGGGTGAAATGTAGTATCTTTCATTCCCAAATCTTGTAGCAATTCCGTTGATATCAAGAATGGTTCGGTTTAAGCTTCATACGATACCTAGGATACTTATTTTATTATACTTTACCGAATCCTGAAGAGCATACGTTATTATATTCAACACAATTTTGAGGTCAAGTCATTCAATATATTTGATCGAATGGACTTAGGCTGACTTTCGATAGAGCCTTACAAGGAGTTTGCTACTCCTATCTAGCTTCAAGAACATATATAAACATGTGGCCTGTATATTATTGATTTGGTACCCCTAGGAGTCAAGACTTAAAAAAATGAGATGAAATTTATCTGACTCAGGAACAACTTAGATCTTCCACTCTTATTCAAAGTTAGAACTTATAGAACACACCTAATGCTGAGTGAATCGCTTCATACCACTCAACTCGATGGCATACTACCACTAGTTGCTAGAGGAAAAGTGAGAGATATCTACCAAGTTGACGATGAAACCCTTTTGTTCATTGCGACTGATAGAATATCAGCTTACGATGTCATCATGGAAAACGGCATCCCTTCAAAGGGAAAAATTTTGACCAAGTTATCTGAATTTTGGTTTAAACTCTTGTCTGACAAGATTCCTAATCACTTGGTTTTACCTGATGCTGATGACGCTCAGCTATTTGCAAGGCTTCCAAAAGAGCTCCAGGAATCTAAGTACAAGAAACAGATATCTGGAAGATCTATGCTCGTAAAAAAGTTAAAACTTATTCCATTAGAAGTTATCGTAAGAGGATACATTACTGGATCTGCGTGGAAGGAATATTCGAAATCGAAAACTGTCCATGGTTTGCCGGTTGAAGAGGGTTTGAAAGAGTCTCAGGAATTTAGCGAACCTATTTTCACACCATCTACGAAGGCTGAGCAAGGCGAACATGATGAAAACATTTCTCCAAGCAAGGCCGCTGAGATTGTTGGCTCCGATTTGTGTGAGAAAGTTGCCTCAGCTGCTATCGATTTATATTCAACTGCAAAAGAGTATGCAAAATCGAAAGGCATCATTATTGCTGACACCAAATTTGAATTTGGTTTAGATAAAGATAATAACTTGGTATTGGTCGACGAAGTTTTAACGCCAGACTCTTCTAGATTTTGGAGAGCATCTGCCTATGAAATCGGAAAATCTCAAGATTCTTATGATAAGCAGTTTTTAAGGGATTGGTTAACTTCAAAAGGACTTGCGGGAAAGGATGGAGTCTCCATGGATAAAGATATCATGATCAAGTCGAAGGAAAAATATATCGAGGCTTATGAAGCATTGACTGGAAAGAAATGGACTGAATGAAGACACCATCAGAACCTTTTTTTCGTTTTTAATTTTTTTCTTTTCGCTTAGGCCAAATTCACCATGTTTGAAGTGGTATTGAATGAAAACTTATATCTAGAATCTCTGAATTAATAAATAAGCTCCATTTTAGATACAGTTTTCAGAAAAGCATTCAAGTAGTCATTTCTCTTCTCTCTTACAATATTCAATTTTACTTTCTTTAGTTAAATATTTCATTCACACGTAATTGGGATTGGGAAAGGAGTATTACATTTTTGTGGTTTCAAATGACTTTTTAAGATATCCACTGGCCATAATTATATTTATATTACAGAAGAAAGAAAGTTAAAATTAAAGCTATTATCTAGTGTTTTTTCGTAAATAATGCTCCTCAAATTCTGGTATATGCCTTTTTTCTAGTTTAAGACGTTCCAACTCATCTGTGACTCTTTTGCGGTAATTATTGGCAGGAAATCTCGTGCCTTGAATAGATGGCTGAATTTTATGAGCATGAGCATAATAAGCGTCATGCTCGTCGCTGTTTCTTGTTTTGAGAGGAATTCTTCTAATTTGCTGGTCATCAATCAATTCCTTGGGGCCCCTTGGTTTATTTGGCAGAGGTGATGATTCATTATTATGTAAATGAAGGAAATTTCTAGCTTGTTGGGTTGAAACTGGTTGAGCATTTGTCGCTTTGGGAGTTGAAGGGTCTGATTTCATTCTGTGCAACTCTATGTTTTGTTTTCCCAAAATTTCTTTGATTCTTTGTTGTACCTCTTGTTCAACAACTAGCTTGAATTCACGCTGATATCCTATTCTGACTTCTTTTGCTTCTTGATCCATAAGTTTTTTCCTAGACTCAAACTCCTCTATTAATTCGTCTTCTAATTGCTTCTTTTGCAAGTTACATTTTCTCTGCATATTTTTGAATTCATCCTCTAATTCGTCTCTTTGAATCAAAATTTTCCTTTCTAAGTTGTTTAAAAATGATTCCTTTTTTTTTAATTCCTCGTTCTTGTTGACTAGCTGTTTTTGAAACTCACCCAAGTTTGTGCTAGCATGTTTGAGGTCCATTTCTTTCCTCAAAAACCTAACAGAAAGATTTTCTAGAAGATCGAAACACGAAGGTCTTGTATCAGGATTAACTGTTATACAATCTACTATTATCGTTTTCAATTGAGATGAATATCCTTCAGGCAAATCAGGAATAACACCCAGCTTAATCCTTGCTTGCAATTGTAGGTGGGTTTTGGCTAAAAAGGGCGGTTGTAAGGTGCAAAGCTCAAATAGTACACATCCAAGCGACCATATATCACAAACTGGTGAGTAAGGGTTGTCCATCAAAACTTCCGGTGACATGTAATATGGAGTACCAACATAAGTTTTTGCAAAGTCATTTTGTGAAGTAAGCATTTTTGCCAATCCAAAGTCTCCTAGTTTAATGAGCTCACCAGAGTCCAGCATGAATATGTTGTCAGGTTTTATGTCCCTATGAATCACAACTGTTTCTGAGTTAATCAGCGGTTCTCCTTCGTTATTGATTGAATATAAATTGACTTTTTTAGCCTCAATTCCATAATGACATCTATGTAATGCAAGCAATATTTGAACCAAAACTTGCCATATAAATTCTTCAGGTACCACTTCCTTGTTTTTCTTAAAGTTAGAAATAATATGGGCTAAGTCACCACCGTCACAGTATTCCATATATATATGGATCATCTTCTTGTTAGAAATATGATCGTGCTTGAAATACTTTACAATATTTGGGTGATTCAACTCTCTCAAGATTCTGAGTTCTGATATCAATTGGTTTCGTTCTTGGTTATTCATAGATGTATATTCTATTTCTTTTCGGACATATATTTGTCCGTCAAACTTACGGCGAACTTTTCGAACTGTTCCAAAAGACCCTTTTCCTATCACTTCTAATGCATCATATTCAGATTCTATTGGTGTAGATGACATACTTCTATGTTTGAATGGCTTAAATTGTTTCTGCTCTTCAACTTTACTAATGTTTAATATTATTTTCTTTCCTCTTTCAAATAAAACTATATGCAACGAAGAGATGACAGTGGAAACATAATAAGCGTTTTTGTATATTAACACTTAAGCTCTCCAATAAATGTGTATGTTAGATTACAGCTGAATCAGTCGAAGTGTTCAAATTCTATGCCCCATAGATCCTATTCTATATTGGACCCGATCCGTGATTGTTTACTTTTGGTACCAATTTGGAAATCTAAAAAAATTTGTAATCAAAATCGTCATGGACTAATACAAGCATGGTGTTACCAAATAGGCTAACAAGGGTCTCACACTCTCGATAGTTGTACGTCCCAAAAGAATGATCATCTTAAAATGCTCGCCGACTTATCTCGCCAGACAGCGGTAAAAATTACTTGCGAAGTTTTTGATCGAGTTTCTACGACTTAGTAAATTGTTCTCCTAATATTAATTACATATCTCTATCTATTTGCCCACGGCTGCTTTGATTGAAGTGACAGGCTCCAAATTTTCATCGTCGATGACAGCGTCTGGTAATTTGTGACCGTCTCTTGTTGTAGTATCCAAACTCTCTCTAAGAATTCTCTCTTCTTCCATTTCCTTATGTAAGTTCCAGAAATGAAACAAGAAAGCAAATGCCGCAGCAGCTCCAATAATTGCCATAGAACCAAAAACCCAAGTCAAATGTGGATCATTCATAACAGGTGTAATAGCCTCCCCGATCGCAGCTGAAATAGCAGAAGTAAACAAGAATAATGCCATTACGAGTCCCTTCATATGTGGGGGGGATCTCGTGTAGGCAAGTTCGTAAGCTGTGGTCATGGCAAAACACTCACTAGCAGCTGATAAAATGTACACTGAGACCTCTTGCCATGCACTAATAGGAGATGGTTCAGCACAAGTTGTTGCTTGATTTCCACATGGAGAAGTCTCATAAATTCTTTTTTGAATGATAGCACCTGCTGCTTGAGAGGCTGCCGCAATCAAGAAGCCAAGAGAAATTCTAAAAACTGGTCTGAAGCCAATCTTGTACTTACGCATAGTTGGATAAATGACATAATCCAATATTGGAATCAAGACGATAATAGTTAATGGATTGAAATTGTTGAACAAATCATTAGGAACACCCTGTGTGGTCATAGAACCTGCTTGTGAAGTTTCAACACTGCCTAAACCACTGTCACAAATATTAAAAATTGGGAAATAAATGAAAATTTTACACGAATTGAAAGTTTGCTTGATATCCAACACCCATTGGTCATCCCATGTTATAGGAAGTTTCTTCTTTGATACAAAAAACTCTTCACCTCTAGCAATCATTGAGCTTGGTCTGGCGTAATCCCAGAAAGTTCCATTCCTGCATCTTCTAATCCAGTTTCCACGGAAAGATACTCTTAAGATCTTCCAGGTCGTTGTGAGGACTGACCCTTGAGGTTTGTCTCTAACAAGCTTATTCTGTAAGTACCAAAGTACAAACGGCATGATGAGATATACAATGATTGGAATGAAGAAGGCAAACCAGAAACCGATCCTTCTTTCAATATAAGAGGTGGCCAATTGAAAAAAAGCACCAATGTTAATTGCCCAGTAGAAGACCAAAGTCATTCTCTCTAAAGATTTTTGACGGTCAACAATAACAGGTTCTCCAGAGGGAAGGACTTTAACGACATCGGTGTCCTCTGGGTACTGATCCATAAGAAGGGGTAACAAGTTGGGTTTAATAAAACCAGTACCTACAGCTAATGTAATGATTCCAAGGGCACAGGGCACGATAGCATGACCTCCGGCGATAACACTTGGTATACCAGCGATGACAAGCAAAATATGTGATATTAACCCTGCAATAACACCAATCCAGATAGCCTTAAACTTTCCAAGTTGCGTATCAGCCACGAAACCACCGTATAAGGGAACAACATAAGCTAAGAATGTCAACAAAAGTGTCAAAGCATTTGCGGCAGCTAGGCCCATATTTAAAGCACCGGCACTCTCACTAGCTGAATCCAGCTTTGGTGCTCCAGTCGTACTGCCTTCAGGTAATGGTCTTTGAATAAAGTTAGTCAAGATACCCGTGACTGAGTAGTAAGAAGCTCTTTCTGCTAATTCAACGAGACAAATCAAGTAACAAGCATAGTTTGCTCTACCTAAGATTCTCCTGAGGGTCAGTGCCTCTTGTTTCGTTGGTCTTCTCAATCCCTGAGGATTGTATTCATCAACGTAGTAAGTGGAGTAGTTTCTAGGATCATTGTAGTCATAATCTTCGTCATCTATGAAATCATGGCTAGCTTGCACTGATTGAGTGTCAACGCCCGGAAGTCTCTTCTCGTCTGTTTCGATACCACTAGCTTTACTGTCAAAGGTTTGAGAAGTATGACCCCTGTACTCGACTTTCAGTTCTTCAAAGGACATCGCAGCTAAGACTCACTTATTTTACTATTGCAAAAAAACATAACAGTCCCATGGAATAATCGCCTTTTTATATCTGAAGGTTAAATCTATGGTGTATGACATCTGATCTCATTCTTCCACTTATCAGCATATCAACACCATTTCTGGACTGTATAGTGACCCATTTTTTGAAATATTAAAAGAATGTGCCAGTGTGGTACGGCACCACTCTTTTCATTTTTATGAGGCATTCTGTTATTTGAGGCGACTCGATCAGTGACGATCTTTGGCGTCACCTGTCATTGAGATAAGCTCATCCATAGAGCAACAATGGCTTCTCGCATTCGGTTTCAAAATCATACATAACAATTTTACAGTAGCATATCGAAGACAATAAGCTGAATACTCCAAAATAGTCCCCCTGGCACAGGAACTGTTTTTAGCGAAATTGCGCCAAGTCCCCGAAGAAGAAGTAGACGCAATTTCGCTGAAAGACATGTGCAAGAGAATTTTGCGAGGACTGATAAACAGTAAGGATCATTTGCTGTGTGCAGGCTAGATAATAAATTCATGATAAAGTCCTATCGTTTGACGATGAACGGCGATGCCTCAATATTATGCGGGTTCGCTGTATAGGTACGGAAAGAAGTCACCTGATAGCATGTTGTCACTATGTTGCAATAACGCAGGCAGAATAAAGAAAAGAACCGCATGAAAAAAGATAAGAGATTAAATCTCGTATCTTTCTTTCCATTTATGCACTTTAAATCACTTAGTTATTGCTTTTAAATCATGGGAGTATATGGGCGACAGCAAACATAAGATTTTTTGATGGCCCAGAGCCAGTTCGTGGTAGGGCATGATTTACCTACTGAGGCTTGCAATATGGCATCAGGAATACGTGGCGTATGGGTGGTAGCGATGATTTTCCTTACGGCGCAGCGATCGTTCCACTAGGGCTCTATTTGCTATGATTGTGTGACCGGGAAGAATAGGTGTGACTGAGACGGCATATTTTCACGCCACAGGTAGTTCTCACTGTAAAAACTATAATCTGGAGTATTGGCCGCGGGGCGGATATTCTTTCACAATGCCGAGCACATTTCATCTGGTTAACTTTTGACAGCAAATTTTTCGAGTCAGTGTTTTTCATTTTTATGATCAAAGTCAATTTTTCAATACAAAATAATCAAGTCATAGCTACTGTGACCAAGTATCAATCACTTTAAATTAGCTGCAAAATGAATCCTTCTTGCCTATGACATTCAGAAATATGCAGGATAAAATAACGGTGCCCCAAACAATACTTATAGTAAGTTTATCGTATTAATACGTTTACAATTTCTACCGATTAGAAACAGTAATTTTAGCTTTCTTCCCAGTCTCCTTTTGCGGGCAGTCAATAGCGCTTTGCGTTCAAATATACTGCATCGTGAGAAGAGGTCATATTCAAATGAGAAGCTATACGTATTACTGTCTGCTTTTGGCTGATTTGTCTTAACCGTTACACAAGCCGAAGGATTCACAATTAATAGAAAATCCCTTTAATTTGGCCATCCACAATATTGATTAGCATTAATAGAGCAGCCTGACTGACACCGAATGTTAGCCTCCGGTTTGTTACTTAAGCATCCTGGAGCACTTATTTGCAGTTCAATAGGTACACATTTACCGAAGTTTTTGTATATGCAAGCCTTGCTTTCCCCAACACCCTAATTATCACGATCGCGTTCTCTCAAAGGTATGTGGTATGTGTATCCGCTAATTAGGATTACTAAAGAGAGTGGAGCGATAAATTGATCTATATCTTGAATCATTGAAACTTTGCTGATTTTTTCAAATGTGTTGTACATTTGAAGTGATATATCTTTTAAACTAGACCTCTCTGGGCGAATTCAGGTCATGTTGCGTATGTTATCTACGTGGGTCCATATTGTATTTTGGATCTCTTTGGATCTTTCCAGATTCAATACAGTAGTAATAAAGTTTACCATACTATTGCGGATTTCACAATAAACTGAACTTATAATTGAATCAAACGCTCATAGTTCCGGCGATGAAGATACCTTTTTGATAAGGTCGCAGAGTACTTCACCGGTTCGTACAAAAACATGCTCAGTATGACCCATTCAAATCCGCTAAGTTGCTCCAGAAAGTCATTCCTCATGATTCTCAAATGAAACTAGTTCATATTCTCGTCATCTTCCCTATAGCCAAGATCAGTGAAGAATGCGGAGTAGTTTGAATTGAAGAAATAATTACTGTCAAATGCAATGTTGAAAGGCTCAAAATCGCTGAAACTACTCTGAAAAGCATTTGAATGATTTGTGGTTTCATATTCACCCTCCTTATTAATTGAACTTGATTTCAGGTCAAAGTTATATATGATTGCGTTACTAGGAGAAAGAGGGATGTAATCTTCCTCTTCATCCCATTCGGAAGAATCGTTCTCTATGATATTTTGCAATCCAAAACGCAAAACCAAAAGTCTAATATTGTTACTGGCTTCTTTCATCAAGCCCTTAAGAATGCCTGAATTCTTCTCATTCACCTGCCAAATCAATCTCATAGCACTTAGATTCGATTGAGGCGTGATACCAAATTGTAATTGTAACAAATCTCTAAATATGGTACAGTTTTCCAGAAAACTATATTTTCCAGATTTTCCACTTGCCAAAGTGAAGCAAGATATTAAAACCATTAGTGCGTTATATCCATAGAACATATCATAGTGCAATAATCCATTGAAATGTCCACTTTTATCGGAATAATTTATTACACCGCATACTATTTCAGCTGATCTTATTCCATAACAAATGGTATTTAAAAGCGGTTCGAATTTGTTGAAGTCAATAGCTTTGATATTTCGAGATAAATGCAAGAGGTACGGTAAAGTCAAAGAAATATAAAGGTAATGAAATTGCAAGTGTAATTTTATTTGATATCTCTTGATGGGCTTTGTGCTCTCATAATCTTTTAACTCTGTACTCAAACCATCATACCACTTATTAAGTAGTGTCTTTATTTCTACCATTTTCTCTATGTTTTCATTCGCCAATGGTCTTTTGCTTATAAATAAGTTTTTGCGAAGCCTTAAGATCTTATACATTATTTTGAATAAGCCAACGGAAGTAGAAAAATAATCTCTAAATAAGTCATCACTGACCATTGATAGTTTAGGTAGATCCACATCAACAGCTTCAATCGAAATTATGGATACTTTTCCGAGAGAGGAATTCATGCTCATCTGTATGCGAAATATAGACCACCAGACAATCTTGATCTCATCTTGTATATCTTGGGGATATTTAGCAACTGCCGATTTGCGGTGATATCCTAGACTCACGCATTGCTGGGACGCTAATGCAAACAACAGCCAAGAATTTTCTCTCATCTGCTTTGATTCGTAATAGAGTGCCGTTACGTAAAGCAGTCTGATTCCATTCAATGATGGTGACACTGCAATATCTCCTAATAATAGTTTAACTATACCAAGACAAATATTCAGAAGATTATTAGAGAAATTGTTGTCATCAGCCGAATAGCAGCATTTTTGGCCCAAAATCCACACCATGTAGAGGCAGCATATCTCTTCATTACTTAAATTTGAGGAATTTACCAAATGTGCGGTTAAAGGCGTTTCCTCTGCCTTCAATTCCTTAAAGAATACACTTTGTTGGTGTCTAAATTTCGACTCATTCAAAACAAAATATCCCGGGTGAATTTCATTAAAAAATACATCAGTATAGTAAATGGCATCAGCTTCAGATATCAATTCCACCATAGGGAACCTTCGCAAGTTAAGTAATTCAATGCTAGTTGATATAGACTCATTCGAGTCAAGAGCATTTAGGTTATTCAAATCTCGCTCTTCTTTCGATAAAGTGTCCGAGAACTCTCTTGAACTTTCTTCTTGAGTATCCGCTGTCAATCCGAGTAAAGCCCTTAAGAGCCCCTGGGTACCTTCGAGGCCATAATCTTGGGCCGTATTATTTGCATTTTCATTCGAATTCTCATTCATTTTCACATTGTCCTGATCATTTATGCTTTGCGAAGGCTGCCAATCCTCATCACTCTCAAACCCTTCACTATCACTAGAGAGTTTATCTTTGCTTTCTATGTCTTTATTCCATTCAGGGAGTGATATATCCAACGATTCTGCAATCTCGCTTAAAGTATGTAAATTATCTGGGTCTCGCCCAGGATATAACCTTTTCATAATCAACTTCAAACATTTGAGCTGATACCTTGAGGACTCACTTATCGAGTAATATGTTCTTTTCTTTCGAGGAGCCTGTGTCGTACAATTCACACCGGCGGATTTGCATTGCAAACAAGGTGTCTTATCGTCAAACTTCAATTGATTGAATTCCAGTCTCTGGCATCGAATCTTCCTTGCTTTACATCTGTCGCAACTGTACACTGCCCTTTTTCTCTGTTTATCTGCTACTGTTTTCCTTTTTCGTAGATTGGAAGCCCCTGCTGCTGCTGGAATCTTCCCCATCATACAACGTTATCACACTATAATTAAGACTCGAAACTAAAAAAAAAAAAAAATTACAAAAATAAAAAAACCCCAAACTCAGAGTTTGACCATTATATAAACATTATAATAGAAGGTTGATCCCTCACGCACTCCTTCTCTGAAATTCGAAGTCCCGGT
Organism: Priceomyces carsonii; assembly: GCF_900007245.1. Classification (NCBI taxonomy): domain Eukaryota; kingdom Fungi; phylum Ascomycota; class Pichiomycetes; order Serinales; family Debaryomycetaceae; genus Priceomyces; species Priceomyces carsonii. The sequence goes on along the minus strand of NW_026946676.1, from coordinate 80,911 downwards.
AGGCATAAGCAGGAGAATATTTTCGGCCCGATAATATCTATGGAAGAAAAGATAATGAACGGGCCTCATTAATGTTACGATAAATTTATTTATCACTACGAATGATACAAGAGGTAAATCAATCTAATTATTAACTGAAACTTTTAATTCCTATTAACTTCAAAATCTATTTTTTGGGAGCCATGCTCAAGGATTGAAAATCTATGGCAAATTTCCACTTTTTTTGCAACCAGCAGCTCTAAAACTTTGATTCTTTCCCACAAAATCATATCAATGGTACGGAAGCTCCATCCCCCCGCAAGTCACTCCCTCCACTATACACCATGCGTTTACCACCTTCAGAAAATTCCTTTCTAATAATCTGTCCCCTACCAAAAAGTTTTCTTTCATTCCCTTTGAAGATTTGCACTTCGTGTCCTAAAGAAATAAGACCATCAATCACATCAGATTCGATTCCCTCCTCTACCCCGACACAAGTAACGTCTGTGCTTGCCGGCCCATCGGCTCCCAATCCTAAGTCAGTATCTTCATAATCAGGATGAGGAAATAGCGAAATTCGAGGAGCATCCAAAGCTTCTTGGGGATCCATGCCAAATAGGAGCATATTCAAGTATACTTGCACATGGGCTTGAGGCTGATTGTATCCTCCCATAATACCATAGCTTGCATAAAGCTCTTCGTTAGTAGAGTCAGTTGATGGCTTCGTTATCATTCCCGGAATGATTGTATGGTAGGATCTTTTATTGCCTTCAAGACAGTTCTTACTTTCAGGATTCAAGTTGAAATTACCTCCTCTATTCTGAAGTGCAAAACCTCTACCAGGAACAATAATACCACTCCCAAAGTTCTCATACAAGGAACTGATAAATGAACAGGCATTACCTTCTGAATCGGTTGCAGTAAAGTAAACGGTATCTGATTTAAACATTGGGTCAGGAATACCATGTCTGACATCCCGATTTGAAATAATGCTGTCTTTTTTGAATAGATTTATACGGCTGGAGAGATACTCCTCCGTAAGAAGACTAGTAATTGATTTGGATTGATCAATGTTATGAGATTTTAAAAAATACTCATGATCATTCACATATTCATCTGAATCTTTGAACCCAAGCTTCAAGCATTCAATTATTGTATGTAAATAATCTGTAGAATTATGCTTCATATCTTTTAAGTTAATAATTTTGGTCTTATTTAATTGATTTATAAGGCCGAGCGATAACAATGCAATTACACCAGATCCGTTTGGTGGAATTTCCCAAAGCTTATGATCCAACATTTCGAAAGATATTGGATCCACGAAGGTTGACGTATGATTTGCAAGGTCATCTAATGAAATGAGTGATCCTCTTTTGGACAACTCGTCTACTATTGAATTTGCAACTTCACCCTCATAGAAGCCTTTTTTTCCAAGATTAGCAACTTTCCTTAATGTATCAGCTAAATAAGGATTTTTCATGAATTGACCCTTTTCAGGTCCTTTGTAACCGTCATTGGGTAGGAATATTAAAAGTTCCTCGTTTTCTGGATTTTCTCTTTTCAATTTATTTTCAGCTCCCTGCCAAAGAGAAGCACTTATCTGCGAAACGACAAATCCATCTTCTGCTAAGCTTATGGCGGGTTCTAAAATATCTGACATTGAAAGTTTTCCGCTCCCCCAACTATCGATGGCATCACACCATCCCGCAATATTTCCCGGTACTTGAACCTTGAAGACAGAATCCTCCTTGAATCGCATAGTAGGTAAAATATGGTCAGGGTAATTTTCTTTGAGCCACTCGATGCTAAGTGCTGAAGCTGATCTTCCAGTACCGTTGATACCATATGTCTTTTTATCTTCATTTTTGTAAAATAAAGCAAAGCAATCACCTCCAATTCCTGTTGACGAAGGCTCCAAAACTGAGAGGCATGCAGATATCGCAACGCAAGCATCTACACAGTTGCCACCAAGAGACAACACCTTGATACCTGCAGCATTGGCTAATGGTTGTGTAGAAGAAACCATGCCTTTTACTGAGTAAACAGTAGATCTTCTTGATATTGTTGGGCCATCCATGATTTCAAATCTTATCGATTGTCACGATCTAATTCTTTCAACAATAATTATCCCCCCTAGAGTAGTTGATGCTCAATCAATGGACCACTTTACTCTACAGACAAACTTTGGCTGATCTATGAAATTAGATATGATAGTTTCGAGACTCTAAATAGTATAGATTCGTACTACGGAAGTGGTGCTTCCGTCTACTTCAATATTTCGATAACTGTTCCGCGAGGTCGGATCGTGATCATCGGGAAGTTCGATATCCGATTAAGAGTGTCTAGCCGTACCTAACGTACGTGAATTTCATGTCCTTCAACCACCGGTGGTTGTTTTTAAATTACAAGTATATGGAAGACACTCTTCAAGGACTTTTTTAAGGGCTTTGTAGTTTATGAAGTAATTTGTGAGCCTTTTGTCATTAGATGAAATTTAAGATTACCACGCGATCGAATACTTCTGCAAAATATGCCTTATTTGTTCCTTTGCTACACAAACCCAAAGTCAAGTAAGTTGCTCTGTTAATGTCCACATTTTTTCGTGCAGTGATTTTGTAAGATAACATACAGATATAATCTTATGGAGCGTGCTATGGTATATCTTTCCTTTTTCTTAAATTTGTTCTCTTCCATTCAACCTAGATAGCCCAAATATTTCACCGTTGAATCTATCAATAGTTTCTCATTATCGTACATTATACAGGAGTTACTATATTTATCGCTAAAATTTCTTAATTGAAAATATAGAGGATATGAAAAATTAGACTAAGCTGATTGAGAAATAAATGGAAGCCAAAAGAGATAATCTTGTACAATATATTCCAACATTTTCTAAGAGTTTTCTCACCTTAGAGTTATTCTATAGTCTTAAATGAGATGAGAAGGAAGTGAAAACTTAAACCTTTTTGGAGTCGCCTCTAGGTCTGAAGCAATCAATAGTTCAAAATCCAATAAGTGACTAATATTAAGCGATCCGCATGCGCTAACATAGTCCGGACTACTTAGAAAACTTATCAATTTGACGTGCTCCTCATCAAAGAGTTTTCCAGCAGGTATTTCCCATTCCCTTATCGACGGATCGTCGAGGTTCGGAAGGAAGTCAACAATATCAAAAGCCAAACCATATCCGAGCTTTTTTCTTGAAACAAGACGTGAACTAGATAGTTCGCCCTTAAATCCATTAGCCAGAACGAAATACTTCGTTACGACAGACATGGCAAAACCCGTGATAGCAAAAGAACCCAATTGCGATGATTCGTTACAATAGAGTATGAAATCTGGCCTCAAGTCTTCAATTTTGGTTCGAATTAAAAATCGAAGCCTCTCAGTGATATCTTCTTGTAGTCTTATACTTGAAGGAGATATTGCACTCACTTCTAATTTCACATCAGAAACTAACTTGCCATGCGTTTCCTTTTTATACTTATTATCAAAAAACTTTCGTATAGACCTTGTTTTTGAATGAGATTTTTGTAACGGATTCGGGATGGCTTTGCTGGTATCGACTTTTTCTCTCACTGCCTCAGGGTCACTATTATAAAGTTCATCATAATGCTCGTCTACAAACTTTTTGACTTTCTCCTTCCAGACAATGCCATCTACATGAATGACATCCGGGCCAGGGTTTGCATTACCATATCCATTCGGTAAAAATTTCAATGATTTGCGAGCCTGTGAGTTACCACCAATTCGTGAATCTGGAACAAGAGTAGCTTCTAACTGATAAGTAGATTGTAAAATAAAAGAATTTTGCTCCATATGCTCTAAAGATGGTGGTAGTATTGTTTGCCTTCCACATGTAGAGCAAGATACGATTTCAGGAAATGTGAATTCGAATCGATATTCTTGATGTTGATCTTTACTTAATTTTTCAATTTGCAACGATGAGCCTAATTCAAGTTGGCAAGCAAGCAAATTGTGCTTTTCAGTATGCCTTACTCTTCTAGTTCTAGTTCTTATTTGACCATCTATCCATATCTTTTCCACAATCACTTCAATGAAAGTAGTATACAAATCAACTGAAAAATTGATAGTCAAAGATCGGATATTGAAATCCTTCTTAGCATTGACTAAAACAGAACCTTTAATGATATCATGCGGTCGAAAGACAGCTGAATCATCGACCTGGATCTTAATATCTGCCTTGGTGAACATTGATGTTCAAGAAGCACGATAGCTCTTGGAAGTTGACGTTGATTTATCTAACCTTTATGCGACAGCGAGTCACCTTTTTCGTGTTGAAGCTAAAAATATTAAAGGAAATCGATCAGCCACAAGTCATCACATTCTGCATATTCTTATTGTCATAACCTTAACTACCGTCATGATGTAAAATCTTAGGTCAGACTAGATTCTCTTATGATTAATCCTTATTTCGATCAAACACTAATTTTTCGTTTCTTTGAACCGGTAAAGTTTGATTTTCTTTTCTCAACACACACTTAGCTTTGACAAGAGATGCTTCTATTGACTCATAGATTTATATGAATTGGTCTCAACGTCTTTCAGGGTCTACTATTTGTCCCACACGCCTCCATTTCAGCTCAGGGCTAAAATTTAAAGCCAAGCCTCGCTCCTAATTAGCCTCATGAGATAGCACTTCCTCACATCTTTTAAGTCACTTTTTCTCTCTAATTTCATAGCCACCAGATAAAAAAGAAGAGAAATGGAATTCAGCTAGAACTTGGTTAAAATGATACTTCTTCTGATGTGAGAGTTCAAACATTACACTTGGCGTTGCCTTTGGTATGGACAAAGTTTACTACCGGATTGGTCGAGGGCTTACTTCCACTTTCTAATAGTGAAACATTTCGAAGCGAGCTACAGCCGCAATCTTTTTTATCTTCTATTAAAGTTAAACATATTAAACGACTTCTTCTACGCTAATACTATTCGTGTTCATGTGTCAAAGTTTAGATATCCCATTACCTAACTTTTCTTGTTCAATGTCACTCAATACTCTTTGTTTGTAAGAGTTGCCATAGATTTTCATCGCCCACTTCTCCATATATCGTTTATCGCCATTTATAGTAAAACTATCTATTCTCTGTCGTATAATCAGCAGGAGAATATCGACTGTCAATTTTGGTTGCTCTCCGTTGATTAAGTGATTTGTTCCCCTTACTTCAATTGGTATGACCACATTTTTCAACAACTCTCTAGCTCTCTCTACATCTTTGCTGCTGGAGCTATCAAGTTCAGAAACTACGTGATAAACTGGAACTTCAATAAGCTTATAAGTTAGCATATTGGGGAAGACTGACTCGTGTCCACAAAGATAGGTAATGATTTCTTGGTCAGATGGTGTATTCAATTCGACTCTGTCGTTACTTTTTACAGAATTCGATTTCGATGGCTTGCTTAATTCATCATAAAGCATATTTTTTAAAACAGTCTTGTCAAACTTACGAAAGAAAGACTTTTGAGTATAGTAATCTTCTACCACTTTTGTTAAATTTTCTCCTTCAGGCACATCAAACGAGCTTTTTATAAAACCCTTTTCGATCCATCTCTTCAAACCTGACCTTAATAGAGCCGTGCTTTCGTCATTTAAAATACAAACTGGATTAATAGCCACACAAGCATCAAAAAGTATAGGTTCTAGATAAGATACACGGAGTGCAATGAATCCTCCCATGGAATGGCCCACTACAATGTTAATTGAATCAGGACGTCCGTACTCTTCGTATTCTTCTTCTTTGATAATCCTAATAACATCCTTCGCAGCATCATTCCAATTGAATACTCGACCAAGCTTCGTTTTATTGACTTCCGCTGAATGAGCATGGTTAACATTATCTATCGCGAGGACAGTATTGATCAATGCCCCAGAGTCAGATGAATTAAACCGCTTATATATCATATCGATATGAGAATGCCATAACCCCTTGTTCATTCCGTTGCCATGTAAAAAGACAAGATTAATATTGCATTTCTGTGGATCAGCATTCCCTTTTCTCTTATATTTACGATAGCAAACTTTCAATTGATAGTCTTTCAGGTAGTCTGAAGGGTTATCCAACACGACAGATCCTCGACATCTTGTGCTCGAAGCATTCGCAGTTTTGAGACCATAAGTATATATATCAGAAGTATTGGGTATCATTCTTATGTCCTTAGAAGAAACTTATAAATTTTCCTTTCTTCCATTTGGGATATTTCAGAATTTAAGTTAATAATCCATATCTTCAATTTTAGTTATTCATGTGAACTACCCCAAAAAAAAAAAATTTAAAAAAAAAAATAAAAAAAAAGTTAGTCGAAAACGGTCGCTCCCTGAATATTAAAGAGTAAATTCAACCCTCTTTTACGAGGGTTCTGTTTTTATATCGTTGATGTTCAAATACTTTCATTGTTCTTTTTAAACATCAATAGCAGTCAGACAATAAAATGATCTGCTGAAATAGGGAATAAACAGTACATGTGAACCATAAACTCCTCTTAATTTCAAAACTACATTACTAATTGCAAGTACTACCAATTATTACTGAAATGCAGATTCAATATCTAAACTGCGAGTTGATTCGTTAAATATAAGATGCGTCAGCGGTCTTTGGCATTCGATTATGTTATCGATTCTCTCACTAGACATTATTTTATATGCATACTTCAGGAGTTTGATGCGTTTACGCAACTGCCGCAGCTGTTGCCCTTTTTGTAAATTTAGTAACAAATTTCCTCATGTGTTAAATGAATTTGACTTTTTTAAGAGATCTCTGAATATTGAAGAATAATCAATTGGTCAAGATACGAAAACAATACCTCTGATTAATCTGTCTCATGCATCTGTTGAACTTTTGCGATGGGATGCATTACGGTTACTTCGGGACCTAAAGGTGCCGTGCGATGGCCCTGCCTTACATTAAAGTAAAAACGCGCCTTAATGCCAATAACGAACTGGAAGCGTCTCCGAAGACGTCAAACAGCCATAGGTGCATTGATTCAATCGATAACACTTATTATTAGCGTTCTTTACCTCTATCACTACAATTGTAATTTTCGTATACATGCCATCATTGAAACCCTACCATAATCTCAGGTCGGACAACTCCCTCATTTTACATATATTCTTGCAAGAATTGAATTTGATAGCTGTCATTAAAAGAAACCAATTCCATTCTTCTACTAAGTAATAGTCCTGTAATACTGAACTAATTGGTGGCTTGGAGCAGAGGCGGGTTCTCCCTGTGGGTGATTCAAAGGAGCTCAGAATCTTATTGAGCTATTTTTCTTGCATATTGCTGGCTTTGAAGCGTTGTATTCCGTCTTAAATGCCGAAGAATATGCGAGCTCTATTCTTATAATTTTCACTCTTAACTTTTTCTTCCGAATACGAACGCCGTACGATGAGTTTGCCGAAAAATAAAAGTGGAGCTTATCCTCGTTTATCAGATTAATCTGTTAAAATTTTTCAAGAATGCAGCCCCAACAAACTACCTTCATTCCTAATAATGGAGTTGACTCTTCTGTTCAAAGGGACTCTCTGAGCCATGATAGCAAACAAAATGAAAAGCTAGCTGACGGGTCCTTCTCAGATGATACTGAACATTCAAGGAGCATTACAAACGAAGAAAAGTCAATTGGTGTGAGAAAAGCTGAAATATTAGCTCTTCAATGGGATAAGTGGTACTATAAGTTAATCTTGTTATTTTCTGCATTTCTTGTAGGTTATGCATATGGTCTTGATGGAAACGTAAGGTACGTGTTCACTGGGTATGCCACCCAATCTTATGCAGAACACACCTTGTTGAGTACGGTGGATGTTATAACGGCTGTGGCAATGGCAGCAGCTCAGCCCGTCTATGCCAGGTTATCTGATGTGTTTGGTAGATTAGAAATATTTTTGGTGGCCGTCATGTTTTACGTTGTTGGTACAATTATAGAATCTCAAGCTAAGGATGTACAGCGTTATGCGGGTGGTGCTATCTTGTACCTGATTGGATATTGTGGTGCAATAATTACAGTCATGTTCATAATGGCTGATTTTTCGAGCTTGAAGTGGAGGTTGTTCTTCCTTTTAACGCCAACGTTTCCGTTCATCATTAACACTTGGATCTCAGGAAATGTAACTGGGGCAGTAGGAATGAGATGGTCATGGGGTGTAGGTATGTGGGCTTTCATTTTTCCTTTAGCTTGTATTCCATTGACTTTATGTATGATACATATGAGATATTTGGCCGGAAAAACTGAAGAATGGAAACAGTTCAAAATGAGGAAAACAAAATACCAAGAATTAGGTTTGTGGGGATTCCTTAAACATTTATTCTGGATGCTTGATATAATTGGCTTGCTCTTATTGATCGCATGTTTAGGTTGCATACTTGTTCCCTTGACATTAGCAGGGGGTGTCAAAAGTACATGGAAACATGGAAATATAATAGCACCGATTGTAATAGGAGCAGTTCTTGTCCCAGTTTTCGTTTTGTGGGAAGGATATGGGTCAAAGCATCCTATTGCTCCCTTGCATTTGCTTAAGGATAGAGGAATTTGGGCCGGTTTGTTAATTAGTCTGCTTTTAAACTTCATTTCTGCAGTAGAATCTTCCTATTTGTACACCGTCTTGATGGTTGCAATTAATGAAAGTCAAACTTCTGCAACTAGGATTACTTCACTTTCGTCATTTGTCGGAGTCGTTGCTGGTGTCTTTTATGGTCTTTTCGTAGTAAAGTTCAGAAAATTGAAGGGATTTATTATTTTTGGTTGCGCTATGTGGATGGTCGCTTTGGGTATCTTATTCCATTTCAGGTCTGGAACTGATTCTCATGCTGGTGTTATTGGAGGTGTTTGTTTGATGGGATTCGGTACAACTTTCTTTTCATACCCAGTGGAGGTGTCCATGCAGTCTTGTACCAGCCATGAACATATGGCCGTTATCATTTCCTTTGCCATGACAGTATACCGTATTGGTGCTGCTGTTGGGTCATCTGTCGCTGGAGCAGTCTGGTCCCAGACATTGTACCTGAAATTGTTGAAAGAGATAAAAAATGAAAAATTAGCATTATATGCTTATACAGAACCATACAATTTTATCGTTGAATACACTTGGGGAACTCCCGCCAGAGATGGAATGGTCGAGGCTTACAGATACATCCAGAGAATTTTAATCATGATCGCCCTTATTTTCTGTGTTCCTATGATTTTTTCAGGATTATTCTTGAGAGATAAGGAGCTCACGAATGAGCAGAGTATCGAGGAAGTCGAAAAAGCTAACAAAGATGAGAGCTTTTCAATGCTGAAATTGTTTGAATTCAACTTATTTAAGCGCAAGAGGTCATCCAAAGAGACATCTGATATCCATTTTTAAAAGCTTGTTGAGAGTCCGTTGACTCTGTTTAAGAGTCTCATAGATTTCTTTAGTGACTTCGATACAAGTGTGTCAATCTCCATTTTGTTTCGAATCGCTGTGTTCATGGTAAACATACCTTTAAACGCTCTTTAATATATTAGCTATAATGAAAGATGTTATATTTAAAGAAATTATAGTAGATCGCCATTCGGATCAGTTTTAGACAGTAAGCTTTGCTGTTCACAGGGACAGAGCTTCAAATAAATTTATTAGTCAGTTTAAATTTGAAACTTTGTTCGGCCCTCAGATAGATTTATTAGTCAGCTTAAATATTATTATAATTGAAAAAATGTATAATTCTAGTAAATGTGTTGGACTAATTGTTTAGTACGTCCCTAATTGACCTAGAGTTATGGCATTATTAGATGGGAAAATTGCAATTGTTACGGGCGGATCTAAAGGAATCGGAAAGGCAATAGCTCTAAGGTTTAGATCTGAAGGCGCCTACGTCGTTGTTAACTATTCACATGACTCAGCTGCAGCTAATGAGACATTTAAGCTTCTTGGCGGTGATAAGCATAATCTTCTTGTTCAAGCAGATTTGAGTAAAGTGCTGGAGTGTAGAAAGCTAATTGACAAAACGGTTGAAAAATTTGGGAAAGTTGATATTTTAGTTAACAATGCTGCTTACCTGGGCAAAACATCTATTAGCGACACAGAAGAAGATGAGTTTAATAAATTTTTTGATTTGAATGTCAAAGGGTTATTCTTCCTTACACAATATGCACTGCATCATATGCAAAAAGCCTCAAAGATTATTAATGTTTCGTCTTCATTGACGGCATCTTCGTATGTAAGGCCCGACCATTGTCTTTACGTGGCAACTAAAGGAGCCGTTGAGCAGATTACACGTACTTGTTCTAAAGAATTAGCTGCTAAGGGTATTAGCACTAACGCAATATCACCAGGTCCCGTGGAAACAGAGTTATTTTTAAAGTTAAATAGCAAAGAAACAGTAGATTTATTTAAGGAGATTTGTCCTTTCAAAAGAATTGGTACTCCAGAAGAAATTGCGTCTTTAGCTTTGTTCCTTTCATCGTCAGATTCTAGTTGGGTGAATGGACAAATTATTAGGGCTAACGGTGGATATGTAGCCTGAAGTTTTAGAATAATAATCTTGCAATTATGGGATCTACTTAGTTGTTGTTAGGGGTTGATGCATGTCATTACAGAGACCACTTATCAGCATGAATCCGCAACTGCTCGAAAATAGATGACTGAGGTGATAGAATTTAATGTGTTTAAGTGTCTTTTATAATAGTACTTCTAGTTTTTAGTATTTTCGATATCGTGACGTTATATATCTTTATACTTTCATTTTTAGCGTAAGTAGAGGAGCACACTATTTTTCCAGAAGTAAGGAGAACCAGCCTATTTCGCCGGTTGCTAGACGGAGCCTTGTCTCAAAAGCTGATAAAGGGTCCGACTTATTCTTACATGCTTTTATGTGCGAAACATCATCCGTGCACTCGAATGCTTTAGGCTCCCAAATAAACTTTCCTTGTGATTTCAATTCTTGCAAAAGCCAACCAATTCTTTCTGCGCCAAGTCTTGCTCCATCTAAGTTGGCGGAGGATGGTCCTATTTTCAAAGACGCATACTTTCCCAAGATGTATAAAGGAATGACATTATTCCATTGTAGGTTGTCAGTTAAGCATGGGAAACCCTCGACTATAGGAATTTCATACTCCTTAAGAATATTTTTGAAGAGTGGTAAACATTCAATGTTTGCTTTAATACCTGTAGCGTAAACTATGTAATCCATGCTTGATAACTCGTAATAATTTCTCACCGGTTCAGGATTCCATTTGCTTTTTACATTGGTACGGAGGCCCAAATGCCATACTTTGTTATTATCATCCCAATTTTGTGTTTCAATCAGGGTATGGTCAAATATTTTCAATCTTCCTTTTTTCACATAAGACTTCAAGATGTTGTAGTATTCAGGATTAACTGATCCCCCTTGCCTCGCATTTTGAATCATTTCAAACCTTTCTTCATCAGATTCCCTGATATAGAAGGCAGATTTTTTGACATTCTTGTATTTGGTAACCCAATCAAGATGAAAATCGAAATGTTTAATCTTCAAGGGTCCTCGTAAGATTAAATAGACTTGTTGGACTCCAGATTTTATTGCAACATCAACGAGTTGTGCTGAAGTTAAACCACCACCGACAATTACCAAGTTGGTGGGCTCTTTTATCTTCACTTTCAGAAGGAGTCTTTCATTTGGAAAATTAACTTCCCGGGAGAATATGTGGGTTGTGTGACAACTCCCTTCGGGAAAACGAGGATCTCCGAAATGAGCTGGATAGTTTATTTCGCCTTCGTGACCATGCGCGGCGATACAAATTTTGCAACCATAAATTTTCCCTGACGACGTTTTGATAATAAACCCGGTTCCAGATTGTTCAGTTCCTATAACATTAATGTTGCGATATGACATTTCAATAACTTCCCCTTTTTGTATTCTCAGGTTTAAGTTATACTTCTCAATAAGATCAACGCAAAAACTTTTGAAAAGACTAGTCGACGGCCTGTAGTAATCCTTCCAGTCACGCATATTAATATCTATGAGACCTTCTTTATCGTGTGTATTACCATTTGAAGGAACTGGAACTTTACTTAAGCCTTTTCGTTTGGATCTTCTCTTTTTCATTTGGTGTTTAGAGTATTCCTTACCAACAACATTATCGATTTCCCTTAAGAATTCAGGTCCTTCTTTTCCCTTTTCATGAGCAAAGGATACCAACCCATCTACATTGGCAGGATCAGGATGAAAGAACATTGGCGATCTTAGGAAGGGGATTTGACAACTTGAAAATTGGTTGTCCCATTGGCCCATGAATCTATTCGAAACTTTATCGATAACTAAGATATCTTCTGGCAAGAACGTTTTGGACAGTGAATATGTCCTTCTTTTGTCGGGAGATTGAAAACTCCTATTAGAAGAAATGTTTTTGTTTATTAAATTCACCCTGTTTTGCCTACCTTTGAGCCAGTGGAATCTTTGATGTTCGTCCTCAGTGTAGATTGCACCTGCTAATTTTTCGCACAATCTTGTTGCAATAGCTAGACCACAGGTTCCCCCGCCGACTATGATTACTTCAAAAAAGTCCTCTTGAGGAATATTATAAGTATCACCTTGAAGTTCCATAAAGATTTAAGCTCAAAATTGAAAGATGTTAAAAAGATGGCTTTATACTTACATATTAAAGTAACCAGTGGGGTGTTTCTAAAGATACAAGGCCACCAAGGTGGATATTCAAAAAATCAAATTAATTGAACTTTTTACGGATATTACGGTCACGGTACTCTCTGTACACCCCTTTTCAAATATTGCTTGATGTCAAGTCTTTGATCTCATTTTTTTAAGTTTTCAAATGAATTAGCTGGTTTTTTAAGGAACTTTTGTTTCGGGCCATTTTCCAATTTTTTAGAGAAGAAGTCAAAACTTACAAAAAACTGCAACATTTTTTTTTTTATTTCCAAATTGAAATTACACATTATTGCAGTTACGTATAGCGTTTGCTGAGAGAAAAACATATGAATACATCCTAATAGTTTTCAAATCATAACTTTAGGAAAGGAAATTTACAGTGCAAACGGCTAAACGCTCCAGTTCAACTTTGGAGACCGATCTTTATTGTAGCAAAATATAGGTTTTATTACAAACGAAAAGACATCTTATGTCGAGATACCCAAAGAGCTGATGGTGGGAAGTATTTTACATATGTACATTTTTTTTCCTTTCAAATGAATTCAAACTTTAATTGCACATACACTACGAGTGAGCTTAAAAGTCGTCTTATTTCAGGCCTATTATATAAGTGGCATTCAGTACATATTTTTAACAAATATTACATAAATTGATTGAAATTTTCCATATAAACCTAAAATTAACGTTAACTTTTATTAAACGAAAACATTAGTAAAGTCATTTTGCCTTATTTTTTTCAAAAGCCTGAACATTATCCAATTTCATCGAAAGAAGAAGTCCTGCATTTCAGACTCTCGTAAGGCTATTTTCAGTCATTTAGTTAAAGCCATTACGTTTTAACTTCAATTACCTTTGGCTCCTGCGTGAAAACATTTGCAAGCGTGACTAAAGGCGTTTAAAAAGCGATCACTAAAAATGCCAGCCACTTTCGTCGAACTGAGATCTATCTATTTTCAAACGCTTGAAAGATGAAGGCTCAAAGGTATGCTGTAATAGGAGTATTCTTAATTTTCGTAACCTTGGGATTGAGCCTCGGAGTGGGCTTAGGAGTTGGATTGCGCTCTAAAAAAAAAGTTACGAGTTCAGCCACTGATCACCAAAGCCCCAAAAAAATATGGTTACCAGCGATAGGTAGCACATGGGACTACCACTTGCAGAATACTGTCAAGCAGATAAACAAAAAAACTGACATATATGATATTGATCTATTTGACAACTCTGCTAAGGAAATTGAGTCTCTTCATGATAATAACAAGAAAGTTATATGCTATTTTTCCGCCGGATCATATGAAGACTGGCGTAGTGACAGTAAACTCTTCAAAAAATCAGACTTGGGAAAGCCTTTAGATGGATGGAAGGGTGAAAGATGGGTGAACATCTCATCGAGTAATGTTAGAGACATTATGCGAAAGAGAATTAAGATGGCTCATGATAAGAAATGTGACGCCATAGACCCTGACAATATTGATGGATATGACAATAAAAATGGATTAGGGTTAACCAAGCATGACTCGATTGATTTCATCAAATATTTGTCCAAAGTCACTCATTCCTATAATATGTCAATTGGCTTAAAGAATTCAGATTCGATTATAAAAAAAGTGATAAACGATGTAGACTTCTCCGTTCAAGAACAATGTGTCCAGTATGACAATTGTAAAGATTACCAGGAATTTATTAAAAACGAAAAATGTGTCTTCCACGTTGAGTATCCCAAAGGAGAGAAGAATAATAACAAAAATGTTAGCGCTTCCACTGTGAAGCGTATTTGCAGCAACAAGTCCTCTAAGGGGTTCTCCACGATCTTAAAAAACCTTGACTTAGATAATTGGATACAGTTTTGCTAATCGAAATGATATTAAGAGACAGCCATGAACAATTTGTTTACTTACTTGGCCTGACTCTAAAGGATTTTAATTAGATGCTTTTAGCTACTTTGGCACCATATATATTTTTGGGAAGCTTTCCGTTCTTGAATTGAGGTCTATCTTCATTCAAAATTTTTAACAGTTAGATATCATCGAATATGAACAGGAAAATGACCCTTTACAATTTGAAGTTGAAGTCACTTCTACAAGCATTTATATTGGTCACAGACTCTTTCTTTAGGATTAGCGTTCCTCTTCCTCTAGACGTTAGTTAGAGGGTATAAGATATCCTCATAGATGGAAGTCGTGTATCGATTAAAGCTTTCTTTAGTTCGGACTTAAAGTTTTTCATCTTGAAGTCTTAATATCTTAAAATTGCCACTACACATATCTTATTTTGGTAGACGATTTAACTTCCATACAATATGCTATCGGCCTAGATTTCTTAAATCCGCCGATTCCCCTACAAATAATTTCTCAAGTGGTAGCTCGTGCTGTATCTCCCCACCTTTGCTTAGTTGGTCGGAGATAGTCGCGCATATTATTTGACATTAAACTATGGCAGAAGCTTTCATCCCCACCAGAAGATTTCGGCAGGCCATACAACCCCACAAAAATTGACCAAACCAATCATAGAACAACAAGATAGTTCCTATAAGTGTCTATCATTTATTTTATTTCAAGTTGACCCCCACTTTCTTTGTGAACAATGATAGTATAAAGTTCCAGAATATCCATCTAAGTTTTTAAAGAAAGTGGCCACTTGTTTCGGTACATACTGCTTATAGTAGCATAATTGCCTAAAGTTATAGAGAGATGGTTCTGTTATTCACAGAGGAAAATTTTAAAAAGTTATCCCAAGAATTGGATGTAATTCTTGCTGATAGTACAGATGCTCAGAAGCACCCAGATTCGTATGCTTCTGGCGTTGTGTCTGGTGTTACCAACCAACATGAAGTTGAGATATTGAAGGCCCTGGGTTATAAGAACTTAGAGAGTAAGGAGCCAATGCAGACTGATTCTTTGTTTTGTATTTTTTCCTGTACGAAGGCAGTAGTATCAACCGGACTTCTTCAATTATGGGAAAGAGGACTTCTCGACCTCGATGCCCCAGCAAAAAACTACTTACCTAGGATTTCTAAGCTTGGTAAGCTCAAAGGACTCAATCATGATAACACTCCGCTTTTTGAAAAGCCAAAAGTGGACATAACTACCAGGATGTTATTGACACATACATCAGGTCTAGGATATACATTTTTCAGTGACGAATACGAAAAGGTGGATTCTGCGATTGGAGAACCAAGCTTTGAGAATTTTTCGGAGAAATCGCTAGATGGCTCTTTTCTTCTTTTCGAACCTGGTACTCAATGGATGTACGGTATGGGGATAGACTGGGCAGGTAAGGTCTTGGAAGCAATTACAGGAAAGAGCTTAGGGGAATATCTCAAAGACAATATTTTGGAGCCGGCACATATGGACTCCTCTACGTTTCATGTATTAGATGAAAAGGACAAGAAGAGACTTGTTACGCTTTACAGTCGCACCAAAGATGGTCTAGTACCATTTAGGCACCAGCCTCCAACTGACCCTTCGCTCGATATTGGTGGCCACGGCTTGTTTTCCACAGTCGAAGACTATTTAAAGTTTATTAGGATTTGGTTGAATGATGGGAAGACTTCAGAGGGAGTTCCAATTATATCAGAAAAGACTTTCAAATATGCCATTCAAAACCATTTGCCATCAGATTTACATGTAAAGTCCTTGAAGTCATATAAGGCAGAATTGAGCAAAGACATTCCTACAGATCCATCATTAAAGCCAAATGATTGGACACTTTGTTTTGCATTGAACGGCGACGACCTGCCTACCGGCAGACCAAAAGGGTCTCTTTACTGGTGTGGTCTCTCCAATTTGTTTTATTGGATAGACTTAAAGAATAAAATTGGCGGATTTTATGCCTCACAAATTTATCCATTGGGAGATGATTCTGCTGCAACATCTTATAAGGTTGAATCAACAGTTTACAAATATTTAGAGTAATATTTATATAAGCTTTTTCGATCTAATTCAAAGTAATTGATCACTCTAAATGAGAACAGAAATGATGAGTCCTTGTCAAAAATGAAGTTCACTATCAGAGTTTAACCTTTAGTGATTTGCGCGCGGTCATTAACCGGTTTCTTGGAGTTTCTTAAAAAGATTTTGATATTCTGACATGTTTTTATATTTTGCGTTTTGGTCTACAATGTATTTTTAAGGGCAGCTTGGTCATTCGTTGCAAAAAATTCACCGATGTTACTCCAAAAAACCTAATTCTTAGCTGCTTGATAGGAAATAAAAATAAGATATTGATTATATTCGAAGATTAGCTCTTCGTTGTCTTTTATTATCGCATCTTCATCTCTTGACAAACATTGGAAGATAAATAAAATTTTGAGGTATTCTCCGATTCTAGCATTCGAATTTGCTCCTTAAATGTTATATCTTTTTGAGCTTCGTCAACTCTATCCCATTCTCTCTCACTTTCAGTCCTGAAATGCCTTGTTTACTATAGGTCCACAAGTGTGCACTATTTCGAATAGCACAGCTGCTACAAAAAAGATAGCTTGATAACATTTTAATTTTCTGCTTTTACTGCAAATTTTTAATTTTTCTTCGGTTTAATGATATTTGGAGAACTCGTATGCGCCAAAATTTGAAATATCAAAAGCAGGACACGAATTGCTTAAAAGTTCTGTCATGTTTCACCACATTTCTTAGTCATCCGAGGATCTTAGTTTCTATCTACAGTCAAGTAGAAGATGAAAGTTAAAGCCGCCGATTTAGTTCTAATTGGAACTGAAAAAAACCTAATACTCAAGACATTTTCGAGAGAATAAAGGAACAATAGTATCAGCGCCCCTTTGTCACCTTGATCCAGTTCTCCGTCACTCCCCTTGCTTTTATATTCTCGCCATCGCAAAGTCAATAATGTATACTTCCTTCCTTTATGTAGAGGATACTGTTCCTCTTGATTATCCCCTGTGTATTATCTCAAATTGATAAACCACGTAAAATACGTCAGTCTTTTGGCAATGGGCCCTGTTAGATTTATTTAAACACGATGAAGCACCCTCTCTCCTTCATCTTTTCCTACTCTTCATTAATTGAATCCATAATGGTTCCCACACTAGATGCTTGGTGCCAGATCGGCCTAGGATCCCTCAAGCTCAAACTCATTATTGTCACTAAGAATAATTTCAGTAAGTGTCCTGTACTTGCTAGCTTCTTCCTGTCTAATTAAATCCATGTCCTTTGCAGAATATGAAGAGGATGATTCGCATTCTCACTTATCTGCTCGCTTCTACAGCCTAATTATTACCGGCACATCACTCTTTGATCAAAAAGGACCTAGTATAATCTATGTTACCCATAATTCGTTAAAGCTTTTCATACTAAATAAAAAGTCACAATCGCTGGGCCAGCAGTGCATGTAATAATTTAAGTACTACAACTCTCGAAGTACGCTCCTTGCACCCCAATGAGAAGATCAAAGAGTCTTCCATGATTATCAAGGATACGAGGGTTTTTTTTTTCTTCATACCGATTCATCTGAAAAAGAATGGGAATACACATATTTGTGAGACAATGCCCGATAATTAATACAGGCAATTATAAAACTGAGACACTATAACGGTACAGACTGGCTAAGCTGTGATCAAGTCAGATGCTCCAATGTAATTAAATATTTCTGTAATCTTCAGAAGAACCGGCAAGATTCCCTATTTGAAGTTACATGTGATATTCTTCTAAAGTAAAAAAGGAAACCTTTCAATTCATAAGATAAAAAAATTAAGACGATTTGTATTGGCTTCTACTATAACTGCCTATATCCTAATGTACTGAAACGTCAAAACAGCTAAAATCAAAAATTCCCATGAAGTGAATTGAAATGTTGAGGACTTTTTGAGCTTATTAGAGAATACTTACGAGATTCGGCTGTTCACTATATTATTGGACTCCAAGTTCACTTTTACTATTCTCTCTATCGGTCGAAAATCAACGAGAAATCTTACATAAGTCCGCTGCTTTGTATCCGCATCTTCCTTAAGAGCTTTTAACTAAAGTCAACTAGTCTGACAAGCATATAAAATAAAACGTACTTAGACGCGATGCAGATCTTTTCTCCTTGAATATAATTTAGATCTCGAACTTGCTGTTACATTATCATCGTAATGAGTTAGACCGACTTCCCTTTTGAAAGGATCTATCTCTTCAAGAAATGTGCGATATAAGGAGAAATTGAACATCCGGCCAAAGAAGTCATTTACCCCGTACTTGTTCCCCATTTTTTTTTCGAAGCTTATGGTATTATTCCTGAGCCCTGCTAAAACAACCATGATCGGAGCTCTTGAGCTTAAGTTTCTCCGCTTATCCAATTTTTCCTGAAAAGTCTCATATGCAGGGTCCTCAAATAAAAGATGCTACTTGCGAAAGCGACTTGTTGCAAAGGGAGTATTGTTGAACTTACAAGATATCTGTACTATAGCTTACTAGAATTGAATAATTCGATTCCTTATGATTTTGCTACAAGTTTTTATATTTAATAATGTTGTTTTAGTAAATTAAAACTTATATTTGAAAGCCAACTTTAAATAGCGGTCCTTCGGACAAACATATGTTCCTCATGCGGAATGTAACATGTATGATCTTGGAAATAGCCGTGCGACATCAGACCACAATTACGGCCACTTGCATGGCTCCACTTTTTATTCCCCTTCCGTGAAACAACTTCTCCCCTCTCCAACGTCAATTTGTCATTCTGTTGTTTGAGCTTTCTCTCGCGTATATTCTCGAACCTTATAAAAGCAAGATTTACCAGCCTTTTGAAAGCGATATGAAGGTATATCACATTCTAATCTATTAAGCGTATTTTAGTGAAAGAAAAGAACAAAAAATGGGCTACGAAGAGAAATTCGCAGCACCTGCGTTGCGACTTGCAAATTACTTAGACTCCTTTCCTACCACTTACAACGTCTACTTTATGGGTATGGTTTCTTGTGTCTCTGGTATCATGTTCGGTTTTGATATTGCCTCGATATCGGGGTTTCTCGCAGACGATGACTATTTGAATTTCTTCAATTCTCCTAACTCGAACTTGCAGGGTATTATATCTGCCTCCATGGCTTTGGGATCATTTTTTGGTTGTTTTGTTTCTGCTGTTGTATCAGAGCCGTTCGGAAGAAGAGTTTCGTTGTTTTTGAGCTCCTTCTTTTGGATCATTGGAGCTGCAATACAATCTTCCTCTCAAAATGTTGCACAATTAATTTGTGGTCGTCTTATCGCTGGTTTTGGCGTGGGATTTGGTTCAACTGTTGCACCAGTCTATGGGTCCGAGGTCTCACCAAGAAAAATTAGAGGCGCAATTGGTTGTCTTTTCCAGTTCTGTGTTACCTTGGGTATCTTGATTATGTTTCTCATTTGCTACGGATTAACTCATATTAATGGTGTAGCGTCTTTTAGAATAGCTTGGGGTCTTCAGATGGTACCTGG
Source organism: Priceomyces carsonii (assembly GCF_900007245.1). Classification (NCBI taxonomy): domain Eukaryota; kingdom Fungi; phylum Ascomycota; class Pichiomycetes; order Serinales; family Debaryomycetaceae; genus Priceomyces; species Priceomyces carsonii. The sequence goes on along the minus strand of NW_026946676.1, from coordinate 60,906 downwards.
TTTGATATCACTTGTTTGTTTATTCTTTATCCCAGAATCACCAAGATGGTATGCAAAACAAGGACATTGGGAGAAGTGTGAGTTTATTGTGAGCAAAATCCATAAGGCTCCAGTTGATGATCCTGAAGTCAAGACTGAGCTCGCTGAGATCAGCGATCAATTGCAAGAAGAAAATGCTAGGGCGTTCCGTTACATCGATTTATTTTCAAAGAGATATCGCCGTCGTACTTTTCATGCTGTTTTTGCTCAAATTTGGCAACAATTGACTGGTATGAACACTTTAATGTATTATATCGTCTACATTTTCCAGCAAACAGGTTACACAGGTAATACAGAATTAGTTTCTGGTATAATTCAATACGTTCTTAATGTTGTTATGACGATCCCGGCCTTTTTTATCATGGATAGGGTTGGTAGAAGGCCTATATTGTTAGTTGGTGCTGCATTGATGATGACTTGGGAGTTTGCGATTGGTGGGATTTTGGCGACTTATGGAAAGCCTGTTGATGCTTATGTCCTGCCAACTGGCGAAAAAAATACTACAGTCAGATGGATAATCCCATCCTCTAACGCTGCTGCTGGAAAAGCCGTCATTGCATGCTGTTACTTGTTTGTTTGTTCTTTTGCACCTACATGGGGTGTAGGTATATGGGGTTATTGTGCTGAAATTTGGGGTGATAGTGCCTCAAGACAAAGAGGAGCTGCTGTGACTACTGCCGCAGATTGGGCATTGAACTTTGCTATTGGTATGTTTACGCCTTCTGCGTTCAAAAATATAACTTGGAAAACATATATAATCTTCGGAGTATTTTGTGCAACAATGTTCTTGCATGTTTTATTCTTCTTCCCCGAGACAAAAGATAAACGTTTAGAAGAGATCGGACAAATGTGGGATGCAAAGGTTCCAGCATGGCGTTCCGCTTCTTGGAAGCCAAAGGTACCTGATGCTGTGATAGACTCTGAAGGAAAGGTAATTCCGGTTCATCATGAAGAAACTGTCGGATCTGTCGAATCTTCGCGTTCTGGCAGCGAAAACAAGGCAGAAGGCACTCCTCCAAGCGATACCTAAATATGTTAGTTTATGAAATAATCTAAATTATAATAAGAAGTGTTTTATTACACCAATTGCGAGTTCAATTGGTTTCGAAGTTATATGGCAAAATTAATAGGCACAAACTTTTAGATTGATAAAGTTTTCAAAAGCATCTATTCTTAACATTTCAAAATATGTATGCTAGATGCTTATCAAAGAGACAGATTAATGTCAAGGATAAAGAATAAAGAACTAAGAATTAATGAATCTTCTATTTAATATTTGTCGCACCATCTAGTATCAAACTTCAAATTAATCTCTTTTCTTTCCTAAGTACATTCTGGAAGGTAGCTCTATGATGTTCAGAGATCTCTTCAGGATTATCCTAAAACCTTTATAATGAATTGAAATAATACTCCTATTGTAGACAGATAAGTCCCTTTATGTCAAGAAGTATTTTGTTAAAAAAAAAAATTGCAATAATATACTTTTTTGTCTCTCATAATAGAGCTTTAATATTTTATTTCAAAACAGTATTGAATTTGCGGCAAAATAATCCCTAGAGTATTCACTCGACACACACTCGAAAGTCTGTCTATCTCCCCTGTATCGGTTCTTCATTGAGTTCAAGGAATAAACTATATCAGTGAATCTTGCAACTTTTCTTTGTTAATAGTTTTCAAAATCAACAAAGCTCTTAATGCTCAAATGTAGGTTATATTGTGTAAATATAACTTCTCATTTTCACCCTTTTAAAAAGGCTCTCACTTCAATTCAGGTTGACTTGTGATAGAGATAAGTTGAGGTTGAAATGAACCACCAAATGACCTTAAACTAAGTCATTGTCTCAAGCTTTTAAACCTTATGAACTGCTCAGTTGAACCTTGATGTGTGATTCATATCTTACGGCCAGGCTGCTTCATTCTTTTTTGCGTGAGTTTGCAAACTTGTTCCCAAAGTATAAATAGTCCATTGCCAGAGGCTCAGAAGATAAATTAAGCGGAGTTTAGCGGAGGAAATATTCAAACATGCTGGGCCCTGGTATACGCGAGGGAAGCCGTATATGCCTATTTATCCGATTTGCGGGGAAATGCATATGTTTTGACGTTAGGTTGAACAATTTGAGGTATTATTTGTTCAACTATGCAGGTACAACTGGGTTATTGCAAAGATGCGTGATACCTTTCAATGATTTATTTGTTGTTTCTGGTACTTCTGGAGACTCAGATAGATCTCCAAAAGGAAAAAAAGAAAAAAGGAGGAGTAACGGATAACCAACAATTTGCCGTGCATATTTCAATTAAAGAGCCCATATGATGTTACGTCATAATATGGGTTAGGCTTCTAAACCAACACTATGGGAAGTCATTCTGTTTATTTTTTTGACAGCACCCTCAAAATCTGAAAGTGTTGACCTGCCTTAGCATTGAATTCATTGACAGCCACCAGACCAACAGTTACATCCATTTTGTAATAAAACTGAAAAGAAAAATTTAAAAATGTCCGAGTAATACCATAATAAAAAAACGGTAATAAGATTCAGTATCTCCATACTTCCATAGGGGCTCTTGATTTTGAAATTGGAATATCCACTTAACCTGACTGGATTTAGAGTTTAAATTGAGGTCTCAGTGATTTTCGAGGTTTAAGCTGACAGCAAATGGCTCGAAGTAAAGACCAGAACTAACTTTTTCAAATAACAGCTTATACTCCCTTCTTCTTTGACAGACTCCAAAAAGATTAAGGTTTTATGTTTCATTTGCCCTTTAGGATTAAGGAGACCATCTTCGGCCCATATTATTAGAAATCGATTATCACGCGAGCCTGGCTTACATATGAACTTATTCTACAAGCTGTCGGAATTACGATCAAATCATCTTCATAAATGAAAACAGAATACAGCATCATACACTGAAGTTCTTTGTGGCAGAATTGTGAGTTTACTTTGCTTATTTGACGACCTTTTTACGTTGAATGTAACCATTGGGAGTGACATGCTATATCATTGCCTTTATTCTTTTACTTAGAAAATATTAGTAAAAAATTAACATTTGAAGCGCCTAGCAGTCTCGAATAGTGGTGACTGAAAAAAGTGTCATAACATTCGAAAACTATGGCATTAATCTTTGCCTAAAGAATCGGTGGTTAATGTCCGCATTTTTATGTGAATAAGTATGAGCTTTTTCAACGAATTAAATATCTTTTAGAGCTTACCATTCGGTCAAATATTACATATACGAGGTAAGATATAATTCAATTGTTTTGATGACACATTACTTGTTAGGCGATATCTTCCGTTTAATCAAGCCAGAGTCAATTTGTGATTCAGTTTATTAGTACAATATGCTAATATGTCTTTGCCATCATATATAAATAAAAAAGAGATGTTTGAAGATCAGTTGTCTAATTTTGTATTGCAATCTTAAAATGGTATCAGTTTCAAGGCTAGCGGCTAGTATTTTGCTAGCAGAACCAACAACATATCAGGATATCATACTTCCTGGTCAAGCATCTGTCGAACAATATAGCATCCTACGCTATATGGGAGGGTCAGGTCCTTATGTCCAACATCCAGGCTATGGAATTCCTAATCAAATTCCTGAAGAATGTCAAATCCAGCAAGTTCAGGTATTTGCCAGGCATGGTGAGAGATATCCTTCAGCTTCCAAAGGTGAAGATTTTGAAGGTTTGTTAAAAAAATTTAAATCCTACTCAGAACCCTTCAAAGGACCTTTGTATTTTTTAAATGAATATGAGTACTTTGTGAAAAGAAAGAAGGATTATGAGATGCTAACTACGCCCTCAAACAGTCGTAGCCAGTATAATGGATACGCCGATGCTATTAGACATGGGATCTTTTTCAGACAAAAATACGGATCATTGTATGATGAGAATTTTGTACTCCCTCTCTTTACTACTAATAATATGAGAGTTTATGAGACATCTCAAGGTTTCATTGAAGGGTTTTTGAGTGATGAACATTCGACTGAGAAGTTTAAAAACATCATTCTCTCAGAGGATTCGCAAATGGGCGCCAACAGCTTGACCCCAGCGAGTGCTTGCTCAACATGGAGCGACGATTATGCAAACGAGATTGTAAGCAGGTATAGTTCCAAGTATTTGGAATCGATCAAAAAAAGGCTTCTAAAAGACAATAAAGGCTTAAATTTATCCACGGATGATGTTTACACTCTCTTTGATTGGTGTGCTTATGAGATGAACGTTAAGGGAATATCACAATTTTGCAGCCTCTTCTCTCAAGATGAATTAGTTAAATACGAATACTCCCAAGACTTATACGGCTTTTATTCCGATGGTACGGGAAACAAAGTAATCAAGCCAATTGGATCAGTCCTATTTAATGCTTCTAGGCAATTACTTAATGAAGATACTGAAAATAAAATATGGTTGTCTTTTTTTCATGATACTGACTTGGAGAATTATTTGGCAGCTATTGGATTATTTGATACAGGAAAGAATCTTACCCTGAAGTACATCGATTTTGACAGGAAATACACAAAATCTACTTTGGTGCCTATGGGAGCTCGTTTATATGTCGAAAAGCTAAACTGCTCTGGCAAAAACTATGTCAGATATATATTGAACGATGCCGTGATTCCTATTCCAGGGTGCTCGAATGGGCCAGGATTCTCTTGTGAGCTAAATGATTTCAATAATTACTTTTTCAAGAGGCTCGAGGGAGTTGATTATAAGGAACAATGTAACATTGGAAATGCTTCAGATCATTTAACATTTTATTGGGATTACATGACAAAAGATTACTCGGCCCCTTTGAAGAAACTGTCCTATTAATCTGAATTTTTTGTTCAGTCTTCGATTTATTTATAAGTCTTTATTAATAGATTAGGAAAACTTGATCACCGTTTTTCTGAAAGGATCATTATCATGGTCAAGAAAAGATGGGTTTATTTATATATATAGAATCTTCATATTCTAGGGTCACCAAATCGATTATATTTAAAGAAACTCCCGTAGTCTCCTCTTATCTCAACCTATTAAAAAAAAAAATCATCAGATTTATAAGGATCTCTAAGACTTCTTTTCTAAGGTACAGACCTTGTAGAATTGAATATTCAAAGTTTTTGAACAGGAAATGTCTCACAGAGAGCTATATGCCACATTGAATTGAGAGTCTCTGAAGATCAAAATGGCCTTCGATGGAATTTAGTAGGCGCACGAAATTTTCTATTAGATACTTTGATTGAGATGCTCTTAAATTTGAAGCGACCACGGCTCCTTTCACTTTAACACAACATTGAACTATGGATGTAGTAAACTTGAATATAATATGGAAACTGAATTACAAGCCCTGACTAAGGGTAGCGAAAGTCCAGACTTGGAATCCAGTATTAACGATGGTGAAAGATCGGACCATAACAGCAATCTCATGAATTTCGTGATAAACGATGACGATAAGGTTTTCAATTTATTAGTAGATGAATATGTCACAGCTCCAATAGAATCAATTACTAATATGAATATTCAACCCGGTGAAAGTGGCTTTTTGTTCTGGTTTTTAATATCATCATATTTTCCCGTAATTACAGCGTGTCTAGGACCTTTGGCAAACCTGTTTTCAGTACTTGCTTTAGTTCAAGATTGGAGATATTCAAAGAAAAGCGGCGAGCTAGTTGAAGATGCCGGATACTTAAGAGCCATTAACGCCTTAAGCCTAGTGTTCGCCTTATGTGGAAATATTTCTTTACTTTTCAATTTCACAAGAGGTTATACTTATTTAGTAACTCAAAAGATATCTATCGTATGTTGGCTCATTGCTAGTATTTTAATATTGGTTATTGTTATTGAGGTTAATAAATTCTGTGTTGGAACTGATCCCTTATTTTATCGTTCTGAGGGGTTTTGGTTAGGGGTACATACCACTCTATTTTATTTCTGCTGTTCAATGTTTTTAATTATCAATTATTCTGGATACATGTTAAAAAAGTACCCTCCCATGTTCAATTTGACATCTTCCCAAAGGACATTAATGGCCTTCACTATCGTCCTCTCTATTTGGCTAGTAATTGGAAGTTTGGTGAATGAGAGATTAATTAGGCATCTCACTCAAGGTTCAGCTCTATATTACTGCACCACGTCAATTTTAACTATAGGTCTTGGAGATATAACTCCCAAATCAACTGGGGCCAAGATTTTCATTTTGGTTTACTCACTTGTTGGCGTTCTTTTGATGGGCCTCATAATCACTATGATTACACGCGTGGCAATGTTATCTTCAGATAAAATAATTCGGTGGCATAATACTGAAAAAAGAAGCTCTCTGAAGATAGTTCACGCAAAAAATAAGGGTTATGAATTTACTCCGAAGGAATCTTTTGCAGTGATGAGGAGAATAAACCGTAAAGTCAAAGCCACACAAAGCATTTCTTCTATTGCTATAACAATTTTTACATTTGCAGCTTACGTATTTATAGGAACTAGCGTTTTTTATGCTTCTGAAGGCTGGGACTACTTTGATGCTTTCTATTTTTGCTTTCTTTGCCTTATAACTATTGGTTATGGTGATTTTCATCCAATTTCTCCGTTTGGAAGAATTTTTTTTGTTTCTTGGACATTTTTTGCTGTTCCTTTAATGACGATCTTGATTTCAGATTTAGGGGATCAAATATTCAATATTTCAATGAATGTTAACAAATCTACCAAAAGTTTGTTCATAAAGAGCGAAGATGAAGAAGACCTGAAAAGCAAATTACTTCAAGAACTTTACGACAAAATGTCCCTCGACCATCAAATAGAAAATGTTTCAAAAGCTAGCTCTTTGGTCCGCGATATTGATGAATTGACTTTTATTCAAAACAATGCATGTCGAGTCAAGTTGATGGATAACTTAATTAAATCACTAGAGCGATGGAACGACATTCCACAGGATACTGCCGGCGATGTTCGTATAAAGAAAGCTGAATTGCTCGAATTAAATACAAATTTGGTGGATCTAATAATATTTCAAATAAGGAGTACCCAACATCTTACAATTTGCTTCAATCATTTGGTAAAATATTATATAGACTCCATGAAAGGTGAATCAAAGACATATAACAATGAGGAATGGTCTAAATTTGGTAGGTTCCTTCTCGGGATTACAGATAATATGCCACGTTCTTCCGTCGTCGAAATTACAAGCAAGCTAGGCGATTACTACTGGCTAGATAAAAATTCGCCCTTAAGACTTCCTTTAATTGAAACCAAATTTTTTCTTCTCAAAACTATAGGAAAAACTGAGGAAGATATCCGCAGAATGTCGCAAGTGAATGTTGCGATATTGGACAAGTTAAGCTCGTCTTCAATATGCCCTTCGTCTACTTCGGCTGTCACCCTGTGACTTTGGTTGACTTTGTTGAAAAAAGCGTTGAAAATGAGAAACAATGGGTTCACGACTCATTATATAGATCTCACTGCTGAGAAGCATTTATAAGTCTGCTGGCCCTCCATTTTATGATGAGAGGGTTTGTTTTGGTTTTTTGCTAATTAATTCGTTAGTTTTCTGCCATCAAGGTGCAGACGATGGCTATCATTGTCTCTCTACAAAGACTTAGATTCCGTCTATATTATACGTCACTTTTAATCTTCATTAAACCACATCAATTATCGATACTGCAATTTAGATGTAGAAATGCTTTTGGTGTGATATTACTGGTCTGTCTTTTGTTTCTCTGATTAATGAGGCATCCACTACTTGAAGTGGAAATCTAATGTGCGCAACCTTAATCAGTTTTAAGGGACTTTCAATCTCATCGCTTTTCTCCATCATGGCCGATTCATTAACTTATTTCGCATATGAGGAGCCTAATCCCGTAACAATCTTGATATATTCAGGTTTTATTTTACTTCTTAATGCTATTAAGTTTGTTCTTGATCGTTTAATTAGTTGTGGTTTGGTTGGGCAAATCCTTATAGGAGTCACTTTTGGAGTGCCAGGGTGTAAGTGGCTCACATTGTCGGCACAGAAAACTATAATGCAACTTGGGTATATCGGATTAATATTGATGGTTTATGAAGGTGGTTTATCTACACCATTTAAAACAATGAAAGACAATTTATTACTTTCACTAGGTGTTGCTATTACAGGAATAATCACTCCCATAGGATTAAGTTTTACATTGATGAGTTTTTCAAACGCATCTCCCGTTGCAGCATTTGCAGCGGGTGCCGCATTATGTTCTACGAGCTTAGGTACTGCTTTGACTGTCTTATCAACTGCTAATTTGAAAACCACAAAGCTTGGTGTCCTATTAACAAATGCGGCTGTCATTGATGATATAGCGGGATTGATTATGATGCAGGTAGTTTCAAATCTTGGAGATGGAGATTTTACGGCAGCAAGTGTGTTGCGTCCAGTGTTTGTTTCCCTAGGACTTATACTCATTGTTCTTGTATTTTGTTACTTTGCACTTCTTCCAGTAACAATTAGAGTAATTCGGTTCGTATCATCTCATGATGGATGGTTCAAATCTTTGTCAGCAGAAAAGGCAATGTTTGTGGTGCAGACCCTCACCCTAATTGGTTTGGTAATTGGTGCTACTTATGGAGGAGCGTCGGGTTTGACTGCTGCTTATGTTACAGGGGCTGCAATTACGTGGTGGGATTCTGAAATACTACGTTTGAGAAACTGCCCAATTTCTTCTGTTTCCAATATTAATGACGCACCACCAAATGTCGAAGAAAATTCTGAAATATTACGAGAAAATACTACAGGTAAGTGGTTGACTGGTCATTTTATATTTAATAAGTTTTATGCTGAAGTTTTCAATAAAATTCTCTGCCCATTTTTCTTTGCTTCAATTGGATTTTCGATTCCTATAACGCAGATGTTTACTGGTCGTCTAATTTGGAGAGGGTTTGTTTATGCATTATTGATGTTTTTTTCGAAGTTGATATGTGGTCTTTGGGTTCTTGCGGTTGGTTATTTTTCTAAGCGTCGATCTACCGAAGCAGAAAAAGATATGGTTCATATAAGCAGCTTATATACTGCCGTTTTATTGGGCTTGTCAATGGTACCTCGAGGAGAGATCGGGTTCTTAATATCTTCATTAGCTGAATCTAAAGGTGTTTTCTCTGATGCACAAGCTAATCTGAGCTCGAAGAGTTCTGAAATTTATATTGTAGTTACATGGGCTATTGTGCTTTGTACATTTTTGGGGCCCATTATGATAGGTTATGTCATAAGAAAAGTCAAAAAACGAACTAACGAGCTGTTTGATCCTTTGCACAAATGGGGGGCAGGTACAAATATAAGTTTATATTAATTATTTTAGTGGTTGGGTATTCTTACACTTTATTTCATGTCTCGTGGTGTCATATGATTGGATAGCTTTAAATTCTATCAATTTTCTACATAGTCATCATTCTTGATAGCAGGTAAGTGATATAGTTTGAAATTTTGAAATTTTAACTCAGTGATTGCGCTGTTTACGAAACCAGAAAAATGGCAAGAAGACACTGATATTTATTCCAAAGTTAATATATTCATGAAAGTATTTGTTTAACAAAAGCATCCTTTCAAGCATTTTATTTAGAATTATTTATTTTTCAAGATTTTATAGAGCCAGCTTATGATAAGAATGTATGGTCGTGCATCGATGCGAATGATCATTTATGTCAAACTATCATCATCTCACTTATCTAAGTGAAATACCGAGCTTTAAACTTTGTATGACATATGAGCGAAGCCGTGAACGGATCGAAAGAGAGAGAGATTTCCAAAGGCTTGGGCTTCCATACTTTGAATTCACTGGTTGGATTTTTGGAGTCTGCGAAAGAGCCAGGTTCGCATAATGTTAATGACAAAAAAATGGGAAGTGCTAATGGAAAAGAGAAAACTACTAGGAAGCGAAATAAAGCTTGTATAAGATGCAGAAACCAAAAACTAAAATGCCAATTCACTGTTAACTCCAATCTATTGGCCTGCGATCGGTGTCAATCTCAAGGAGAAGTGTGTAAGTTTGAAACTAAAGTTGACGATAAAGAGTGGAAAAAACAGGCGGAGGTAAGAATGGAAAAAATTGAAAATCTCGTTTCAAGTTTAATGTCCTCTTTTGCTGATTTTCAAAATGAGCAAAGAAACTTTAAATCTGGTGATACTATTCCGGTTTCCAAAGATCAAAAGTCTTATCCCCTTCATCCTTCTTCCGTCGAGAAGAACAAAAAAAGACGAATAGGACATTTTCAAGATTTAGACTTAGCTAGGAATGCATTCCCCTCAGAGAATGAAATATCCATCAGTAAGTCTATTCTAGATGAAAAAGCTTCGTTGGATGACGCGCAAAGTATCAGATCGTCCCTTACGTCAGATCACCAAGACACTCAAAAAGGAGTTCTATTCTCAGATAATTTTGATAGCAACGGGCCAAATTTACTTCCAAATCAGTTTCAGTCTCCCGATTCTTACGAACCGATGGACTTGCTGCAAGTTTTTTACGATGATAAGAGGATGGATAAATGCTTTTCATTTTTTTGCACACGACTTGCTAAATATCTTCCCATATTCATATTTAATTACATTCCTCATTTGACGCCGGATATAAGAAAAAAGTCTTCTTTATTGTTCACCTCGATTGTTGCTATATCATCTTTGTTCCATCCAAAGTATCAACCATATCATCAATCGCTGCGCAAAGAGCTAGAGCTGCTCTTATCTAGTCTTTCGCCGTCCACTTTGATGAATGATGACGGGCTTCCTTATGATTTAGATAGAATTACATATGACATGTTGGGATGCATTATTGCAGCAGCTTGGCTTGGAGGTGATTTGGGGTTTCGCTGCTGTCTTATTGCGAGTGACTTAGCGGGAAGACTAAATCCTGAGGTGCTAGATGGAATGCATGTTAAGGAGCATCAAAGACGAGCTATATTCGCTTTTAGCTTAACTAGCTATATTATCGAGCGAAGGTTAAGAATTTCATATGTGAGACCATACCCTATGCATTTGAAGAATGATAAATCTGTCAAAAGAGATTATTCTTTGCCCAGGTATTTAAGTGAAATCTTTGCTCATAATGAAAACAATGTTGACTCAACAGAGTTGAAATTGAATGCTAATGTGGAACTTTGCGCAATTACAATGATATTACAGACCGAATTAGGTAGCAGAATGGACATAACGGCGGAGAGTATACTAAGCTGGAGTATAAAGTTGGATAAGTGGCTAGCTGATTGGATCGGAAGATTGACGACGCATTTAAATCCTTCTTCTGCAAAACCTTTACTCTTGACGTATCACTTTGCAAAACTTTTTCTTCATATACAGGCCCTAAACCACATAAACCCTGAGGAATTCCTGAGTATGAACAAAAAAACGGGCTTTATCAGTTGGTCAGAAATCGCTGCTACCGATATCATAGAGATGTTAATATATGACGAAGATATTAGGAGACTTATAAGCTTGGGTCCGGTTTTTTATCCGACAATCTTTGTGACCGCTGCTGCAACGCTTTTGAAAATTGTGACCCTCAGACCATATACGAGCTACGAAATTGATGAGGAATATTTGATGGGGACTGCGGAAAAGGCCTATAATGTATTATGTGAATGTATTCCATTTTCGATTTTGCCTTGCTATGAAACCGTCCATAATTTAGGCAATGGGATTAAGAGGGTAAAAGAGCGATTATCAACTAAAAACTTGCAAGTCAATACAATGACTACTGGGGAGTCATCAGAGGAAAGAAATCACATAAAAATACTGCAATTGTCTCCAAACAATATATTAAATCAAAATGATCACCATTCATCGATATTAAAAGAAAATAAAAATAGCATTGACTCCAATGCCGCAGTTCTAGAGCTGTCTCAAAAACCAAGGTTTCAAAGTCTAGCGGAAGATGATGTTACTATCACTCTGGATGCGCTTTTTTTTGATTCGAAAAATGACTCGTGGCCATTCCTCGCGAGCTCGAACCGTCGTGGCTTAAGTTCTACTGGTCCAAGAGACTCGAAATTTCCTCAGGATATTCAGCAAAATAGACCAGAAATTTCAGATTATCGTGAGCTTTGGGAGACTGAACTAATTGATGATCCTATGTTTTTTATGGACGCTTTTAATACCGAATTATTAAAATCTTTGTACGAGTCACCTCCTCATGACTGAATGATTCCAGACGTATCCTTTCCAGTTACGGTAAAACGGAAGACTTTAATAACGATACTTTCTGAGTCTTTTTTTACCTATCTTTGGATCTGGCACAGCATTATTGTATAATTGCATTATATGTAAAGGATCGAAATCAAAGTATGTTTTTACGTGTAGTGATTCGTTATAAATCTGTCATAGATTATGTCTCGCTTTCTAGAAAATGAATTTTATTGTTTAATTTGCCTTTTAAGATACCTGACACAACCAAAAATGTGATAAATTTCATTTCTTGTATTGAGAGATGACAAATTAATTTCGTTTGTATATTAGAATAGCATTGAATTATATTGAATAGAATACAGTTAATAATATTTTTGTCAATGCTTCTGTCTAAGAAAGTAAATATATTTATTTTAAATAATTTTAAGTCTATAATACAGTTTTTAAAAGCTCGTAGTAGTCACTTCTACCATGAACAATTTGAGATTTAGATCTCGGTAAACCGTAAGCTTTTTCCAAAGATGCAAGAATAATTTTTTCATCCTGAATGTTCTCGATACCAACTCTAACAGATTCTAAAGATGAAACAGAGAGCCGTTTGTCACCATTATCAAATGCTATATTTATTACCATGTCTATCACAGTAATTAAATCTTCATTTAAGTTTGAATAATTTTTCAATTCCCTTGTCACTAAATCAACTTTATTGTATAGTGTGGCTCTAACTTCGTTAATTCTAACGTCCAAACATAAACCCCATATCTTTTTTGGCACAGAATCAACAGAAGAAATCGAGGAAGTTTCACGATAAGATGAGCTGAGACTATCTGAAATGCTCTTTTCATCACTATCCTCACTTGGTAAGCTAAATAGTGGGAGGCTAGAAGACGTAAGGGCACTACGCAAATCGCCGTCTGCTTCCTCTAGATATTTTACTGCTGCCGTGATGTCTACTCCCATTTTAGCAACTATAATTGAAGTCTTCAAACTTCCATAACAATTACTCAAAAGGTTATCAACAACTTTGTTTCCTTCATGATTGGGATAAACAGTCTCTCTTTCTTTTGAAACTTTGCCATCGGAACACGTGTAAAAAGAGGTTCCGCATACCATCCAAAATATTCTTCGGGTTCTTTCTTTCAATTTTAGGTTTGTTGGCATCAAGTCTACCATAAGATTACCGTATGTCTTTCCAATTTTTACCATAGTAGCAGTACTTATCATATTCAATATGAGTTTCGTAGCGGTACCAGCTTTCAACCTAGTGCTACCTGTTATGATCTCGGGACCAGTAACTGCAGATATCATATGATCCACGAAACCACTTCTTCCCATTTCTGATTTCTCTACACAAGCAATGCCTATAGTGGAACACCCAATTTTCTTAGCATACCTAAGAGCACCAATAACATAGGGCGTCCTTCCTGAAGAAGCTATTCCCAATATTGTATCTAATTCTGGGTTTAGCTTGAAAGGCTCTAAGTCTTCAACCGCTGCTGTTTCGTTATCCTCCGCATTTTCTTGTGCCTTTCTTAATGCGACATCCCCGCCAGCAATTAATCCTATGAATTGATCAGATGGCACTGAAAAAGTCGGAGGTATCTCAGAAGCATCCAAAATACCTAGACGACCACTTGTACCAGCACCTAAGTAAAACAAGCGGCCTCCTTTCTTGATTTTGGGATGAAGCTCATCCACCACATTGGCCACAACAGGTAAAAGATTCTTAACACAATGTACAACACCAAGATCCTCATTATTCATTAAGCTAAGTAGCTGATTCGTGCTGAAAGTGTCTATCTCTGTAGTACTTGGGTTCCGCAGCTCGGTTTCTAAACCTTCTAAACATACCGATTGCATGATATATTTTCCAGGAATGCAAAATTATTCAGAAAAATGTAGTATATAGACACTTTGTTCAAATCCAAACTTCTTGTAGTATACGAGAGATTACCTGAATGCACTGTTCAGTTTGTTTTCTTCATCACACACAGTGTCTTTTTAAGTACTGTCGACTTTACTGCCAATTTATGTAAAATCTTAATGAGCCCTGAGATTCATCTTGGTGCTATCTTTTTTTTAATATTCTGCATATTGTATATTTATGATCGTATTTAGAATTGTGGTGGGTAAATTCGCCGAATGTAACCTTTACCGCGCTTTCGAGTGAGGAAGAAGGTCGCTATAAAATCAGAATTTCGGCCAGCTACTCCGAAAGACCAACCCCACAATAAATCCTGCATTACAGATAAGGTTTATCTAAGTCGTTGCATCACCTGCTTGAATATTCATTTGAAACCAATTAGCTAAAGATTTGTGAATCGATATATCTATTACGCTAGACATGCGGGATTTGCTGTTACAAAATTTAATGAACCCTTTTCAACTACAATAATTACATCTTGGATCCATATTTTGCCTGTCATTATGCTATTGATCCAATATGAAGTATGGCTTAGTGACAAAACAATATATTTAAAGAGACTGACTACCTGTTATTATCTCTACAACATCTCTGTTATGTCTTAATCATTTGTCATGGAAATTTCGACTTAAAGCTACTTAAAACAAGACTAAATGCGCTAATACAGCGCTATTTCCCACCAAAAAAAAAAACCTAAAGTTCATTGATTCGCATGCAAAGTATTTAAACCTTATTTGTTTCCGTACTTTCTCCCGAATTTTGATCTACTCCAGAATCTTTCTCAATATCAATATCTTCTCTCTCATTTGAAACAAATAACAAAATAGAAGGCAAAGCAATTAACAATGCTCCTCCTGTGAGACCCCAATTCATAGCAAGTTGTTTCATCGGTGAAACTCCTGTCGCATTGATACGCCATGCCATGGCACCTCCAACGCACTGCATTGTTTTGTAACACCCGACAATAACACCACCAACTGCTGGTGACTTCGATTTTAGTCCTATTAACCAATAGCAGTACCCTTGCCACAATGCATCGTAACCACCGTAAAATATGTACAAAAACATAGGTCCAATGTAGTTGCTGTCCTTGAAATCGATGTCTTGTATTAAGCCTTTTGCAGTTCTCTTATCGTTCCAAAGCTGAAACTTGAGTCCTCCACCCCATATAACCATACCAACAACAAGCAACTGTATCCATCCAAAAATCGCCCTCCTGCGACGAGAGATTTTGTGTAAATCAAGGAAGCCACCTATCACAATACCTCCAATCATCTGGCTCATCCAATAAAGTGCACTATTTAAGGAACGAGTTCTAACATTGAAAGTCATTCCGTTCACGGAATTTTGTTGATATGAGTAGAAGACATTTGCATAGAAGAACATAGGAATAAGGCACAATAACTTCCAATCAGATAATACACTGAAAGTAAAAAGAGCGGTATCTTTTATTTTCGAAAAAGAAAATGCTTCACCATGCTGTTGCTTAACTTTGCTTACCCTTTGGCCAGAAAATTTTTCGTTTAATTGTGTGACATCACAAATTAATAACGAACCGAAAACCCATCCAAATAACATTATAACGATGTATGCAATATACGTGGAATCTGTCACAGTAGCCTCAACGCTGTAGTAATTGATCCCGAGACTTGCCAAAGAGCCTATGCCACCTCCCAAGTTAAAAATGACCCAAAACAAGGCTATAGCTCTCCCTCTATGTCTTTCTTTGACATATGTAGTCATTATCATTCCCTGTGGGATCCAAAGTAAGTTAGCACCCAACCCAAGAAGCGCACCCGATGCGATAACGAAAGCGGAATTCAGTCTATGATTAAAATTGAATAAAGAGCCACTGTAAAGAGCATAAGTCCATCCCCCCATCATTATACTATTACGAGGGCCAATCAAGCTCACCAAGGGACCAGCAAGAAAAACACCAGTTACTGCACCAACAGATAAAAGAGCGACTGAAGCGTTCGCCGCTGCAGTAGGATCAACTTGACCAGATCCTCCCATACCAGTAAGTGCATTATACATACCAGGGCAGCAGAAACAAACAAATGCAATCACACATACCTGTCCCCAAGGAGATCTGATGCAGTCATTTAAAAGTCTTTTTGTAAGATTTCCCAGGTAATCTTTCTGAGGATGATAGCTTCCAGAGTCATCTTCCCTTATCTCTTCATTCACAACGTTTTTCTCAACTTCAGCCATATTTTTAATTTATCTTGAGCTTGATCATCCTCATACGATACCGATTTAAAGCTCTTTTATGTAGCCCACCTTCAATTTTTTAATGATTAACTTTCTGATAAGAAGTTCACTCTCGGCGAAATATGCCGATATTATTCTAAAGGAGATACTTTAAAATTGAGATGTAACAAGTTTGAGGAAATGTTGAGAATATATGCAGGATGCTGACGTCTTTATCTGATTTCTATTAAATCGTACTTTTTGGAGTATAGTGTTTCTCTGATCGTCGTTTCCGTTTATCGAAAAGTGTTAATTTCTTGGCTCCGCGATAAGATGATCTGCCGTCCTGAAGACCTTGCAATCAAATTCAATTTGATAAATAACGATTTCTCAAGGACTTGAGACTAATCATTTTTCCTCGATACCAGAAAAGCATCTAAGATTCCCCAAAAGCTATAGTAGATATTCACTATCATTGCCAGGATTTCTTTATAGACATTTTTAAAAAGGGATATTGATTACTATGATTATTTAAGAAACAAGTAAATGGGAATGAGTCCTAAGTTGTAACTTCTATGCCTATAATATATAAGTTTATATAAGTTGACGGGGTAAGCAGAAACGAGTCATGTGAATGCTTCCTCGCGCAAGAGAGCTTCTATAGCTGTAATAGCAGGCTCAGATACGAAATAATGTTCTTTGAAGATTATGTTCCTTTCTTTCAAATGAGAAAAAAACAAGTTTTGATATATCTCAGAAGAGAATACTGACCCAGTAAGAACAAGCAAAGTTTCACTCATATTAATGAACTTCGTGAGAGGTAATATCGTTTGAGCCAACCTGAAGCTCTCTTGCTCAAGAATGCAAAGTGATATTTTCTCACTTCCATCTACTGAACTAAGCTCTTCAAAAACAATTTTTGCTAGTGATGCCACTTTTTTCTTCCTCAAAGAACCCCTCGATTCTTCATTCATTAAATCATTAACAGTTGAAAGAAATAGTTTAAGTTCATTTTCATTTTCACCATCTGCCACAAATTGCTCTATAACCCTCAAATGAAGCCTAGTTAATCTGAGGGAACTGTCGTCGTGCAATTTATGGATTAAAATATTATCTACCGCGGATAAGGCTGAGCGCAATGCTTCGAGTCCTATCGAATATCCACTTCCCGGATCACCTAAATGTGGTCCCCAGCCCCCTGACTTACCCATAAAGATATAATCTCTTTTCTTTGGTAAATACTCAAAGCACATCGAGCTTGAACCCGTACCTGCTATAACTGTAATGCAGAACTTTACTTCTTCTCTCAAGCTCATTGCAGATGGAAGTAAATAAGAATCACTAACTAGCTTCAATTGCTTAGAATTTACACCAAAAGACTCCTGGAATAGCTCATATAACAGATCATACGCTCTTTTCTCAATTGAAAAGATACCAGCCAATCCTACCCATATAGTATCAAAATTTACTCTTTCTAAGTGAAGGGACAATTTCTCACCCGAACTCTTCAAATGCCTATATCTTTGAAGTAGCGCCTCTTTTGCAGCAGCTTTTACTGACTCGACGACTTCTTTAGGTCTGACTGTCACGGCATTCGAAGGGCCACTAAATCCTCTGAAGTAACTACTGTCAAGGCTGGAAACAAGTATTGCCGCCGTTTTAGTGCCTCCGCCATCAATAACGAGCTTGAATGATTCTTGAGGCATTGCTAATACGTCTCACACATGATTCTTGATTACAGAGTTGATGAGTCTTATCATCTATTATGTATTCCACTGCGATGGTAGCTAGTTTCGGGCAAAGTTTCCGGACGCTCGAACACTTCGAACATTTCTGAACTATCCAACTTTATGTTTATATGCAGTATTATCTTAACCTTTTAAATGCCTACAAGAAGAGTAGACATCGTGTTAGTACGCTGATGGGAAACACAAATGTTTCGAAAGAAAAAATATCACACTTCAAATACAAATACTTATTTGAAGTCTTCGGAGTTAAAGAATACAGAGGGAGAATATGTCGCATCAACTGTATTGCTTACTTAAGGGACGCACAAAGCAATTATAGCTCCCGTTAAGTGTATCAAAAACTGTTACAATTTCTTCGGTGATCTACGTATTTTCCAGGTTCACTTAAAGAGCGAAATATTAAATCTGTTTGCTTTTACGGCAACAAAATATTCTTGAACTTGCGTTATCAACACTACTTCCTGGCCCTCAGGCTCCTTCTTATCCTCTTAGATCATAGCATTACGAATTGAAACATTCGATGCGGCGAAATTCATATGATGTTTGATAGACGGTGCTTCTACAGCTCGTGAAAGTTGAAATCGTCAACCCGAAGGTCGTCGTCACCAAAATACCCGAATTGCAGAACCTCCCTGCGTGCATGAGCTGCAATAAATTGTTAGATGCGGACGTCGATCGCAAAACTCGAGGGAATAGGGGACGTAAGTTTGAGGTCCTCCTGCATGTGCACAAAATACGAAGTCTGGAACGAGAATCATCTTTAACCGATCAACGTTCGTATGAAAAATACGTATGCGCGTCCTGTATATATGTGTTCGTGTTGAATGCTCGCTTAACTTACGATGCATTATATTCTACGGCAAAATATTGGTGCCTTTCTCAGATTGCAATACAGAGATTAAAGACGGATAGCAACACAGTATACCAAAGTTACCGGATAAACAAGCATTACTTTCTTGAGCGAATGCATCTGCAAAGAAATAAAGTAATGGGAGATACGTTGATCGTCAGAAGTCGAAATAGAAATCCTGCTTCAAAGACGTACTCAACAATAGATTTCAGGAGGTGATGCAACTGGAAAACAAATCAGGGACACATTTAACAAGAACAGTCAACAAAATAAGTCTCTCGGAAGTTCGTCAAAGTTAAGATACGTGCTTCTTTCTTATTTCAGGTCAAAAGAGCTAATAATAGAAGGTTATTTACATTCAAGTAATGTGCTCTTGCTTTCTTGGGCGCTCAGGTGCCAATTTTAATCTTGTTTATGCTCTGACACGCTAGCCCGTGTTCTAGATGCTCAGACACTTGTTAAAGGTCAAAGATATAAATCGACGTTATTTCCCACTAGTCTCCCCTGACGAAATACTATCAACTAGCCTTCTTGACGTTCGTTTAAAAGATATGGTGTTGCTTAATAGGACTCTTATAACTGCCGTGTTTCTCGCGACAGTCGCCAAAGGCGCAAGTCTTCCAGTACAGGACCTTACGGTTCGTAATGGGAAGCAAGATGGAGTTGCAAGCGCTCAAAAAATTATCAGTGGCATTATCGGGGAAGTTGGAGGTATCTTTAAAGAAATTAATGCTAACCTCGATTGTATTAAAGATGAGATTTTCGGGAGCGATGCTACCCAAAACGAGCTTCTCAGCCGAGTAATTCTTTCAAATGGATTTTACAACCTTAAACTGCAGGGATCCGATTCATCTGTCAATAAGGTACTTACGCAAATTGTCGACCAAAAGTCAGACATATTTTCGCTGGTCGTGGGTGACTATGGATTCACTTTGAATGGTAATGTAGATCTTAATGAAGCATGTGATTCTCTGTCCACTATTGTGAATTCTGCAATTAAGGTCGTAATCAACGAGATCGGTGATATTTCTTCAAACAAAAACCCACATGACTGCTTCAAAGATAAGGTTACCCTGCATCTTCAATCCAAAGGTTGTAAAATTTCAAAAGTCAAGGGATCGACATGCATCAATGATTGCGTGATCTTAGATATTGATTGGATATGTAAATTTTTGAATCATCTTATCGTTAGTGTTGAGGGTCTTACAAAATGTGTCAAATGCCCTAACAGCTTATCCCCAATTCTTAAAATATTGACTGAGAAACAAAGTTTGATCTGCCCTTCAACATCAACAAGTACTACTTCTTGTACTACGCATAGCTTAACTAGTACTTCTCCATCTAGTGCCACGCCTTGTACTGAATGCGAGAATCATAAACCTAGTACTACGTCTTGCACCGAAACCACTCCAGAGTCTAGTACCACCCCTTGCACTGAGTGCGAAAATCATAAATCTAGCACTCCTTGTACTGAAACAACATCTGAATCCAGTGTCGTTCCACCATCTAGTGCTCCAGAATCCAGTACTCCTTGTACTGAGACTACGTCTGAGTCCAGTGTCGTTCCACCATCTAGTGCTCCAGAATCCAGTACTCCTTGTACTGAAACAACATCTGAGTCTAGTGTCGTTCCACCATCTAGCATTCCAGAATCTAGTACTCCTTGTACTGAAACAACATCTGAGTCTAGTGTGATTCCACCATCTAGCATTCCAGAATCTAGTACTCCTTGTACTGAAACAACATCTGAGTCTAGTGTGATTCCACCATCTAGTATTCCAGAATCTAGTACTCCTTGTACTGAAACAACATCTGAGTCTAGTGTCGTTCCACCATCTAGTATTCCAGAATCTAGTACTCCTTGTACTGAAACAACATCTGAGTCTAGTGTCGTTCCACCATCTAGTATTCCAGAATCTAGTGCTCCAGCTTCTAGTGCTCTAGCTTCTAGTGTTGCTGAGTCTAGTGTTCCAGCTTCTAGTGCTCCAGCTTCTAGTGTTCTAGCTTCTAGTGCTCCAGCTTCTAGTGTTCCAGCTTCTAGTGTTCCAGCTTCTAGTGTTGCTGAGTCTAGTGCTCCAGCTTCTAGTGTTGCTGAGTCTAGTGCTCCAAGTGCTCCAGGTTCCAATGCCGCTCCATCGTCAAGTGCTGCTCCATCATCTATTGCACCTGCCTCCAGTTTCGAAACTGTTCTGTCTACAACTCCATCGACTGCATCGACTCCTTTCTCAATTTCAACAACTATTGTGACAGTCACTTCTTGCTCGAAGGACCAGTGTTCCACCGTAACCGTTCCAACTGGATTAACCACTGTAACAAAGGAATCTACCATTTACACCACCTATTGTCCTTTAACCTCTGAATCAGAGACTACTGACAAAGTCAGCAAAACTGAAACTGAAACTGAAACTGAGACTGAAATACAGACAACCATTGTCACTGTAACATCTTGTGAATCCAATGAGTGCTCTATAACGACCATTCCAACGGGATTAACAACTATAGTCAAAGATGAGACAACTCACACCACTTACTGTCCATTACCAGAGGACACTGTTGCTGGTTCCAGTAAGGTTGTGCCATCAAAGGAAACTGGGACAGTTCAGAAATCTAACGCTCAAACCACTGTCACTCAATCGACAGCAAGCCAATTATCTTCTATAAAAGCAGAAAGCGCAATTGAAGCAGCAACATCAGCTATTATTCAGGACTCTTCTATTGAGGCAGAGAATGTTGTCAAAACATCCACACTCTCATCTGCTTCTCCATCGGCCACCAATCCTCTTTCCTCGGTAGAAGCCCAAAGCACTACAGAAACTGAGACAACGAACTCTCAAGGTATTGCCTCAGCCGTTGCCTCAGGTAGCGCATCCAATAGCACCATTCCAAGTATCAGTACCGTTTCAGAAGGCCGCGGTAACCATATTACTGCCTCAGTTGGTAGCCTTTTAGCGGTTGCCGGTATGTTCTTATTATGATTGTACATTTCCGAAATTGATTGTATTCATATTTACATCTTCTGTTTTTTTATCTTATTTCTATCACTCTAAATAAGGCATTTATTTTCGTCATCCTTCGCAAAGATGAACATAATTATTGAGGTTGGGTTAAACTTTCTCCATGATAACATTAATCTGAATTCCATCAGTCTATAATTTCGAAACTTTACTTAATACCATTTTATCTTTAACACTTGCACGTAGTTTTGAATTTTGTATGGCATATAAAGTATTCACTAGCTAGCTCTGAACGGAAAAAATGGTTACTTAAAATTCGAGATCTGCTGCAAGGTTAAAGAACTACTCTCTAGAAGGGATTTATTTAGGCTCCAGCGAGCAATTTACAATATAGAAATTCCTACATTGAAAAAAAATCAAAGGCAATTTTTTTAAACATATTAGTTTAGCCTTTCTTTTTTTGCTTTTTGCTTTTTCCATCTTTCGGTACATTACATGTATTTTGTTCTAGTTCACATGTATATCCAGGAAAGTAGTCATTAGAAATATGCAAAGGTATTTATTCCCTACAATGTTGTGTATTTTTTATCATAAGATGTATGCCTATGCATAAGTCAAATGCCGTTAGCCTCTCAAAAAGAATATCCCACCTCATTCAAACCTCTCAGTCTCTTGATGATTTAATCGGATTAAAAGATGTTTGGTCACTCAAGTGATAGAGAAGAAACATAAATGAATAAAAGATATCCTTATGGCCTTTGTTTGTAACAGAATGTGAAGAACGATTCGATTTCTTACAAGGTTATTGCACAGTTACTTATATTAAAAACTTTACAGACATGTCTTATTTTTATAATAAAGAAATTTAAACAGAGAGTCCCGATTCCTCAAGGTCTTCTTCGCGGCTCTTGCTGTTTTTGTCTAAATAGGGACGCTCTCCTATACCAACTGTTCTGACACCCGTACGTTCAAAATCACTCTTGAAGTAATCATTAGTCGCTGTATGGTAAACAGATCTATTATCCCAAATAGCAACGTCATTCTTTCCCCATTTGAATCGAACTTGAATATCATTGCTTCCATAAAGAAGTTCATTTAAATGCCTTTTGATGATATCACTCTCGTAAGGTGTTAATCCTTCAAAGGACGTGAAATGATGGCCGATACTGAAAATCGACTTCCAACCAGTAACGGGATTTGTCCTAACGATTGGATGTACAGCTGTTAAATCATCTCCGATGTTCTCAGGTGCACCTCTACGATCCGAATAGATTTCAAACTTTCCTTCCGCTGCTCTCTTGAATCCAGGTTGGGCATAGACTCCTGTTAAAGTTTCAAGATAGCCTCTAAAGGAAGGTGATAATTTCTCATAAAGTGCATACCCGCTTGCCCAAAGAGTATCTCCTCCACTTGGAGTAGGTTCGACAATCTTAAGAATTGCGTAGTCTGAGGGAACTGGCTCAAAAGTAATATCGCTATGCCATCCCTCTCCTCCTCTTTTACTGGACAAGTATCTTTCTTTAAGATAAAGCTCCTTTCCTAGTTTAGATGAAATTATAGAAACCTCTGGATCTGTCTCCCCAGAGTTATCATTTTTAAGGAAACCTCCAGCTGGTGCCGTTGGATGGATATGAAGACCTGAAGTTTTTGGTTTTCCTGTTAACTTTCCAAGTTTATCAGCAAGTATTTTTTGTTCTTCTGTTGTGAGGTCTTGGTTTCTAAAGAAAACAACACCACGACGAGAAACAATGATGGCGAGTTCCTTAAGTTTTTCTTCGTCGTTAAGGATGTCCTTCAAGCTAGCATCCGGGAACTCCCTTCCAATCTGAGGTGTGACTTCAAAATGTTCATACTTGTCAAGAATCCCCGAAGGTTTTAGATATGACTTTGCTGGTTGATAAGAAGGGCCCTCGGTATAAGTTTCGGCATACGGAGATGGACCCGTGTACACATTTTTTGGTTTTCTGAAAGAACTCTTATCAAGAATCTTATACTCTGGAACGTTGTTCGTGATTGTCTCCGTGGAGGTACTCGAAAGTGTTGGTGCCATTTTTATTTAAATGATGGATATTCAGAAGAGAAAAACATAATTTATTCGCCTCTTAAATAGTTCTGTTATGAGGAGGTACTCAAATTGTGACTTCTTAAATTTGTAATTTCTTTACAAAATTATGTCAACTTTTTCAAATCATATTCTTATTTCTACTAGGTGTGGTTATATTGCGGCGAGTCGAAATAGTTCGAGGTGCGATAAGCATATCGCTCCAAACAATAGCCCATATTTGTACTGTGGCACTACAAAATTACAGTGGCATTCATCATCTGTGATAGTGTTTTGTACCCCAAGAAATATCTGAAGACTCTTGGATAACACATAATTCTTTCTGCTATTTGAATCGTATAAGAGGTTCAAGACCGAGCTTCTTTTGAGCATAAGAAAAATACTTGGCATCGAAGCCATTTCTCTAAGAATTGTAGCAAATGAATTTCTTTGTACGTCGTTTCGAGATTACGTGAGCATTAGTATTAAACCTTTTATCCTAAATAATGATTATATCTTAATCAATAATTAATAGGAAAATCACTTAGAAACTTAATTGGAACTGGGTTCTGTGGAGATATTTTTTAGTCTAGTTCAAGCCACTGCATACATCCTTTTACTAAGCAAGTCCTTACTGCATGCAGAAACTTAATGGATCGGTTTTCACAGAGTGCTCTTTTCGCTCTTTATTCAAATATGTATGAGCCCCCATGTTAAGGTAAAAAGGTGTGACAAATTTCGATTATGAAACATTTTCCCGTAAATGTCGGCCCATTTTACTACTTCAGTGCTAAAAGAATTAGTTTGAAACTCTAGATGGGATGACTCCAGATTCAATATCACCTAAATTGTTCGTCTATTACATTTTTGAGAAACTTCAACTCTGCGCACTGTTGAAAGAATCATATATTGTGCTTGTATCCATTTGGAATTACTTGAAAGCAGAACATGCATAAGTTCATTTCTGAACTACAATTAGTGATCCCATTATTAATTACTTTCTCGATTGACCTAGATTTAGTTAAATCACATTTCCTTCTTTCAGTTTTTTGTTGTGGTGAATTTGAAACGGTAGAGTAGATGCATTTCAAAAATTTAGCTTTGAATGTTGAGTATGTTAAAGTGAGAAACCTTTTTTACATCATGGCATAAACTGAGCGAAATATTTAGCGAAATATTGAAAATAATAGGACATTTCGTTAATGATTCACTGGCGTGATGTAGAAAACATGTATGACAGTTACGTGATGTCGTGAAGATAGGCTCAACATAATTTGACAATCAAGTCGCTATCTCTAAAATATTGAGTAAGTTGCAAGGTAAAAGACAACTAAATTACTGATATAAATCATACCTGATTGGAAATGAAAGCATATGCGTTGATGACGATACTCGTTGAATAAAAGGGCGATTCCAACCCCATTTATCCAAGTATCTACGCATTCACTCTCATAGACATATGCTTCTGTTATTGAAATTGAAAATGAACTACCAATACATCGAAATGTGTAGCAATGTACTGCTTGGAGGTTAATATGTTCAAAGAACTTTGTTTAAAAGAAATAAGTTGAATACACCTTGATCATGTATTCACTTATAATGAATATTGGGTCATGCCATAGAAATTCTGCTACTTCTTGTTTATAAAAATCTTCATCTTTCACAGCCCAGATGATGACGTAAGCTATAATAGTTAGGCACACAAACTTGCTGTCAGCCGAAACGTGGAGTCTTTCTCCACGTTTTCAAAATGACGTAATAAACTTGAGCTTCTTGCGAGGTCGCTTCAGATTCAAGAAATGACGTAATCTGTATCTCAAAAACGCACAATGCTACTAGCGCTGATGCAATATAGCTAGTTTGTTCTCTCGCTAGCTGTTTAGTAGACAATATCTCGGAATCTCTTCAGACAAAAAAGAGAAGTCTCGAGAACGCATATAGCGCTAGCAATATTGTTTAAGGCGTTGTTACCCTTTGCATGATGATTTACTTTCAAAAGACATATCTTAAGGGTCATTCAGTCATTCCTTAAATAGTCGAACTATGGATCAGCTATGAGAAGCCAATAAAATATCATTCTGTTAAAGCATGTCGCTTCTAATCATCGATGTACGCCTTTAGCTTGAAATTCATCTTAAAGATCGTTTTTCCACTGATCGCTCTTTTATTAAATTAAAATCTAAAGAATCTTATTAAAAATAGATCTAAGTAAACAACTTTACTTGCGAAAAAAAAAATTAGCTAGGATCGTATATTTCATTATTTTCTTTATTGCCGTGAACCATATGTAATTTCTAACTTGATTGAGACAAATCATAGAAAAAATAGTTAAACTCTCAGTTGAGCATGAAATATTTGTATTTTGTAAAATTCTGAACTGCAACATTTGACTTCGAGCTCAGTAGTTCTCGAATTATTTTTAAGGTCTAAAAGATTGCTCCTTTTTTAAATTATGAACTCGGAGAATTTGTCGACTCCACTTTTATTCTCCTTTATGCGAGATCCTATCAGACGAAAAGGCAAATCCTTTTCGGAGAGTTGTAACAATGCATTCAAGAGATCCACAATTCCTCCTAAAGCTCATAGGGCCAAGGGAGTGCGTATTTGGTATTCCTGTTTAACACAAATTAAGATCACAATTAGATATTGTTTTCATCCATTTCACATTTGCAAAGCAGGTACTTGTATACATTCAGTCCCTGAAATTTTTTATGTAGTAACCTACCATGGCATGTCACTATTGTTTTTGTTTTCTTGGCGCTTCACTATTATCATATATTTAATGGTAATGTCCAGCACCATTTCGAGGGAGACTTGCTATCTATAATATTTCAAAAATTAAAGTACAACATGCACTGGTTTAAATTACTTGGGTTTTACTTATTCCTGGTGATAATTGCCTCTGAATGCAATGAAATAGAATTAACTCTGCCTGAAAAAACTGACATAGACAAAGATTTTTGCAAAAATGCAGGTAACGGTAACAAGAAGTTGATTTTTTTGAGCAACATGTCTTCCAAGACATCTATCTTGTTCTTCTACGGAGGAAGTTCATGGAAAGGTCAAACATCAGACATGCTCTTTGTCCTTGCTGATGAGAATTGTAATCCTGAATGGGTGGGTGGGAGATCAAGTGAAGGTGTACCGTGGTTTATCCATGCCCCCGGTTACGACACGATTCAAATTGATTCTGTCAATGGTATTGCAGTCACTTCAGATGGCTATCCCAAGCTTGAGATAAAATATCATGGAAATAAAGTGGAATCTACTTTGAAATTTGAAGTTGAAAATGATTTTGTTGATATTCAAAAAGCTGCCCAAATAGACCTAGGAAACACACCATGGGGAGATGAGAAGTCAGAGCATCATTGTACATTTGAAGATGGTGGCTCTGCCGTCAAGGCCGAAAACTGGGATTGATTTGGTCAGATTTTATTCAAAGATCGATGTATGATTGTTACCGTAGTCCAAACAAAAATGATAATGAGAAAATCAAATCAGGTGTGTAAGAGTATATGCAGTTTAGAAACATCAATTTTTTGACCAAAATAATAAAAAAAATCGTCATATATAAAAGTATATAACGAATGTAGATGAATTAGTAGAAAGGGAGCTCTTCAAAGAGGTTTGTAGTGAAAATAGCTATAAGGAAAATATTAGCTTTAATGGTCAGGAGAATTGACGGACTGCCAGATACAAATTCCGATTTCCTGATAATAAACAGAGAAAAACTGGAAAGATTGGACTTTATGCAGGCAAAATTATATATCCAATACATAATACTTCATGTAGTCGGGACCAGCGAGTATATTTCCTCTTAAGTCCACAGTATCATCGATCCAAGTATCATACATGTCAATACTTCTGACGACCCATTACAATGCATTGGTAATGGTCTCGAGCTGGCTAGGAGGGTATTTTTATTGGTCAAGTAGAGCGTGAAACATCGGTATTGAACTTATTCTTCGATTATAAACATCTCTTGATAATTTTACCTACGCTGTTGAGTTCTTCTTCATCGATTAAAATGTCGAGCATTATACGTGAACATGCTTGATAAAAAACCATAAAGTATCTATTAGTGTTTATTTACGAATAAATCTTTACGATATTTTTAGATCAATTCTATTATGTTCACAAGATGCAGTTAAATTTGATTTCTTGTTTCTTTTCAAAGTTATCTAATAGTTATATTAAGACCTCTCAAATCCAATAAATAAAGCATTCCACTTCGACATCGTATATACTGTTTAATGAATCAATGAGAATCAATGAACGAAGTATCCTCGCAGCGTATGATGTGCTTTTAAATAGAAATTGATCATTTTATATCTGCAACATTGCCCTTCTCAGAATAAGTTACAGAACATCAGCCCCTTGTTGTCAAAAATTAGATTAATTTTGCACCCATTGGTAAGCTGCTCACGTGGAAAAGATGGTAAGTATTACAATATGTCCACAAATATATTAATCCCGATGTAAATTCCGACGGTTTTTGTTTTCGCCGTTCTCCGTTCACTTTGGCCGCCCTCCGTATTTCTAATGTCCGTCTCAAGTTTATATTCTACTAGGTATAAAAGATAATAGAGAAAACTGAATTTAATCAATGTATATTACACGCAATGAAAATGAAACTTTTTGTCACAGGTGGAACAGGTTTTATCGGAACAGGTTTTGTAAAGGAAGCTATTGCCAATGGGCATCAAATACTCGGACTTGCCAGATCGGACGAGTCAGCCGGAGCTCTCGAAGATGCAGGTGCAGAAGTTATTCGTGGGGACTTAGAGGACCTTGACGTTTTAAGAAAAGCTGCAAAAGAATCAGACGGAGTGGTTCATCTTGGCTTCGTCCATGACTTTGCAAACTTTGTAAATTCTATGGAAATAGATCAAAGAGCTGTAAAGGCTATGCTCGAGACTCTCGAGGGCACTAATAAATTCTTTGCCAACACGAGCGGTCTTCTTGGATTAACCACTGAAAATGGAGAAATCGCTGATGAGTCCACCCCAATGACATATGAGGAGAACTTCGGTCTAATTCGTAGACTCACAGAAAAACTTGCATTGTCCTATGCTGACAGGGGCGTTCGAGTTGCTTCTGTGAGATTAGCGCCTACGGTTCATGGTAAGGGTGATCACGGTTTTATCACTAGTCTATTGGATAGTGCGAAGAAGAATGGTAAATCTTATTATATCGGTGAGGGGGAGAATGTGTGGCCCGCAGTACATCGTGATGATGCTGCAGTGCTTTACAGGTTAGCTGCAGAAAATGCACCGGCGGGATCCATCCTTCATGCTGCAGCGGAAGTGGTTCCGAGCAAAAAAATTGCAGTGGCGATCGCAGAAGCTGCAAATGTTCCAGTTGACACAACCAGTTCAGCTGACGCATTGAAAAGACTAGGGTTTCTTGGTGCCTTTTTTCAGATAAACGCCAACGTCTCGAGCGAGAAAACTAGAAAACTCTTGGGATGGGCACCGTCTAGGCTCGATCTCGTATCCGATATCAAGGACAACTACTAATTTAATATCTGGGAATAGAAACTTATGCAAACTTTTAAAAGTGATCTCAAAGCTGATGCATTTTACTTTGATCTTGCCGGTTTCGAAATTTTTCTGGAACATCTGTTTCATTACTACGCGATATTAAATTCTTACGAGCTATAAAGAACTTAGTCCACTTTTGAAATAAATTTATATGTATCGGATTCTAGCTTTTACGTGGTCTAATTAACATTCCAACAATTAAATCTTTTATCTGAACGTCTTTTATTATCAGTTGTCGCATTCGTTTGGTTACAAAAACTGGTATATATATCTAGATATATTTGTTCCCCTGGATAACACTACGCCATCATCTTCCATCATCCTCCATCATCCTCAAAATATTACATCAACAATACTCTTAAGTCATTTGGTGTTTCTCCTCTCAAACTTTCAAGAACAGTAAGATGGGTATGTATTGCTTATGCTAGTGCTGTCGTTGGCAGACATAACATTCGATGATGACATTGTGTTTGTCAAATCTGCTACTTGCGATATATTTGGTAACGTTGACGTACTTAAATTAGGGATATGTATTAGAATAGTAATAATCAGTAAAGGCTTGGTTCCAAAAATCGTTTTAGAGACTGTCCTAGAGACCTGCGTTGTATATCCCTTCAATAAATGAAACGACGAGAAATAGTATTTGTTCATCTAATTTATGCCCATTTTTACACCATCCATGTTTTCATATTTGAGATATTACACTTTAGCAATTCGCAAGACGACATGCGCTCTGAAGCAAAGGCTTTTCTATCACATTCAATGTCAATTACAGCACTTGCATCTAAATGTTTCAAAAACTGACTATTTTTTCTGACAACCAAAAGACTGTATGTGCATGTTTTAACAATCTGATCTGATACAATTCAATAAGTCTAAGCCTGTGAAAAATATTTTTTGCAAATTAAATCGAACAATTATTTGGCTACTTTACCTCTTAATAGCAATCTATTAAAGAGCATAATATGAATTACTTTTTAATCAAATTTTGGTTCTAAAATTTTTTTGCAAGTGTTGCCGAGAGTTTTTACTATCACTGTAGAATGAAAGGCTATAGAAGGAGTACTTCACGAGTTTGAATTCAGAGAATTAAAATGAACTTTTAGTTTTATATCCTGCTCAAAGGTCCTAATAATTCAACCAGAAGTGCTTCTATAATGGTGGCCTATATAGTCCAATTTTTCGTCCTGTATCCTGATGGCATCAAACAAAGGTTAATGTTTGCTTGTCAAATTATATCAATTACACCATGATACATTAGCTAGAAATTTTTCACCGTTGAATTCAATAAATACGAAGCTTCGCGTATAACCTTCCAGAACCTCGATATTTTCGACTGACAATAGGCCCTGTTCATTCTTTTCATTTTCCCACTTTATGGAACCATGGCATTCACAGCAATTCATTGCCAAATATGCTAGCCAGTTATGAGCCGCAATAAAAGTCTTACCAGACCAAGAAAGTTGCATGTTATCATGTGAAAAGATCCATTCGCTTTTGAGGGACTTGTCTCCTACAGTGCCGTCTTTTTTGTATTCTGCAATTAATGGATAATCGTTATACTCATTAAAGTACTGTCTTCTTCTCGTCTCACGATCTTTACGCTTAGCATCCCTCATAGCCGGAAAATACATCTCAGAAGTGTGAGAATCTTGAACGACTCTTTCTTCTATGTACTCCTCCTTAGTACGCCGTATCATATCATATTTCTCCGGGCTAATAATTCTAGTCACATTTAATGAACCTGTAAAGGTCGTATTTCGAGTTACCTTTTGGGCTATATCGTATCTGAATATGGCTGGTATTAGTTGAAGGTTATCAAGGATTTTTGGGACATTATCCACGGTTGGCTCTAAATTCTTTTTTTCTTCAAGATCTTCCCCCACAAAGGAATCAAAAAAGTTAATTTCTTTCAAGTAATTTATAGTATATACTTCGTTATTTTCAACACCCAATATTCCAAATGAGCCATATTCATTAAGATAGACAATTTCTCCATTTACCTTCGAAGGTGTTTTCTTAATTCCATGTTCTATTAAATACTTGAGATAGCCTTTGCCTTCATAAATTCCATCAAATTCTTCGCAAAGTATTCCCTGTCCACTTGAAGAAACATACCAACTGCAATCCCAACAGAAAGTTTCGATTGGAACAAAGCTAGAATCAGGCCATTGTTTGAACATGCCACTGTTCTTGGGGTCATTAAGGGATTCGTTGGCACTGCGAATCTCCTCATTTGTTAATGGAGGCGTAATTGTGAGCTTTCCCCTAAATTCTGTCCAGTTTCCCATACTTGTGAAATTTAGAAATGAAAGTATTCAGAAGACCCTTTTACAAGAAGAAAGAAGAGGTTATTATATTTTGGTAGATCCATACTCACAATACTACGGTAGAATTATAGGCGTAATACTTTTTACAAGAAGAAAGAAGAAGTAATTATAGCTCGGTCACAATACTGCGATAAAATTATAGGCATATACTTTAGTTCCAAATATGGCCTTGGTCTAGCTCTTTTGGTACGCGGGTACGCTGCTCTCTTGCGAACTAAGGTGTTGCTTTCATGATTATTCTTTGTTGAAAGAAAACACTAACTCACTTAGTGCAAGATAATGCAACACTCTAAGGTCGAACGACTTGCTCAGGTAGTTCTGATATTAATACTATACTGAAATATAATGCGGTATGATCAGCATGCATATAAACTTGTATATTATAATCAACCTTGTTGCATTCGCACAACTCTTAGGATAAGCCGAGGATACACCAAATCATTTTCATCGTATTAAAATATCTTTTTCAAAAGTTTTTACATGCCCTCCTGCGGTTTCCGCCTCAGTATATCTCCATACACGCAACGTGGCAACTTTTCCCTGCAAAACCACACGTAATCAATTCTATTGTAAAAGCTTTAGTCGCATTCCCTAGAAGAAAAAAAAATATATGGCTGTCAAGGGAAACGTCAAATACAAACGATAGTACTGTTCAAATGAATATACCCGGGAAGATGAATGTCAGGATGAATTAATCTAGTCGAAAGACTATTTGATTTTTCATACAAAGAAAAAACAACCTGAGTGAAACCTTCCTAGTGGTCACTCCTTTGATATTACAATTACATTGACAATGCAATACTGCAGTTTATCATACTTCCAATGGACTTATACGATAAATTATTTCACCTTCCTAGACAATGCATCAATTTTAGAACCTCAGGATCTCGTATTAGAATGGGCCCTTAAATAGGATGAATGATCTGTTCGTCATAGGCAATAGAAAATATTCTTTCAGCAACAGTAGCCGATAATCAAGCTCATTTTGATGTTTCCAATTCACTCTTAACGGTAATCGAAGCTGGTATGCATGTAGAGCATTAATTAAGTGCCAATTACAATTCCTTTTGGTAGAGCACCAAGCACACCGCAGCAAAATCGGTGGAGTTACGGATAGTGTTGACAAGTCAAGTAGATTTTTTCATCTTGGATATCAAGTTCTAATTCTTTAGTATTCTCTTGTAGTGAGCTACAGATGGCACCTCTTTGAGATTCTCCACTCTTTCATCAATGATTTCGTAGATAAAGTAGCTTGAATGTATATCAGAAATCAAGTACGCGACACGCGCACCACGAATATGTTAAGATAACTTCGATCGATGCTGCATGGTCATTTTACTTCATGTCACGAAGAACTTCGAAGTTGCTTTCAGCATTGATGTATCATCTGTTCTACATGACATGTATATATGTAGATAGTACACTGGTGTGGCATACTTTCGCGCATATCTACGAGCTTTTCATATCTCTGCTTATCTTGGACTTCTTTTGGAGAAACTCTTATTTCCTTCCATGTAATAAGGTCAGTAATTTATCTACATTCTTGCATGTTCAAATCAGATTACGATTTTTTCATAGCCATATATGTAACCAATTCGCTAACAGTCAGAAGATATATCTCTACGTTTTGAATAATTTATTCGTTCTGCTAGCGACAATTTCTGGTCCTAGAAAGATTTCGTTTAATAGTCATATGAATCACTGAAGGAGTAAAATTTCCTCGAGCGAATATGGTTTAGTACACTATTGCACTTTAAAGATACCGAAATGTGATATCTATTCCCTCATCCCATGCATACCTTTCTAAAGATTTGCTTGCAGCTGCACAAAAATGAAAATACAGATGACTGTGGGTGTGGCATCGAGGCACTTTTGGATTCTAAGAGCATTACTTCTCAGACATAGTAACACGATTTATGAAGCTAGGACGTTCTTGCATCCTTGCATACCATTTTAAAAGTGCGTCGCATTCCTTTGGTACATGCTTTCCTGCAAAAAGCAAACCACCGATTACCGTGATGTCAGCCATCGAGAAGGCCTCACCTGCTATATAGGGTTGCTTTCTAAGAACACTATCAAAATAATGCATACCCCTAATAGCTTTGTCGAGTTGACGAAGGCCCCACTCCTTATTCTGATAATGCTCGACGTCAGGCCCTAGTCCAGGCGTAGCGTGATGGAAATAAACACTGTAGGCATCAAGGAGCTCTATTTCTGCACGGCGACTCATCATGTGGATTATGCCTTTTTCACGAGGACTTCTACCAGTAAGTGTTGTTTCACCTTCAAGATTATCAAGGTATTCTGTAATGGCAGAACTTTCAGCAATAAATGTTCCGTCTTCAAGTTCAAGAACTGGTAAAGTCCCAGAGTAGTTCTTCGCAAGAAATTCAGGTTTCTTGTGTTCCCCTTTGTAAAGATCGATAAATATAAAGTCCACACGAGATTGAAGATTCTTTTCGCCCAATGCTATACGAACACGAGCTGGATAAGGGCCCTTTGGGAAATCGTAAATTTTCAACTGAGCCATTTTTTTAAACAAAGCGAAAATAGGCCTTAAAAGAAGATTGCCAGACTAAATGCTTAGAAAGTCACAAAAGACTACCTTTAGTTTATATATCGGATAGTAATGGTCGCTCTTTGTGTTAAATTCAAGTTTCCTTTAATTGTCAGTTTGTATTTGTAAGCTGACAAATAGGGCGCAAAAAAATACACTCTTCAACAAATGAATTGTGACGTTTTCAGTAATAACTTTATAATTGACATATGACGAACACATTGTCACTATTTCCGTGGCTGATGTCTACCATATATTGTCTAGTATATTGCCGCTAGTGGGGTGGGATTTGTCTTCTTGTGTGCCGGCATCCTTATGTAGTTTGTGAATTATTTGACCTGCTTGTTAAGACGCGCCAATCGCACTTGTGAGCTTGCTGGTACCGAATTAGTGACTTGATACTATCGGTCTCATGTTTGTTTGTATTTTATGTATCTTTGGGTTAGGTCAGAGTCAGGAAACACTATTTCTTCACGTGCTTGAAAATGCTGACTTTGTGAAGAGCTTGGATTTTATGCTGATGTTCTGGTAGTGTTGTTTATATACAGGCTATTGTCAAGAAAGTGGTGATGGTGATGCATGTAAGAGGCATAATATGTTTCAAAGTTTGATGAGCAAAGGGCATAAAAGGACTGAGAGGAAAGTGATATTCCAGCGTAATTCAACTTCAGATAATATAATTGGGACTGTTAATTTAGATGAGACCGTTCCGAAGCACCCATTGTATCAAGCGGTGCTACGATGTGATGATGATGAGTTAGAGTCGTACGATTATCATAAGTTTTACCCTAAATGGGGATTAATGATAGTGCATTATCGGATTATTGTACAAAAAGTATGTCAAGTAGAGAAACTCCCAAGAGTCACATTTCCAGTGGTCGCTCATTCGAAGTATCGTGAATATATTGAAGATATTAAGAGATGGAAACCAGAGC
Organism: Priceomyces carsonii; assembly: GCF_900007245.1. Lineage (NCBI taxonomy): Eukaryota > Fungi > Ascomycota > Pichiomycetes > Serinales > Debaryomycetaceae > Priceomyces > Priceomyces carsonii. The sequence continues at coordinate 25,691 of NW_026946676.1, read as the reverse complement.
TGCTCAAGCATCTCTTAAATTTTATCTTGTCTCTTCCTATGTGTGAAGATGGATTGGAGTACATTAGCAATATGTCTGCAAGTAATAGCGTGGCGTCTATCAATATTTATACCAAGAAGTTTCCGTTGTTTAAGTAAACTAATAATCACATGACTGAAATAGAAGACGAGTAAATTATCGAGTCAGTTAGAAACATTAGTTCTCAAATTCCAGCTCGGGATAGTTGTACAATTTAACAAACAAACACATCAGTGGGAAGTATTGATCCTAGACCTGGATAGCATTTACTTGCATCATAGACTATGTGTGCCAAATTCGATTTCTGTACATAGTTCAAGCTATTTGATGCCTTTGGGAGATATCATCTCAAAGTTAAAAGTACATGCGAACAGAATCCTAAACGTCTTAGGAGGCTCCGTAACCCCTCTCATCTTTCCTATCGTAAGGTAATGAGTTACTGTGTAATACTCTCGTCAAGTAGGTTGGATTATAAAAGATGTAAATATCTAAGATTTAGAGAAAGTAGAAGTGGATCCGATAACCCAGAGTCGATTCATTCGATTTTTGTCCTTCTAGCTGACCCATCCATGAGTATTTTTCATCGTGCTTTCCCAAAAGTTTTCATTGAAGATCCTCGGATAAGACATTTTCTGAAAATAGTTATTTACTGCCAATGATTTCTAAGCTTCTTTCGAGAAATGCACTTAACAAGAGTTAAATAGCATTTAGCGTAGGTCCGTGGGGTCCAAAGAAGTATATACAGCGAAATTTCCGTGTTCTATTAAATATTCAGATTTTATTAAATTGTAAAACCCTTTATCGAAATCATATTTCCATCCCCCGAAATTACTCTGATTATAGTTTTTGAACCATAGGATATAGTCAACCCACATATTTTGTGAAATATTAAGCAGAAACCGAGATATTTGGCAAAGACAAGCGTATACATACAATATTCTTAATGCAAAAAAGTCCTGCGACCAAATATAATTCAATAAATCATGATTAACCAATAATACCCACGAAAACACAGGGATTGGATTATTAAGCGTACTAGCAGTGGACATCACTCTATTCAAAACATTAATTGCACCTGTGAAACATTCGCGTTTAAGGGTTGAAGCACTGTTGATTGTCTCTCTGCTGAAGTACTCCAAAAGCTGTTTATCCAAAGAAGAAGTTATTGATATATCTTTGGTTCCGTTGACTGCTACTCTTCTTGTCGTCCAGAAAAATCTTTGAAGATTTTCACCACAGCTTTTCTCACAAACGTCCCTAGTTATTAATAGTCCTCGACAAACTCCAAGAAAATCATTTTTGATACCATGATTGAAAGATACTAATGGTACCAACCTATGGCTGTGAATACCGAGAAATGAAAATATCAAAGTGCATGTGAAAAAAAGTTCTACAGCCAAATCTCCTGTTTCATGAGAGGATGCTCCGTTTTCAAAACCAACTAGCTTATTAATCGCACTATTTTTTTCTCGAATGGTATTCAAGAAGTAATATGTTGTTTTAAGGTATATTTCATCATCATTTGGCTTTCTGACTTCACAACCTTTGCGTAAATAAACCTTTCCTTGGCTCGCGAGATCAAGATTAGTAATATGAGAACCTTGTCCATATTTTTCATAATCGAATAACGGCCATAAATTCAAGCAGCTAAACAGATAAACGGCTTGCCTCAATAAAGGACTCTTACAAAAATAATATGGGACACATCGTCTCCATATATTTTCGACATACATGTCCTTTCGGAAGGAGAATAAATCTATGCAATAAGCGTCAAAGAACCTTACTAAGCGGAGTTCAAAATCCGAAATATCCATAAGTTTAGCTGTCAGATTTACGATGTTATCAAAGGAAATAATTTCTTCTGCAATCGGCTCAATACTACTTAAAATTTGAATGCGATTATCATCATCGATTAATACGTGAGGTGCAATTCTTTTCTGCACAGATCTGGGCTCTGTCTTGGCCATCACATATATACAGCAACGGCCAGTTGCCAAGCAGTATTTACAGCTTGGTTTATTCTCCTCGCACTAAGTTTTGTCAATATGAGCTATGCAGCACGACATCATTGAAGGGGGACTTACCTTAATTTTCATTCTTTTGCAATTTAGACAGCCACCACGTGATCGCTTCTTGAGCGGCATATCTCTTGGCGACGTCATATTACTCCGACACTTGACACCACCAGTACTATTATCAGAAAAGTCAGATTTATCTTGTTAGATAGTAAAGTATACCTTTATCCTTGATGACCCCTGATGCATCTTTTCTTATTTTATATGCACCAAAAGTCGAAGACGTGAGTGACCCAATTTCCAGATAATCCCACCGATACGATGCAATTCTAGTATTATATATAGGAATTGATGCGGCTCTTATTAAACCGAAAGGCTTTCTGTCTATTCCTTTTACCGATTACGTAATTGCCAGCTGCAGTGGTCCAGCCGCGTGGGTTTGAATGTTTTTTTTTTCCTTCAAGTTTCTATAAGCGTTTGCTTTTCTATCCGAAGTTAGGGTCGAGGATTATTTGAATTCAATATAGGCATAGATAGATATATAATTTTCAAATACTTTAATAAGGTATATCTTCTCTCTCTTGAAATGAAGATAAATTGAGGATATGAGTGCCAAAGTTATGCATTGCATCGAGTAATCCCCCAAGATGACCTATATCATGTTAACACTCAATTATCAAGATAATATGTCATCTATTTTTGACACATATAATTATGATTGCAAATATTGTAAATCCGTACATGCGCTCTTGCGAAGGTTAAGTCATCGTATTTCAAGTAAAATCACCATAGTTTATCGTAACAACAAATCGCTTTATCGATTAGTGCTTACTTATTATGATATACTTTTCACAATGCCACGAAGAAAGCTGTTGTTTGTCAAAACACTACAAAAGTAATCAAAATTGTATAGATATGCTCGCGGGCATAAATTAGAATTGGCACTTGGTAACAAGCTCGTAATAGTGGAACACAGCCTGCAGTAATGCTAAAAAAGCCGTTCAGATGATATTCAAGCTCCATACTTCTAGATTCCTTCTGGGCTTTTCAATTTCCAATTAATTTTTTTTTTCTCTCATCCTACGAGTTAATCTTTTTCAGTTTATTAATTGAATTGAATGGTATTCACAAGCCATTTTTTTTTTTTTTTCTAACTAGCTATATTACTTATAATATAACTCGACTCCAGTGGCATCTGCATTAACATCTCTTATATCTTATCTTAATTGATGAAAATTTTGAATGTCTTGCAGATAATCAGAGTTCTTCCCATAAATAGAAGCCAAATAATTAAGGTTTCATACAGTCAACTTCTTCAATTTCCTTTGTCGGAACCGAAAGGAGATATGTTTTCATATTCTTAGGCCCCATCTTATCTATTAATTAACTTCCTCATAACAGATTCTCGTAAGTTGACTTCTAGACAAATGTCGCGATATATTTCGAATAACCACGTTGAACAAAGTTACTGTTGCTACTATAGTGCAGATTCTAAATTCTTACACCTGGTGATGCTATAATAATTTTTCACAATATATCTATTTAAATCGCTTTGGAAGTTCAGATTTATTTTGCCTAAATAAATCAAGATATCCTCCTTCTTTGCATAAAGAGTAAAAGATGCCATCCTCGTCGTTTAGTAAATTTGCAGGCGAATCAAACTGTTTCACGGTACCTTTATCCAAGACAAGTATTCTGTCGCTATCAATAATGGTATCAATACGATGAGCAATCGTAAGAATAGTCTTATCCTTAAATTGTGACCTAATTGCAGCTTGCACAATCTTATCTGTTTGGACATCCACGGCAGCAGTAGCTTCATCTAGAATTAAAACTTTTGAGGGGTTGAGAAGAGCTCTAGCGAGCGACAATAACTGTTTCTGGCCACTGGACAAGTTAGAACCATTATCGAAAACTTTTGCGTTTAATCCTGTATCAAACTCATCTTCAGCTTCGCTTTCATCATTCAACTTCTTAGGCCCTTTTGCGTCTTCTTTAGGATTCTTCTTTTCCGTTTTCATCTGCTCAATATGATCCTTGAGATGAGCTAACTCCAAAACTTTCCATAATTGCTCATCCGTGTATTTCCTGAAGGGATCTAGGTTCTCTCTTATTGTACCTTCGACTGTACTTGAGTCCTGTGGAATGATATTTAAATGTCGTCTCAAGTCAAAAAGACCCAAGCCACTAGTATTGACGTGATCAATTTCAATATGACCTTCGATTGGTTCAATGAGTCGAAATATAGCGAGTGTTAGGGAGCTTTTTCCAGCCCCAGTACGACCGACTACTCCAATTTTCTCTTTTGATTTGATTTTTAATGAAATATTCTTCAATACTGGGTCCAAGTTTTCTCTATACCTTGTAGAATAATTCTTGAACTCCAAGGCTCCTGCCTCTGGCCAAGAATCTTTAGGACGTGAATCCTCGATAACGAACTTAGCTTCCGGCTTCAAGTTGCAATATTCGACGATTCTCTCCACAGAGATTGATTTTGTTTCAATATCTGCCCAGCAACGCGTTATATAAGCTAACATACTTGTAATACTAAGCGATTGAAGCATAACAAACCCTAACATCGCGCTGCCTATTTCATGCTTCGATCCTAAGGAAGCCAAACTTAATAATGCGGTTGAGAAAACTATAATGGAGGAGATTGTCTGAAGCCTAATAGAAAGCCACCTACTGCAACAGCAGTTTATATTAAGAACTTTATTTCTCATGTCAATATTATAAGTGTTTTTATGCATGAATCTTTCCTCTTGCCCAAATGCTCTAATAACTTCAACACCATTGATGGATTCCTGTAGATGAGAAAATATAGGACTGCGTCTAGTGCTACTTAGTCTCTTTAATTCTCTCGACGCTGGTATAAATTCTAGTCTGACGTTATTGTAAACAAAGAAAAGAATGAAAATGACCAAGAGCATTATGGGGAGATTATAAGAAATCACCGCAAGCAAGCCGATAGCATGGAAAGAATACTCAAGAAACGCCATAAACAGCCATATCAACTGTTTATCTATCACATTAATATCCCCAGAGAATCTGTTCAAAATTCGGCCAATGGGAGTGGTATCAAAAAAAGACATAGGGGACCTCATTACACTTCTTGCCATCTTATCATGAAAGTAGGAGGAGCTTCCAATTACACAGAAACTCCATACCACAACAGAGCCAATCAAAACAAGTGCTGAGCTGCAGACACATATACACACATATAGCGTCAAGTAAAAAAAAGGGTTAATATTCTCTCCTGCTATAGCGTTTTTCTCTGACCAAGTTTTGATAGCGTAGCTACAAAAAATTGTACCAGATATTTGACCAGCAGTACAAATCAAAAAGAATATCACATAACGATAATTACATGCTTTGAAAAACTCAAGGTAGACACCCAATCTTACTTTACCTTTAGTCTCTTGTTCAACAGTTAGACCTGTTCTTTTTACGATACTATCGTCTCCTAATTCTTCTTCTGTGTATTCGTGACCCAAGGAAGCAACACTGGATGCCCCTAAAGTGTGGTGAGTAGCAACTCTAACTAGTGCCAAATCTTCATCTTCAGTTGGGAGAAATGGTTTAGGTTCTTGATCTATGTTTTCTGATTCTTCGTCTGAATTTGACGGCTCAATAGACTGCTCACTGATATTTTTTGTAGCGCTTGAAAATTCTGTTAACAAATTTGTCAATTCGGAATCCCTTGCCATAACCTCATCAAATGAGCCACGCTCTATTATTGCCCCAGATTTCAATAAAACTATTTCTTTAGCATTATGCAAAACATTAATTGAGTTTGTTGCCAAGATTATTGTTTTGCTAGCTAAAAGTCCTTTTGGACCTAATACTTGAGCGATCATATTCTTTCCAACATGAGCATCAACTGCAGACAAGACATCATCTAGGAGATAAACGTCCGATCTTGCATAAACTGCTCTAGCAAGAGCAACCCTTGCTTTCTGGCCACCACTCAAAGAAATTCCTTTTTCTCCAACAATAGTTCGGTCTCCATCAGGGAGCATGTCAAAATCACTTGATAACTGGCATGATTCTACTGTTAGCTGGTAAAATTCCTTGTCATACTTATAACCGAACAATATGTTTTCCTTAACAGAGCCATTTAAGATCCATGGTGTCTGAGGGCAATATGCAACTGATCCATTAATTTTCAATATCGTACCCTCTGATCTTACTAATGGAACTTCTCCCAACAATGCTCTCAAAAGAGTTGATTTTCCACTTCCTACTCTACCAACGATACATGTCAATTCTCCTTTCCTCGCAGAGAAGTCAATGTCTGTTAAAGCCACATTATTGAAGTCTGATTGTATATCAGATTCCTCGTCTCGCCCGAAGACTTCCTTTTTAGGAGACCACAAAAATGTTGCATTTTTAGCAATTACGGAAGTATCATTCAGTTTTAATGAATCATTCGATCTTTCAACATAATCAGTTGAAAGTTCATTCGTTAAAAAAAATTCTGATAATCTATCCAAAGAGACTTTTGTTTCAAACAAAGAAGTAATAGCATTTGGTAAGATCTGAATAGGCAGGGCCACCACATCGAATAAAGACAAAGCCGGAAAGGCTACCGATGGGATTAGAATATTTCCTCCCAAAGTAATATAGGCTATGAGACAAGCACTAGATATCAAATAAGGAACACACGCCCATAAAAACAGTATAAATGAATTGAATATACCAATTTGTTTACTGGTAATTAACTCTTTATCGTTCCTGATTTCACTTAATCGTTCAAGCATGGGCTCTTCCCAAGAATAAAGCTTGATACTTTTTATTGAGTTCAAAATATCAGATGTTAATCTAGTTCTTGCATCTTTATATTCCATATTCAAATTGTATAAACCGAAAATTTTGGAACTTAAAGTCATTGTTAACGGTACTGATACGATCGTTGTGGCAACACCAGCAAATGTTGCATTTCCTAATATTTTGTACAAAGCCATCAAAGCTAAAACTAATCTGATAGGACAACTTAAAACATCATTAAAATTAAATGGAAGCAGAGAGACCAAACTCACATCGACAGCCAAGTTGTTGACTATATCTCCGGTTGATTTATTTTTTCTTTCTTCTGGAGAGAGTTTCATACCTTTTTCATACACCATCGAGGTCAATGAAGCTTCAACTGATCTATCAGCTCTGAATCCCACAATATAATATCTATTTGAGGCAATAAATCTTACAATTGATACCAAGAACATAGAAACCGCTATTGTGTAGCCTGCTATTGAATGATTAGTGCTCTCCGATGACGAATTGTAGGTATCAAAGAACATGATAAGTTGTTGTAATAGAAATGGTTGAGTAAATTCAACAAAAAGAGACAAGGTATCCAACAATACCGTATTGATTATATCTAAGCCATAGGTGGAAGCTAAAACATAAAGTAAAGACACTTTTAATTTCTTGTCTTCCTCAGTGGGGTTTGATATCTTCTTCAATCTCTTGGCTCTTTTCACTTTCGCTTTTTCTACGGCATTTTCCCAATTCTTCTTAAACCTCGTATAAGCATAGTCACAAGTCAAATCCACGTTTTGAGAAGGAACATCTTTAAGGTCTATCTCATTGGTTTCATAGATACTTCTAATAACGGGTTGTACCCAAGTAAAAAGCAAATCTGAAATATAATCTCTCAAGCAAGTT
>NW_026946676.1:0-17436 GCF_900007245.1 Priceomyces carsonii | reverse complement strand
CAAGAAAGGACAAAAATATAATAAAGCACGGGTTAAACCCATCTTTGCTCTCATTGAATGGCAGATTCCATGATTCCAGTAGCTTGCAGCTAGTAGTTTGCATAGACTGTAAGTCACCAGGAATGTAGAGCATTTGTCTTAACTTTCTTACTCTTCTCTCACAATTATTTTTTTCTTTAGAGAAAAGGTCTATTAAATACTTTTAAAAAAAACACTTTAGCTCCACGATTGCGACCAATAAGAAGTACATGATCTTCTATTAGCTTAACCTGGGTAGCTATATTATTACGTTGTTCCTATCATTGTGTTTAATTGGCACCGAAGGCGTTTTTTAGTGCTTCGCTTATCTAACTTGAAATATTGAGCCATATAGCCGCACGGAAAAACCGAGTTGTTCGCATGAGTAATCTACCTATCGGCCGAGCTTTGACTCATAGTGACTGTCGATTATGCTGCGGCTGATAATCGGCAATTGTAGAATCATGAAGATGTTCTACTTTTTACACCTGGTAACTATATGTTTTAAGATAGCGACTGCTTTGGAAATTTACGTGAGCTTCATTCCATGTAAATGTGGCTCATTGGCTATTTATTGGAGGTATTTTGGCAAAGATGAATGAAAACTAACTTAAACTGAAAAATTATTAAAAGCTGTATACTTTTCTCAAGAAGTAACGTCTTTATTCCTTCTTTATAATAGGCTTCCTTAGTATATGTTCCTCTTGTTTGAACTTTAATCATCTATGCAATCGTTCTTCTAATAAGCTGCTGCTTATATGCAGCATTTTGACACACTATTATGTAATCAAGGGACGGTTATCTTAAAACGATGAGATACTATCAATGCTGAAAAATGAAACTTTCTTTCCTTGATCATAAGTGGGTGGTAACTGCGGTCAATAGGATTTACTCAATTCCTGCATATGTCTCTGGTTCAAGGAAGGTTAAGGAATGGAGGAGATCATTCCCCAAAAACCTCGAAATTGAAAAAATAATATAGGTCTTAGCGGTTCAATTTAATTCTAAAATTAGATATATCTGATGGTGATTGGCAAGTGAGACGAGCTAACTCGACCTTTGTTGATTTTTGTCGCTATTTGATAGCTATCTTATCTTTTTTTCCACCAAGTACTACAACTTCAGCGAGATTTCGAAAATGAATCCGATAGCTCACATTTGAAACACAATTACACATTGTTAAGTAACGTAAGTGATATATACTATTAATCATGGTTCCTTCCTCAATCTTTTATCTTCTACAAATAAATCACCTGTGTTAAAATGATGTACGCGAAAGAGAACCTTTCAAGATTGTGTGGCTCTTTCAGCGAAATGAATTTAGAAGCAATCAATTAAATGCAATGGGGCAACGAAATTTGTGAGTTTGCCCTTCCCCACAAGAAACAGTTAATGGCTGTGCGTGGCAATATCAAGACCTCACGGTCCTCTCCTTAATAGATAAGTAATTGAAACCATTATTACCGCGTATCGCCTCTGGACTGTATGTAATTTATATTGCTTGTTTAGAATCCGTGCGGATGCATTTGAATGGTATATAAAGAGCGGTATCAGAATCCAGAACCAGATCATAAACCTACTAGCAAAGCAATTAATCGAAATGTCTCTTTCCTCTATAAAGAAATCACCGAATGAAATAGGACCGGTTTTGTCACAGGTGCCACAGGTTATGTTGCAGGATGGATTATCAAGGAGTTGTTAGAGTCCTGAATCACTGTACACGCCAGCGTAGGTGATATTTCTAACCGCAATAACTTCGTCATCTCGATCGCTTGAAGAATCAAACCAGCGGTAGTTTGAAGTACTTCAAGGCGGACTTATTGGAAGTTGGTTCGTTTGCTGAAGGAATGAAAGGCTGTAAAGTTGTCTTCCACACCGCTTCTCCTTTCACGTCAAACTTTAGTGATCCTCACAAGGATCTAGTAAACCCTGCAAAACTGGGAACGAGAAACGTGTTGGAAACTGCGAATAAAATAGATTCGGTGACCAAGGTCATCTTGACCAACAGTTGCGCGGCAATGTATGGAGACAACAAGGACCTTACTTCCCTTCCGAATGGTACCTTGGACGAACCCGTATGGTATTAAACATCCTCCTTGAGCCACAATGCGTATTCCTATTCTAAGACTGTTGCTGAAAGGAGGCCTGGGATATTTATGAAAGACAGGATAAGTGGGAGCTTGTTGTTCTTCATCCTAGCGCCGTTTTTGGACCGGGTTTAAATCCGAATGCAACATCTGAAAGTTTCAATGTTATGAGGTCATTTGGAGATGGGCTGATGAAGTATGGTGCACCAAATATGGGAATAGGAGTTGTTGATGTGAGAAACTTAGCAGTCGCGCATTTAAAGGCTGCTCGACTACCCACTGCACTTGGCCGGTATATAATTTCTGGTCACAATACCTCATTCTTAGACATCGGAAAGCAGCTGCTACCTGAGTATGAATCTTATCCTGTTCCTATAAATGCGTTACCCAAAGCTTTAATTTGGCTAGTAGGTCCTCTTATGAACAAGAATCTTACAAGAAAATTTGTTTGCAATAATGTGAACTACTTGGAAAGCAAATAATTCGAAGGCAGTTAACGAATTGCGGATTGAGTTTCGACCTCTCAAAGAGACAGTATGAGAATTTTTTCAAATGTTAATAGATAATAATCGAATATAACATAGTATAAGCTCAATTAACAAATGTTTCCTTCTAAAGACTGTCTCATTTATAAATTAGTAGAAAAATTGAATATACTTCATACTGTAACTTAATAAAATTTGCGAATAATGATATTTGAAACAAAATAGCTTAAATCGTTCACGACGAGAAGCTAGAATATAATAATGTATTGTTTTTACTTTGAATTCTTCATGTTATTCACACACGCTGTGATTTTCAAAGAGCCTTCAGGCGCCACGACAAGAGATAATAAAAGTTAAGTGGCCCACGCTAGAGTAGCTTTCACTTAGACTTAAGTCGTAATTTGATGCAGAATCCGGTTTTTGTCAACTAATCGACAACAACGGCGTATAAATGGATTTTCTTCCTTGACTTCGAACTGGAGTAAAAGAATTTGCATGAAAATTAATGCATTGTAGTATCTTCTCTTAGAAATTCTTCTTTTATGATTTCCTAGAGTTATCTTTTTTTTATTTGAGCGCTTGAATTTATGCTCCATACGACGTTCTTTCATTATTCTACATTTTTTACAATCCATTTCACAATTTTTGATGCTAAAAGATAGATCATGGCAGTCTGTTGTTGAGCGTTTATCGAAATCCCTTTTTCTAGCACATTTAGAGCCACATTAACATGCGGCTCTGAAATTCCTGAATTATCGAGTACAGCATTCAGTAGCCCTTCTAAAAGAAGGACTTGATGACGTAAGGAGAATTTGCAGCAATCGGAAGAAGATGTCGCAGATTTGTCGAAGGAGCGTTTGTGCTGTGCAGGATGGTGTTATCTTCGCTAACACTTTTGGAATAGTAGATAAAAATTGCGAAAAAAAAAGAGAGGAAGAATTGTCGCCTAAGAGTTCACTTGACGCCTCTGTACACTTCATTCCTGGCATCCTCTTAACGCATTCCTCGAAACCCCCATCATCATATTGGTGAAAGACATAACGATTTTATTAGTTCTCGTAAGGATTGATAGTGTAGAGTGATAAAATGCGAAACGAACATCACTCATACTCCATATTTGTGAGCTCACCGTTAGAGGGAAGAATCTCCATCCTTGTCCCTGATATTAAAGCGATGTGTTAATAACGACTCTAACTAAGTAGCCATGATTAAGTATTCCTCGTTGCGTAAATCAGCTGGTAACCCGGAACACTATAACCTTCTGAATCACCTTTACCACAACTATGATGAGGCCATAAGGTCAAGTAGATATGACAATTAACATATAAATTCTGAAGAACTATCAGTTTATGGTACATTTCAATATTAGGTGAATCACAATGTCCCCGCTAACAAAGTAAGCAACAGATGTACCAGCATAAGTTTTCTCATCGTGTCCTTTGGCATCTAATGCACCTACTCTCTTAACTAGGATATTTCTTTTATCGATTTTACACATTCATCTAGCTAATAGTGCATTGCCTTCGTTTATATCAGTTGAATTACCATCAGTATCATAATATCCTCCCAATAACTTTGGCTGTAATTAATATCATTAATTGGAATATTGCTATAATATCTTTGTAAAATACAAGCTTCACTGTCATCCGAAGAGAAAATTTGGACTTATAATAAATGGGTATGTTTCTGTTAAACAGTCTTCAGGTTTTTTCATAATTAGTTTGGTTGTTTAAATTTGGGTTGCTATCAATCGATAGTTTGACTACATTTTCTTCAATACGTGTCGGCGATGAGGGAGGAAATAAGTAGGAGTCAGATTCCTTACCAATTTGTCTCCCTTGACTTACTAAAATTAGGATTCCTGAGAAGCCAATACGAACAACACAAAAGAAAGAGCCAAAAAAAATTGCCTAAAAAGTTATAAAAGAGGTTCCATAGCTACTCTTCCCCCATAAGCGTTCGCGAGGATACCACAGCCTTGCCACATTCCTTGCCATTTCTCTAGATGCCCTCTCAGAAGACACCATTGGAAGACTGATCCTTGAAGCTAAAAGCAACTTACGAAGGTGTGGACTTATTGTAAAGCATTTATTTCATTTTTTTATACTTGAGATATTCTTGAAATCATTTTTGAGTGATTCAGACCTTGTCTTGGATTCTTTTTCAAAGAATGGAACTTCACCTAAAGTAGTAACTCTATACCCTTCCCTGAAGCCACCGTAGTCAAAAGTACCGGTGTGAAATGTAGAACGGTTGTCCCAAATCGCCACATCATTTTCTTCCCACCTAATTCTTACTTGAATATCATGATTTTCTGTCAAATGGCGAGCCAAAAATTCAAGAAGTGCATCAGATTCATCAATATTTAATTCATTTACGTATTTGTTGTGTATTATACTGAAATACAAAGATCTCCACCCTGTGACGGGGTTAGTGCGAACAAGAGCATGATCCGAAGTGACTTTACGACCAACATTTTCTAAACCTCTTTCGGTTTTGTATTGTTCACCAGAAGCATCATTAAATTGAAGTAGATTAGAAGTCCAATCTGAATGAATTGTTAATTTTTCAAAAAATTCAGCCAAAACTGGAGTTAATTTTTCATATGCGGCGTATCCACTAGCCCATAATGTATCACCACCTCCATCTGCAGGTACTTGTTTTATTTGTAACGCACTGTAGTCGGCCGGTCTCTTTTCATAACTAAGATCAGTATGCCATGTGCCCGTTCCTCTTTGAGTTCGCTCTCTTTTGCCCCCTTTATAAACATCATTGAGGTCAGAGAATATTCGTACAAAGTTATCACCATATTTTGTCCTAGTGGTCATGGGATGCACATGAAAGACAGCTTCTTGCTGGCGTGTCAATGAGCTTAATTTTGAAACTAGGAATAAGTGCTCCTCTGGTGTGATATCTTGATCTCTAAAAAATAAGACACCTCTTTGTGATACGTATACCGCTAAATCTAGCAAGAGCTCATCAGCATTAGCTGCTTGGATTATGTTCCTTAAATTAATGCTTCCCTTAAGAAACTCAGTACCGATTGCAGGAGTAAGGTCACGCTTTTCATTTCTTTCGAACAGATTTTGGTACTTAAAAGGTCCAGTTTTGTGTTGTTCTTCAACAGGAAAGCTAGCTCTTACCGAAGATGACGAAGATGACGAAGATGAAGTTGTAGAAGTTGATTTGATGCCCATTTTTTTAGCCAGTCTCTAGGTTGAAACTAAGGTTGACGCTATTATCAGTTCTATTATTTATTTCTATTCATACCATATTTATATCTTGTTTATATAAAGCCACAGTCTTATGCTATGATGCACATAGTTGAGGGAATAACTTGCCTACTGCCGCTTAATTAGGCATATTCGGCACATCCCCGAAAAGTATTTTCATATTCGGGGAACATGAGAATTGGCCCCGTCGCATACCTAATCTATATTCACCAAGATCTCTCTTAAGAATCGTGAAATGGCGATATTCTACGGCATTAGTCCTAATTTTTGGAATCAAGTTCTTTTATTGCAGCATGAGTCTCGGGGATCACTCGTATCAAAACAAAATAGTATAACAATTCTTATTGCTTAAAAGCATCAAAGATCCCTGAAGAGATACGGAATTGACTCTGGAGCGAACTTGGGTTGAACTAAAGAGCAATCAGAAAGCGGAGATTACTATAAATTGTGATCGATGGAGATGAGCAGAGAAGAGAGTAAATCAGATATTAAGATACTGGAAATAGCGTCATCGGAAGAAATAAACAAAGAATTTGATGTTGCTTTCAAGTTCTTAAAAGAGAATGGTCACGAACTTAAGGATATTCTGAGTTTCAAATTATCACCACAATTACTAAGAAAGATAGATTTCAGAATAATTCCAATCCTTTGCATCATATATTTTTTGCAGTTTTTAGATAAAACTTTATTAAATTACTCTGCTGCCATGGGTATCAAAGAAAACCTTCAAGGAAATGAATTCTCCAACTTGAGCACTATTTTCTATGCTTCGTATATTTTTGCAGAACCGTTTGCCTCTTATTTTTTGCAAATTTTCCCAATATCAAAGGGCCTTGGTGTTGGAGTAATATGCTGGGGAATAGTGTTATCATGTCACTCTGCTTGCAAGACGTATGCTTCCTTGATGGTTGTAAGGTCCTTGCTAGGAATTTTCGAATCGTGCTCAGCTGTCGGTATTATTTCAATTTCTGGAATGTATTATACAAAACCAGAACAAATAAGTAGAGTGGGGATTTGGTCAATTCAGAGTGGGACGGGTACTATTGTTGGAGCGCTCTTATCATTTGCGTTTCAGCATGTTCATACAACGAGATTCACTTCGTGGCAAATATTGTTCCTTGTTGTTGGTATTTTAACATTTTCTTTCGGAGTTTTCGTATGGTTTTATTTACCTGATAATGTTACTTCCACATCATTTTTAAATAATGAAGAGAAATTAATGGTTCTTGAGCATATTAGGCCTAATAAGACTGGAACTGAAAATAAGCGATTTAAAAAGGAGCAAGTTTATGAGTTATTGTTTAAGGATAAATTCACTTGGCCGATGTTATTGTTAACCATGACATCTCAAATAGTTACTGGTGCAGTTGGCACATATAGCGTTACTGTTATTGGTACATTTGGTTTTAATAATTATGCATCGGCGTTGGTACAAATTCCAATTGGAGTAATTATTATAATAATTATATTTGCTAGTAGCCAATTGGTTGCTCATTTTGGAAGAAGAACTTTTGTAGCTATATCTATGATGGTTCCATCCATTGTGGGTTCAATAGCTCTCTTGTGCCTTCGCTTAGATCAAAAACTTGGCAACCTATTTTCACTTTATCTCCTTTACAGTGGATCTAGCGTACTCGTCTTGATATATGCCTGGAATAGCGCAAATACAGCGGGATACACGAAGAGAATGTTCAGAAACGCTCTAACATTGGTTTTTTTCTCGCTTGCATCTTTAATTGGTCCACAAATGTTTCAAGCATATTCTGCCCCTTCGTATGTTCCAGCTAAAATCGCTATTTTGGTCACACAAGCTGTCTCAATTCCATTACTTCTTCTTATAGGTTACATGTCAAAAGTAGAAAACAAAAAAAGAGATGGAGAAATGAAATCACATGAAGAAGGGTCTTTAGAGTTTTTAGACTTAACTGATATTGAAAATAGAGATTTTAGGTATTCTTATTAATTTGTTTTTAGAATGTTTAAATCAAAGCTATAGTCCATATTCCAAATAGAGCAAAATTAAACACAATACATTTCTCAAAGTTCGGGGAGCAGGTGTGCTCCTTCCGAAGTATAAAAATGCATAGATTTTCAAATCATTTAAAGAGTAGCGTAGCTTGAAACTACTGAAAATAAAAATATAAAAATAAAAAAACAGATATAAACTAAGAATGGCTGAAAACCCGACACTTACCTTGTATTCAGCTGGTACTCCAAATGGAAGAAAAATTACAGTATTCCTTGAGATATTGAGAATACCACACACATATAAAAAAATTGACATATTCAAAGGCGAACAGAAGAAAAAATGGTTTCTCAAGTTGAACCCGAATGGTCAAATTCCAGTTATTACCGACTTTGATGAAAAAGGAGATGAAATTACCATTTTTGAAACAGGAGCTATCCTAGAATTTTTAGCTTTTAAATATGATTGCAACAATGAAGTATCTTTTAGATTTGGTACTCGTTTGTATTGGGAACAATCAAAATGGTTAGCGTTTCAGATATCGTCGCATTCTCCATTACAAGGTCAGCTTAGTTATTTCATGAACTTTGCTCCGTTCAAGGACCAACCGGCAATCGAAAGATATCATGAAGAAACAAGACGTATATTTGGGGTATACGAAAGGAGACTTGAAGAAAACAATGGGTGGCTTGTAGGCGATCGGTTGAACGTAGCAGATATAGCCGCATACGCATTTATTCGGCGCCATGATTTTGTGAAGGTACTGTTGGACGAATTTCCTTCATTGAGAATTTGGTTAGAAAATATCAACCAAATTGATGGCGCAAATAAAGGTTATCTATCTGCCTAAATCTGCTGCTTTCTTAACAAAGCATGAGGTATACTTTGTACGAATATGTCTACACCGGACCAGTGAAATTATTGGCTTTTAAAGAAAATATTAGATTATATTATGTACCCAGTAATATGCAACACTACTTTGTTGTATTGTAACCTAACTTTTTAAACGTAGCTCCTTGTCTTATCTGAATAGTGAGACACAAGCACCAGGACTTATAATATATGCGATCACGAGCCTTGAGTATTAAAGCCACATTTTATAGCTTATGTCTCGTGCGTTTTTGAACTTCTACCGATCATCCACACAGTGAAAACATTGATTTTCCATTAAATTTTAATATTTGATGATAGTAACAATAAATCAAGATGTCCTCAAAAGTGGCTTTCAGAGCTACCAATGCGTGTGAATTTTGTAGAATAAAAAAGATACGATGTGATGAAAAGAGACCCTGCACCAACTGCTTAAAGAAATCAATTTCGTGTAACTATCAAAGAATAGCAATTCCAAGCAAGGTAGAAAATAATATACATATTTTAATGGAACGATTGAATTCGATTGAAAGCAAGCTTGAAGAAGTGTTGATAACGTGTAATACTAACATAATAACGAAAAACGAGTCGGTGAATTCTAATATTGAGCCTAAGGAGGAAAACAACTTACCAAATATAGAAGAAGGTTTTGATTTTTTGAGTGATATTGACAAGATATTCATTGACGAATTCGATATGTTAGATGCCAAAGACCCATATATAATACCCTTGTATGAAAATAATAAGAAGGATGTTGGTTCTACCTTGAAGAACAAGGCTAAAGATGATAAAATATCGTTTTCAAAGGAAAACATGTATTCCTTTAGAAGTCGAATTAACGTGGAAAGTTTGGCAACCATTGATTTAAGTGATACCACAATAAAGTCTTTGATTAATTCTTATATGAATGTCATCTCTTCTGCTTATCCAATCACAAATGAGGATGAAGTTGAGAGACTTCGTATGCATGTATTTGCAAATGGCCTCGGAATGAATACCAATAGTTGTATTTTTCTACTAATCATGGCTTTAGGTTGCATATCAAATGCCTCTGATGATAATGAATACTGGATTAAGAGTGACTATAAAAATCCGAAAATTGAAAAAGTTGCGCCTCCACCTGGATATGATTACTTTTGGTTAGCACTAAGTATGACTGGTCAGATATTATCTATTGAGAAAATTGGTTTCAACACTGCTTTGATTCGGTTACTTATTTCCTTATATTATCTTCACATTGGACAGCTTTCTGATCATTGGACTGAGCTCAAAAGTGGGATAAATGAAATTTTCAATATTGTTAGTAACCCTCAAAATACAGAATTCAATTCAAATTTGATGATACAAATCTACTGGGTTTATGTACACCTTGAAAGAAATATATCAAATATAGGAAATCTAGAGCGATCTTCCTTATCAACATTACAAGAAAGCGTTCCATTACCAAAAGATACCTACATCCATACTGCCTTTGGAACTGGACGTATGAATTGTAGCTTCTTCATGCAGAACATATTACTCTCAAACATTACCGATAAAGCTTTTAAATTATTGAGCAATATTGAAAACTATTCGGTTAATGAAGTTTTTAAAATTTTTAAGAAATTTGAGGAAAATCTTGATAAATGGAAGCAATCCTTACCGTTTGAAATGAACTGGGAATCTGAATTTATAATCAAATCGAAACGTCCTCCTAATGGTTTGCAATTCAGATATTACGTTTGTTATATTTTGCTTTGCAAGCTTATATCAAAAAAGCTATTAGTGGAATCTGAGGTTCCTTCACAGACCATAGTTTCCACTATTTATAAATGCATTTCATTTATCATAAAGGCAGTTTGTCTGTTCTCTCAGATGAGCGTTGGGGTTTTGAACCCAAATATCACCTTTAAAATAGCTGCTACATTAAACATGTTCGTCGAATGTAAGTCACTTATTAATTATGAAGAGTTCAAGAAAGAGAATTCAATTTTGATATCAACGTTTGAGCTTAGCGTTACTAAAAGTATGTGGCGAATACGAGCATTTGCTCTACATTCACCATTCATCGACGCAGAGTATCAAAGATGCAAAAGAAATTTTGCTGAGATAATCGCTCGTTATGAAGGTTGAGTCAAGGACAAAAGAAAACCTTGAGAGGTCGAGAAGGCTGTCATACAGATGACACTGTTATTATTGTGCCGTTTACTTAATTTGAATCTGATAATTAGAGGTCAAGTAGAGAAAAGTTAGATTCTTCGTATCGACGTACTTTTAACTCGAATATTATTTTTTTTTTCGTTAAATGATTCTATTCAAAATCAAGTCAGTATTTAAGCCAAAACGAATATTCTCAGCTACTAATTTTCCGTAACCAATATTGTTTGTCTTGCATACCAGCCCATATGAGTAAGCTACATCATTTAGAAAACAAAATAAATAGGATATATGAAGCTCCCCTTTGAAAATGCCCAATCCAGTCATTGCAACTTTTCATCCTTTTGGAAGTAGACCTCGGAGCGATGAGGAAAAGGGAATCGATATCGTACATATTTAGTAAGGTTTCCAGTTAAAATGTTAGTTATTTTTATCATTGCATTCATATTATTTTTTATGTTTGTATGATATTATAACTGGTATATTTATCCAAAATAGAACAATCAAAAGACAAAGAAGTTGTAGGTAAATGACATTGTCTTAGTGATTTCTTCATCTCTTTTCGGAAAGAGTACACTGTTGTCGCTTGAATCCGAAAACAGAAATAGAGAAAAAAAGAATCGATCAAGGTACATTATCCTTGACAAGTTCAACAAACAGCTACTCGAGTCGCGACAAATTACTCTTCTGTGAAATTATGCCCCAGGCGTATGCGACCGAATTTGGATGGCGTTACTGCCAAATGCACCAGGGTAAATGCCCTTTTTGTGTAACTATGTATTTATTTTTCAAATACTTAAGATTTAATCGTAGATTCGGGTCGAACATCTAATAATAACTAGTTTTCTGATCAAGAGCATTTTTGTTTCAATTCACTAATGATAGGTCGAATTGGAATAAGAGGAGGGGTAGAGAATTAAGGAAAGAACCAAGATCGAAAAATGAATACTTGAAAAGCTCCATTAACAGCACAATAGTGCACTATTCATTGGCATTTTCCCTGTTGCTATACTTGATCACTGTGTGTTAATGCTCATTCCTCGTTCTTACTAGACGTATGTTGACAAAAGGTCATTCGACATGTAATTAAAAACTAATATGCATGTCTCTTTTTTTACTATAGCCTCTGCCTATGGGCGCACCAAAATCGAGAGATATGACAGCTTGTAATGAGAGGGTGCATGACCTTCCCACTTGAAAGAATTTCTGCGGAAGGTATGCCATTTGCGAGTTTGTTCTATATCTATTTGGGCACGTATTAACTAATAATAACATGCAAGATATCTTTCAGGATACTCTAGTGATCTTTTATGTTTCTTTTATATAGGTTTTATCTCCACGATGGATATTTTCTTACGCGTCATGTCAAAAAGAATACACGGCTCATTCGGCTCATTGGAAACCTTAGTATCCTTTTTTCGAATTTATGGAAATCCCTTAAGCATTATTACACGAACGAATAAAAATCGACTTATATTTCAGGGAGTGTCGGTTCTAGGTGATGGCACTTATATTTAAAAACGTTAGAACTTTTTCTTCTTGCAGATTTTTTCTATAATCCGTCGATTAAGCTCAAATTGTCGGTTCGTCGGGCTCATACAATGTTGCCAACTAAGTGAAGAGATTCGAAAAAGTTTTACAGCAGCTACAAGAGATTCTCAGCAAAAACTCATTTCTGAATTGGCTTTTTGCTTTGAGAGGATGAAAGATGTCTTAAGGGTTCACACCAGGAATTTTTGAGGAGATACAAACTTTCTTAACCGAGAAGGTGGAGAAACTGTTCAACTAAATTCAAATCCACCACCTATATCATTCTTTAGCTCGAGCAGGAAGCTATGCCTTGAGAAAATCCGAAAAGCTGTTCGAGAATTTAAAATTATAAAGGTATATTGTCTTTTAATTGTCCAGCTAACTAACTGACCTGGCTAATTAATCGTTGACATCGACATGGATAACAATTACAAAGCTTCCGATTCTTGCTTCTGTCATCGCAAGTTTAGTCAACAAGAAACCGATTAAGAACAACAAAAATAAGAATCGTGGGGCCGTACAAGGCTTGCACGCAACCTAGCAACTTAGAAGCGGCAGCTATCGCACGGAAATCCCTAGGTACGATAGAGAGCACAGAAAAAGCCAAATGAACTTTCAATATCGCCACCAAAAATGGTTAAACTGAACAATGACCAACCTGTGTCGCATACGAGAGACCAGCAAAGAAAGAAGAAAAGAGTAGAAGACCTTCGTTCTGCAGGTGCATGAGGTCAAGTTATCGCTGCCTCGATTGAAACGTACAACTTGAAGTCAAACGTGATCTTTGGATATGTTTCAAAACACCAAGAAAAAAAGTTTGTATTGTCAAAATGCAACAAAAATTTAAGATACTCAATACAAAGTAAAGAGGACTGCATGCGAGATATAAGGCTGTGCGACAGGTTTGCATCTCAAAATATAGTCGCAGGCATTATGGCTCACAAATTAGTCTTCAAAACCTAGCAATTTCAAATCAACAAAAGATAAACGCGAGTAGGCACCATAGATGGTCATCGCAGACCCTTGAACCTTGCTCCTAGTAAAACAAATAATCAAAGGAGAGCTCAAAACGAGCAACTGCCAACTAAAAGGCATCCACAAAAGAAGATTGCTTAATAGCACTCTTTATCCGTTCAATTCAAAACGAAGTAATCGCACCAGCGGACGAAATGTGGCATTCACCTAAATGATATTAAACTAGTGCACAAGAAGCTATCTTGAAGTGTTTTTTTTTTGCAGATCTAATTAACCGATATGTGAGATATTCCGAATGAATTATTCAACGGCAGCTTTGACGAAGCTTCCCGTTCAAGTAAAATAATACCGTGGAAAGCAGCTGACCTCGTTCCGATTTCATCCCGAAATGCTTGTCGAGGTATATAAAGTTAAGACGTAATCTTGCAAATTTATTTAATTCAACTTATTTCTTGGCAAAAAGCCACAAACTATCAAGTTTTCGCAACAAAAAAGAGCAATGTGGCTCTCTTATATCTTCAGTAAGTTGCGAGCCACTGTCTCTCCAGATATATAGTTTATAAATAGGCTATTTTTTCAAGCTGATATCTAGGATTGTTATCATCAAGAAACAAATGAGTGGATCAGGTTTCGTGACTCATAAGGAGTCTTCATCATTAGATAATTCGAGCTTTGATGAAAAGAAGAAAAGTTCTGTAATTAAGCAAAACGAAACTCTGATTACTAATGAAAATCATGAAGATGAAAATTTTGAACACAATCTTTCTGCTGAATCTACAGGAAGAGGGTTAATTTCAAAGGAGGAGTATGAATTTTTGTCATCAAACTCTTTTTTTTCATTCTGGAGAAAAAGAAGACTTAAAAGTTCATTTGATTATGACCAAAAGACGTTGACAGATGATTCAATTGCTACTGTTGAATCGGTTTACGATAATCCTCAATTTGAAAATCAGTACATTCCAAGAGATGACTATGAGGGTATCCATCGTTTTGATCCTTCATTTAGGTGGAAATGGTTTGAAGAAAAGAAGATAATAAAAAGTTTAGATTGGAGGATTACAGCGTGGGCTTTTTTAATGTTTTTTTCCTTGGAATTAGATCGTGCTAACATAAAACAGGCTAATTCTGATAATTTCTTAGAAGACCTTGGATTGACAACGAACGATTATAACTTAGGAAACACGTTGTTTAGAATTGGCTTCTTAATTGCGGAATTACCAATGCAATTAATTTCCAAAAAGGTTGGACCTGATCGTTGGATTCCAACTGAAATGTTGTTGTGGTCTATAGTGTCTATATGCCAATTCAGACTATCTGGAAGAGCAAGCTTTCTAGCTTGTAGATTTCTCTTAGCTTTTTTACAAGGTGGCTTTATTCCTGATATCGTTTTATATTTTTCGTATTTTTACAAGTCTTGTGAATTACCCGTTCGTTTATCACTATTTTGGGTCTCGAATCAGTTATGTGACATATTTGCTTCATTTTTAGCAATCGGAATACTAAGACTAAGAGGAACACGTGGAAAGGAAGGATGGAGATGGTTGTTTTTAATTGAAGGGTTGTTGACCCTAGGTGTTGCCGTGAGCTCATATTTCGTTTTACCAGCAAGTCCTACTCAAACAAAAGCTTGGTATAGACCAAATGGTTGGTTCACTGAAAGAGAAGAGAAAATTGTTGTTAATAGAATTTTGAGAGACGATCCTTCAAAAGGTGGTATGAATAATAGACAAGCTGTTAGTTGGAAACAATTTTGGAGGTCTCTTACTGATTATGATTTATGGCCACTTTATATAATTGGATTGACTTTTCAATTACCAACTAATCCACCGGGTGCTTATTTAACACTAACTTTGAAAAGCTTAGGATTTAATACAACAGAAGTAAACGCATTGAATGTTCCAACGTTGGTCCTTTCTGTTATAACAATGCTTGGATTAACTTACTTAAGTGAAAGATTTGATGAACGTGGTTTCTTTGGAGTTTTGCAACCGTTATGGACTTTACCCTTAATTATTGCCATTTACGCTTTACCACATGACACTAATCATTGGATATTTTGGATTCTATTGACATTGTTTTTGGCATTTCCGTCCTCCCAAGCTTTGAATGTCGGGTGGTGTTCAATAAATTCGAACTCTGTTAGAACCAGAACAGTTTCCGCGGCGTTATATAATATGTTCGTTCAATTGTCCGGGATTATTTCGAATTATATTTACGTTGATAGTGATAAACCTTATTGTACGTATAAGAGACTTTTCGGATTCTATTTCAGATATTTACTAACGTGAAACCCTAGACGTGGAAGGAAATAGATCAATTATTGGGTTAACAGTTATGGTGACGATTATATATTTACTCGCTCGCTATTATTACGTTTTTAGAAATAAGCAACGAGAAAAAATTTGGTCAAAACTATCCCCTGAAGAAAGAAAAAATTACATGCTAAACACAAGTGATGAAGGTAACAAACGATTGGATTTTCGTTTTGCTTATTGAGTTATCCAATTGATTTCTTTCTAACCGTCACAGTTTTTTATTTCAAATTCCCCTATAGCGAGGTTTTTAAAGTAATATGCTTTTTATTTGACGTTATCTCGAATTTTTTCTGCCAATAGTTTGGAGTTCATTTCCTGTTGTACTTTTGAGTGGCTTCAAGTGAGCCGGGTCTGGAGGGGAGACCATCTAATTGTTCTGTCCTTCTTAATATGGAATCTGGGTCAAAGGACGAATCTTGTTTGTTTCCTTTTCGAAAGATGTCATGTAGCTTGATATCACTCCAAAGGTCTTCCTTGGTGCTTTTTATGATTGTCTTTTCTTGGTCCGTATTTTCTGTAATGATTGGACTTATTGAATTGTTATGTTTATTTTTGTCGTTTCATTTTTATCATTTTTGCTACTTATTTTAAGGGTAAGGGGGATAAATTTAGCACCGAGTTGCAACGTTGGCTCTATGGATGCTAGTTTGGAACGGTCCTCTATTCCTATCATATGTACGGGTACTGCATCTAAAAGGCCCGAGTCGTGTACGGAGCTAGTTTTAGGTACAGAACGAGACGAAGAAGTAGAGTAGGTCGTTCCCTTGTCACATTTTGTTTTCAGTCTTATTGTGTTTAGGAAAAATTTTTCACCGGCTTTCTTTGACCTTTTCTTTTCTGGTTTTTTCCTCTGTTGGACTCTCTTACGTTTGGTTTGGATTGATGCCGTTGCAGATTTGTAAGAGAGTTCAGCCAGTTTTTTTGGCTAGTCCTTGTTGAGGTCTCCCTTTGATATGGTCTTGACTTGTTAGACCTGGGAGGTTTCGACTGTGGGCCATCCTTCCTGGTACGGTTTGTCATGTTATTTCCATTGGATTTTTTGACATTCTTCGTACCGGAACTGTTGTTTCTGTTGTACTCTTGTTTATTCAGAGTATGACAGTAATGGCAACATGAGGACGTGGGAGCATGAATATCTCTAGTTTGCTCAGTAGTCATAACAGCATCTTTGAGTTGTGCTTCCTCAAACTTTTCAAGCTTCTTGATTGCTTTCTCGGTCTTATTCTTACAGAGATGAGTCTGTTTTATTTGTATAAAGTAGAACTCGTTTGTAAGTTCCGATAAAAGGTCATCGAGTTTTATCTTGAAGAGGACTTTCACTCTTTCCAAGGTTTCCAAATTTCTTTGGCCTGGATCGTACTGCATAGTCTCAATACAAGATTCCATGGCTTCCATGAGTCTGGATTTGGTATTGGCTTGCAGGTCGTCAGTGATTTGATCAACCTTTTTGATATTTGTATTCAATTGGTTGATTATGTGAGATAACCGCTCGAGTTCAAGTCTTTTCGTTAAGACTTCAACATTCGAGTCAATTTGGTTTCTAAATTGGTATCTCTTTGGTACCAAATCCTTTTGGTACCACCAGTTAAGAGTACTAAGTTTGAGTTTCTGAGTGTAGTGATTGACCAACTCGGACTCATAGTTAAGCTTAGACTCGTTAACGGTTTGAAGGATATCCGTCTCAAATAAGTGGTAGAGACGGGATTCAATCGACATATCTTGATGTCTATCCTGAATGTGTGACATTTTCGTTCTTTCTATTCCCTTTTTTCTTGGTTTAGGGATCTGAATAGCGTGGACTCTTGTCAAGGATGATATTAA
>NW_026946675.1:1951432-1972668 GCF_900007245.1 Priceomyces carsonii | reverse complement strand
AACATATTTCTAGTATACTCGAATTCATATTCACACATAGGAAGCGATATTACAAACCTGAAGACAATTTTAAGCTGCTGAGGTTTCCAAGCCTTGAAATTAGTAACGAAGTCCAGATATGTTTCTTTAACTTCGACAAGAAACTCTTTTACTTCTCGTTTATCTTTTCGAAATATTTCATGTACGATAATCCGATAATCCACTGTCATTAATCCCCATCCAGGGTAAAAGTTATGATAATCGTAGGACTCTAACTCATCATCAATACATCGCTGCACTGCTTGATACAAAGGATGATTAGAAACTAATTCCTTTATATTTATATAGTCGTCCATGACTACGTTCGCTTGATTTTGTTTTTCTGGAATAGCACTTTCCTCTCACTTCTTATATGCCCCTTGCTCATCAAACTTTTGAAACATATTATGCGTATTGCATACACCACTGTTACCACATTTTTCGATAATAGCCTGCATACAAAAACCTGGCACAATAATCAGCCTAAAATTCAAGTGCACAATCATGGGCTAATGTTGTTAATACTTGAATCGTAATTGTCAGAAAAATTTTGCTGGTGAATTTCGACTCCTTTCTATTTCGAGAGATGTGATAGCATACTTAGCTACGTATCTAATTTCATCAGCTTCTCTATCTGAGGTGCCTCATTGCATTTCAGCATCTATCTTCATTGACACCATATTTTTCCGGAGAGAATAAGCTTCTGAGCCTGAACTTATTTCATAAAATTTCTATCGGTTTGATTGTCGTATGTAATCAGTAAGATTCTTAAATCTGCTCTATCCAAGGTCATTCTTCTGTGAGATTTACTGCACTTTTTTTTCTTTTACGTTGCAGGCCAAGCTGGACTAAGCTCATCAATAGCTTCATACAGTTTAATTACAGAATTTCCATAATAGTTGCTGAAAGACAAGAGAGCTCTTTTTAGTATACGCCGTGCTCATTAACATATCTATCTGCTTATTGTTATGGTCACTTCTTTCAGAAGTAGAGTATTACTACCAAACATACTTGTTTTTGATGCCTACAGAACATTTTGAGGGGTTCGTTCTGGATTTCAAATTTCAAAGGGACTTTAGAACGACTTCAGTGCCTTTAAACCCTAAAGTTTAACATTTTTAGTTGTGTTTAGTCCCTGTGCCCTTTTGCGGTCAATTTTTTTGCGAGATTTATCCTGATCCTTTCGAGTCATCTTCGAACAACATATCCTGCTAAATCAGGACCTTCGGAGAAGAAATCTGCTGCCAACTTAATTGCTCCTTTTAATAAGTCATCAGTAGTATCCTTTCCTATGTTTAAAAATAAGGGGCTCCGAACAGAAGCCGTAATCTGATTGGAATCATCCTTAGGTACCTTTAGCTATATATACTTGATAAGCACCACATTTTGAAATGCGATCCATCATAGAATTTTGCTATTTCATGAAATTTTACAATTACGATAGTAGCTTTGATGGCACAGGTAAAAATCTCTCTCTAGAAATCGCACCTAGTTCCATATTTTCTTTCAACTACTTAGCATAAAAACAGATATCCAAGAAGATTGTATAAACTGGTAATAAACCTGGAAAAGACTCTATAGAACATCTTCTATCTTCATCGAGTCTATTGTATCACATTTCTCAAACTCTATGAATGTGTTCTTAGATAAGTTGAATTTTGAATCTAGCGCTCTCCCTAAGATGTAAGCTGGATGGAATGGTACATATAAAACACAAGCTAAGAACACCATAGCAGCATCCAAGACCATAATATATACTTCATGAGTAATCAAAAAGCCTCTCCATCCCTGGGCGAGTTCAATCACACGATAAATGCATCTGACGTAGACAAAAACGACTGACGATGTGATTACTGCCGGAAAAAAATTAAATAACCTAGCAGCCCTAATGTCATGATATGCCTGGGTATAAGAAGTATCTAGCTGACGATGTAGTATTGTCCCTTCCTTTGTGTTGAAAAATAGCTGCAAAAGTCTCTTCAATGAAAACGTGATCTGCCTGTCCGCATTAAAGTATATCTCGAATAAAAACCAAAACCAAAAGAAAAAGAAGAGTGACATGCTAACTATTTGGAATGCAATACCTGCTACCATAATATGTGTTCCATTTTCATTATCATCATTTGAGCTAGCTAAAGCACCTCCAACAGCTTGTACAATTAAACTTACGACATCGCAAAAGACAAATATAATTGAGTACCACAGGGGCTTTAGCTTTGAATATTTTGGGCCATACAAGATTATCAAAGTACCCAATAGGTAATATATTGCACCCATGATGAAAGCGGGGGCAATAGTAAGGCAAATAATCTGGGCCAAAAATGTGTCGTTGTTTGAAAGATCATGTACTGACAAGGCTCTAGAGATGTATCCAGCAAATTCCAATCCACAACCACAACTCATAGCAATACCAAACCACCAAGTTCTTTTCCAAAATGTAATTATCAAAAAGAATATGAACAAAAGACCAAAGAGAGCCGTATACAATGCATTTGGTGCCATCTTAAGATACATACCATACTGATTTAACTCCCATTCCAATTCCTTCAAGTTGACAGTAGCATTATAAAGCCCTTTTGAGGCGCTAGCTTTAACGCTGTCGTCTGTCGCGGTTGCAATGACCTCCTCGTAACTGATTGCACTCAATGACGCTTGAGCTCCTCTTATGGCGGCTGAAAATGTTGCGAGACTTTCGGTATTAGTCACAACTTCAAATTTACTTTTCGCGGAAGATAATGAAGCAACTAAATTTGCAGAATGTGTCGGGTCAATGCTTGTAAGCTCAGTACTAGAAGGCACAAAACTTGTTACCCAAGATGATAAAGTTGTCAGAACCATCCTTAAAATTCCTTTGTATATTTTAAAATGTACTTGTCTAATCTATCGCATCCTACATACTAAAGAGAAAACAATCGTACATTTAAATACATATGCTATTTGTTATCAAACTGAGTGAAATAATAATAGCCCTAGCTATCAATATTCAGCGTAATTACGCACCGCGAGAACTTTAATTCCGACACAGTTTTTAAATGAGGCTCATCTAGCCAAAAGAAGAATAGCCCCGTCACGACACTCAAGCCCTACTAAACAATAAGAATTCTATTCAACCCTTGGTAAGTGATTTGGTTGGAATAACATTGCCATGGGTCGTCTATTTATAATCAAGTCGTGCGCGACACTATAATCTATAATAATCTTCAACTCCTTTTCTTTCTGTTAAACTAACATTCACAATATATTGCTTCGTGTTAGAGATGCCAAAAATGGAAGAGAATATAAGGAAGAGAAAGCGAAAAACGACAGTTTGTGATAACTGTAAAAAAAAGAAACGGGCTTGTAATAAAGGAATACCTTGCTCTTTTTGTATTAAAACAGGACAAACGCATCTATGCACATACGTAAATAACCGTTCATTAGCTGACGAGAATCACATCGATTTTGAAAATGAATATCTAAGGGATATTGGAGAGTCGAATTTAGGAAATCGCTCTTTGGATTCCAGTTCAAAAAAAAACATTAGGGACGATCAAAACTCGATTTTTGATGGATTACTGAGGAATGAATTAATTGAAAAGATACAATATCTATCAACAAAATTAGTAACAGAGGAAATACAGAGTGCTTCTATAACGAGGCTTAAGCCTCCTACGAAGAGAATACAGTATGTGGTTCTTCCTGAACATCTCAGGAATAAGGATTTTTTTCATGGCATAAACCCAGTTGAATCTACTGATGAAGTAATCAGTTTTTATGAATCAAAAAATGATAATGTATTCAAATATGATCATAACTATTCCACGCGTGGTTTGTTTCATTGGTCATCTCTTATAGATAAAGATAGTGCTTTCATTTCGCTTTGGAATTTCATTGTTAGAAGCAGAAGGAAGAGGAAAGCAAACTCTGCATCGGAGACCCATTTCGAGGATAAGGATGAGGTTTCTAATAGCGGAAGCTTAAAATATGCTGATAACAAACAGAATCGAGATACTGAAAAGAGTTCTGGAGCGATTTTATCAATGGGCCTTGTGCTTGACAATACCTTCTTCGAAGGCTCAAATTTCATTGAAAAGTTACGACTTGCTTTACCGCCGCAGAGAGTTATATGGCAGTTAATTGATAGATTTTTTAAAAATTTATACCCTTTCATGCCTATACTCGACGAGAAGCAATTCAGATCTAGAGTATCTAAAATGATTGGACCAGAGGGGTACGAAGATATTAAGATCAGCGTTTTAAACATTTCCCAAAAGGTAGAATTAGCATGGTTTGGTAGCTTATTAATTGTAATGAAATTGAGCTTTCTTTCTTTGTTTTCTAGCAGTTCCGTTAACTTGAGTAATTTCGAAGAAAAAGATGCGAAGGAAAGTTGTGATGTGAAATATCTTTTGAACAATCTGACTAATGAAAATTTCGTTGCAATAGCACATGAATGTTTAAACCAGTTCCTGTTATTTAGAAAAGTTTCTCTTCCCATATATCAGTGTGCATTTCTAATGAAATGTTACTACATGTTATCCCCCGAAGAAGGTGAAGGGAGTGATAACAATGAAACCAGAGTTTACACGGGAATTCTCGTTCAAATGGCATATTCTATATCTTTACATAGGGATCTATGCGTTTCAAAGAATGATGCAGAGACAGCTAGATTAGAAAACGTGAAAAGAAAAAATTGGTTCTATCTATTGTTATTAGACACCTTGTCTGCTTTTTCTGAAGGAAACTTTTTCAGCATGAGAGAAGGATCATTTGACACGAAACTCCCTGTCTATGTAGAAGGGGCTGAAAATGTTGAAGATGTGGAAATTGAGAAAACAGTGATTTCAATGTTTGAACATGTTGCAAAACTTGTTGCTCCTTTACGACGCTTATTAGTAAGATTATTAGATGTAAGGTCAAAAGTTCTTATGTTTGAAGTAGCTGATGAACTTGACCATTTAGAAATATTTTTGCTACAGAACTACGGAACATTAAAGGAGCTCTTTGAGAATTACGTTGACTCCGGTCCTTCTTCTGTATTTGAAAGAGTATTAAAAATTAAAGTATATCTACCAACGAGATGCTTTTTTATTTCGATATATTTACATTTCATATTAAAATATGAGCTTTCGAAGAATTCGCAGCTACTATTTTTCTACGTCAGGAAAGCTTTAAGTATAGTTGTTGATGAGTTACTTCCATACTGTTTGAAATTACTTCATTTTAGACACCCTTTTTTGAAGAATATTCCTAATTTGGTACTAAACCTGGAAATTCTACTGGCTTTGTCCAAAGCTAATCAAACTTTTTTCTGTCTTTTAGTAAGGTTTCGAGCCGCATTCTATTCAATGAGTGTATCACCCGACCATGAAAGTAAAATGTCATCAGACTTGGACTACAAATTTTATCACCATTCCTTCGAAATATTGACGAGAGGATTAAGTAAGATGTGTGAAATCACCATTCATGCATTTTTAAAGCTCAGAGAAAGATATTACTTTGCATGGAGAATGCTGAAAACTCATGGGCATATTTTGTCTACATTGATGAGTGATGAATTCTATCAAGATTTTAGTGGCATGAAAAATGAAACAAGTCTAAAGCTTCCATCGCTCCTAGATGAAAAACAGACCGAAGAATTGATTGCAATATGTAATCGTGGCATAGTGAGAGGAGATTATGGTACTGAATTTATGCAACAGGACACTGATAGCTGCTCAAAAGGAACTAAACTGAAGCATTTTAAGGCGGCTTCTGGCTATGCTTCTGAAACAAACTTCGAAAAGTCAATGGATACTGAAAACCTGACAAATTCGAATGACTCAGGTGTAGACGCATCATGGTTAAGGATGTCTCTGACAGAATTTAATAACCTCAATGGATTCTCAGATGATACTTCTCTTATGACGTCAAATGGTTCAAATTCTGGTAATGGATTTCAAGACTTCTCCAATTCTTTTGTCTCTGAGCCTCAAAAAACTTCCGATGAAAGCAAATACTTACTGGAGTTAGCTTTAGATCATTTTTTCAACATATTAAGCAGCGAGATATGATACATGACGCATTGAGCAACATAATACAGATACAAAGGCTAAGATGGTCAAGGAAATGTCAAGTGTTCAAGACTAAGATCCTTTTTCAAAGACCCTACTAAAGCTTATAAGACTACCAGTCGCTTTCAATTCCAAACCGGAGGTCATTTAGGTCCAAAATGTAACGTATAATGACGTGTTAAACCAATCTGAAAGACAAAAATTAAATTTAGCAAACTTGATGCGGGCCATCAAGCGAGTATATATTAGTTGAGAGCTGAAATGCCTGTAGCCAATAATACTTAAAACTTATATAGAAGATATTTTATCATTGAGATTTTGCTTATCGTTCATAAAGATCATCGGAATATAAAAGTAGCAATATATCTGCCACATAACTCGCTGTTATCTCAGTTCAAAAAATAGAATGTGCATAAGAGTATGAGCTAAAGGTAAGAAATCCGGTGTGGTCAAGTTTTCAGGTGTATAACCTCATAATAGCCTTCACTTAAAAGCTTTCGCGAAAGTGATTAATAAGCAGACTTTACTTTAATGTACGTAACGTTACATTCTAATTTTTGCGCTCGTGAGGGGCACTACTTTGAACTGCACTAAATTATTAGGCGAACTGAAAGTCGCGCAAGGCAGCACAGGAAAGACATATCTGCCTCATCCCTGCACGGCAACGTTAATTATGCCGTATGCTTCTCCGATGATTGCGCGTGCACATAACCATGCTATGCCACGGAAAACTGTATAAGGAGGAATCAGCCAAGTGAGCCAATGAGCACGGATCCTTTGAAGCGTCCATGTTAAGAAGTTTACAATGTTAAGGTTCTTGTGGCTCTTGTATTGTTCATTTTCTCACTGCGAAATCTAGATGAAGGAAAAATATTTGTACGAGTCTGCTATCAATTTCGGTTCCTGGTGCCGTGTTTAAAAACCTCTTGCGTTTGCCTTTCATCACTTTACCCCATTACATTACATTACATCATCAATATCTACTTAAACGAAAAGCTTTCCTTCTCTGAAAATTTTTTTCATTTAGTATAGAATTTGTTTAAATGGTGAGTACATCCAGCATCAAAGAGACTGACGAGAAGGGTCTCGCTAAAACTGGGGACGTCGATTACGTCACCGAGAAGCTCGCTCCCGAAGTAGCTGGGAAGCATCAAGATGATGCGAGAGAAGATGGTGCTACAATTGAGTCAAATGGAGAGTTTGTAGACGAACGTGTCTATAATTTCGATGATCCCCACAATTATTCAACAAACTTTGTAGATGATCAGAATCCAAAGGGTTTGAGAAAACCCACTAAGCAAGAGGCCTCTTCCTTAAGAAGAGTCTTGGGGAGAGCGGATTGGGCCTGTTATTTGCTTTGCATAGCGGAGTTTGCGGAAAGAGCATCTTATTATTCTTGCCAAACTCTTTTAAGTAATTTCGTAACTTACAAATTGCCCGATGGTAGCTCAACAGGTAAATTAGCTGCCGGTAGTGTAAATCCTGGTGCATTAGGCTTAGGAGTGCCGGCCGCAACGGCTATAACTTATACTTTGACGTTTGTGGCAT
Source organism: Priceomyces carsonii (assembly GCF_900007245.1). NCBI lineage: Eukaryota > Fungi > Ascomycota > Pichiomycetes > Serinales > Debaryomycetaceae > Priceomyces > Priceomyces carsonii. The sequence continues at coordinate 1,965,070 of NW_026946675.1, read as the reverse complement.
ATGTTGTACCTTTATATGCTGGGTTTGTTGCGGATTCCCAGGTTGGTAAGTTCAAGGCAATATGGATTGGTGTTATTTGCGGTTTTTTTGCTCATATTTTGCTTATAGTGGCTGCTGCTCCTAGTGTTATTGCAGCGGGTCATGCAATTGTACCCACAGCTTTTGGTATCATAACGTTGGCTTTTGGTACTGCGTTCATCAAGCCTAACTTATTACCGCTCTTGATGGACCAATACCCAGAGCAGACGGATGTTGTTAAGGTTTTGGCATCTGGAGAATCTGTCATTGTTGACCGTCAAAAGTCGTTGGAAAGGATGACCTTAGTATTCTATTGGGCGATTAATATTGGAGCTCTTTTTCCTATTCCGAGTGTTTATATTGAGAGAAGAATCGGATATTGGTTTGCTTTTTTTATTCCCATCATTATATACCTCATAATTCCTTTTGTATTCTGGTTTGTGAAACCCAAGCTTAAAAAGGAGCAACGAAAAGGATCTGTTATTGAGAACTCTGTCAAAATCTTAAGGGTTCTGTTTAGAGGAAACTGGATAAGGAGATTAAAGAACGAAACTTTCTGGGAATATGCCACTCCAACCAAAATGAGAGAGAGAGGTGAGGAATATTTTTTGCAAAAGAAACGAAAACCAATCACTTGGAACGACCAATGGGTCTTAGATGTCAAGCAAGTTGTTAATATTTGTAAAGTTTTCCTGTACTTTGTTGTCTTCAATCTTTGTGATGCTGGAGGTACTGGTGCAACTCCAGCTCTCACTGCGCAATCAGGATCTATGACAAGTGATGGAACTCCAAATGATATGTACAGCAATTTCAATCCAATAACGATCATTGCGCTTATACCCTTATTGGATTACGGTGTTTATCCGCTATTGCGTAGGTTGAAGATCGAGTTCAGGCCCGCATGGAGAATCACTCTTGGTATGGTCTTCGCGGCGTGTTCTCAGGCAGCCGCTGCAATTATCCAAAAGGAAATCTACGCTAAAATTGAATGTGGTGACCAGGCCACAAAATGCGTAGATAAAGGAATAGTTGCACCTATTAATGCTTGGGTTCTGGTAGTGCCTTATATTTTATCAGCTGCAAGTGAATGTTTTGCCAATACAACTGCCTATGAATTGGGCTACACAAGGGCTCCTCCGCATATGAAGGGTCTTGTACAGGCTTTGTTCTTACTTGCAACTGGAATAGCTGCGGCCATAGGTGATGCTATTAGCCCAGCTTTGAAAGATCCTCATTTGGTTTGGTATTTCGGGGGTTTGGCAATTTGTGGGGGTGTTTTTTCTATAATTTTCTTTATCCATTTCAGGAACTTGCATAAGACAATGGAGAAGGAAAGTGGGTTAAGAGAGAAGTTAATGCGCAAAGAGGAGAATGAAATATCACTTGAGGAGACTAATTTAGTTCTGGTTAATTCAATCACATCTGCTGCTGTCAAGCAATTATAATGTGTAAAGATTAGACATGTAATATGGACTTTTCTTTCTTCTTTAAGATGGTATTTCATATGTCTTGCGATTAACGATCAATTACTTACTGGCGTACTTTAATATAAAGTTTAATTGGTGCCAATGAAAGCACATTGATTTGTTTTAAAAATACGAAGAATTTATTGGAAGGTGTGATATCGGAATGTTTCTTCTATATAATTCAAGTTATTCTTGGTGAGGGTACACCAAACTTTTTTTTTTTAGAAATTCGACTGTGCTTTTTATACAATAGAGTAGCGACGATATTACTATTCTTTTTTCAAGTTTCTATTCGTGCATTGAATGAAGCGATAAAACAAGGACAAGTTGCTTTCCGACCGAAGAAAAGAAGTACCACTTTCCATAGACGTTGCTTATTTTCTCGGATATTCTCTTGCGCCAAGTTAAGCTCTCAAAATTAGGATCTTCTAGGTTTTTACTTTTGAGTTCAGAATTTTTCTCATGCGGCAAGCCTTGAAATCTGTCCTGTCGTCACGATATACCTATTTAATATACAACACAGAAAACGTCCTATCACATCAATCGCGAGTAAAGGTATGCCAATTCCGAGAGCTTTGCTTTCTGAGAAATTCAAATCACAGTTGAATCAGCATTAATAACTTTTAGATATGTAATCTTACAGAAATAATATTGAATATAAGAATCACAATCGTTATCTATTTCTATTCTTTCTAACCATTAAAGATCAATTACAACAAAGAATTAAATTTCAAGCACTTCGCTCAAAGTTGAGATTCTTATTGCTTATGGGCGGTGGAAAAAGCCTTTACATAAAGAAGTATCCAATGATAAGCAAATGAGCTGATAAAAGCAATATAACCGGTTTTGAAAAATGTATAAACTGCAAGATTATCAAGTACATTAATCCATATACACGAAAGTATACTCTTCATAGCTAAAACTATATAATATATGTACCTGGATACTAGAAGAATAATGATCGCTCACTCCAGAGGCCATAATTCCTCAGCTTTCATTAAAGACGCGATGTTCTTGCGGAATCTTATACAAAGATAGACATACTCTAGGGGACATTTTTTCCTAATTAGGACATTTATATCTTGGGCTGATCTCTTATCGACGAGATATATTTGTCATATCTCTATAAATATACGAAAAAGCAAGACTGTCACAATGAGACCTTTCCACTGTTGACTATAGGAATGACTTCTAAAGCTGAATTACAAAAAGGTCTGACAGTGGAATCAAGTAGCATTCAAGAGCCTTTTTTAAAGTCTTCAGATGCTTTCAATAAGAAGGATTTGATTGAAGTTGAAAATGGAAATGAAATCTTGTCAAAAAAAATGTTCCTAATCAATAATGCCATAGATGAGATTGGATTTACTTGGTATCATGCCAAACTATTTTGCATTTCAGGCTTTGGATATTCTGCCGACTCACAGCTTGAAATGATTCAGAGCTCAGTGTCACTGTATGTAAATTATCAGTTTGGGAGGTCTTTTCCTGTTGCAACAGAAATATTCTATGTTGGATTATTATTTGGAAGTTTATTTTGGGGTCTAGGTGGTGACATTATTGGAAGAAAAATCGCCTTCAATTGGTCGTTGTTCTTAGCAGCACTGTTTGGGTTCTTTGTCGGAGGTATGAACTCTTACGCTACATACTGTATTTTTTTATTTTTGAACGCAGCTTGTGCCGGAGGAAACCTTGCGCTAGACGTCGCTGTTTTTTTGGAATATTTACCTTCTAAATATCAATGGCTTAATACGTTTCTTGCGGCTTGGTGGGGAATTGGACAAACTATTGCAGTTGCTCTCGCATGGGCTTTCATACCAAACTTCAGTTGTGACTTAGAAGGTGATTGTCCTTCCTCTTCAAATAGGGGTTGGAGGTATTGCTGGTATGCGAATTCGGCTATTTGCATGTGCGGGGCGCTTGTTAGATTATTATTCTTCAAGTTAGATGAGACGCCAAAATTCTTAGTTTCAAACGGTAGAGACGAAGAGGCAGTCGAGTCTTTGAGAAAGATTGCTTTGAAATATGACAGACCATTTAGCTTGACATTGGAAGACTTAGAATCTTGCGGGGAATTGCTTGATGTCTTCAAAAAAACTAAACATGAACTTGGACAAGATGAAAGCTTGTGGTCTAAAGCAATATCAACATGGAAACTAATCAAAAAGCATGTGAAAATTTTGTTTGCTACAAAGTTAGTCGCATATTCGACATCTTTGATACTATGGTCTTGGTTTTTGATAGGTCTTGCGTACGACACGTTTTACAATTTCTTGTATATTTATATCGCTGAAAAAGGTGGCAATGTGAATAGTGTATCGATGGTATACAGGGATCCTGTCATAGCAAATTTTGTTGGGATTTGGAGCCCGATGCTAGCGGCTGCAATGGTATTCATTCCAAAATGTGGTAGGAGAGGAACGATGGCATTTGGAGCTGTGTCCAGTATGGCAATTCTCTTTGGTTACACGACAGTAAGGAGTGCTGCTGGTGATGCTGGATTTTCATCAGCTACATACTTCTTTATTAACATTTATTATGCCTGTTTATATGCTTATACACCAGAAGTGTTTCCGGCGCAAGCCAGAACTACAGGAACCGCGCTAGCGGTAACTATGGCAAGGGTAGGGGGCGTTGTGACACCAGTTATATATTATTATGGTCAAGAGTCTGGGTCATCTGTTCCTATTTGGGTTTGCGGCGCTGCTGTAGGCACTTTGGCAGTGACATCATTAATGATGCCATTTGAACCTACTTTACAACGTACCGTTTGAGCCTCTTTGAAATCAATTCCATGCCTATATTTCAATTCTTATTCCAAGATGAGGAATGGTTCTTGGACTTACATTGAGCGTCAATTTTTTATTTCATATGTTTTCTCTGTCTTTATAAGCATTTTATAGGATCAAGAATTATTCTGGGATATATAGCTAAAATAGGTGACTTGTGACTTAGACTCTGACATCTTCTTACGCATAAGGATTTAATTTGAGGAGCTCAATCTGGCCAAGCAGCTAATATGATCCTTCATTAAGGCTGCATCGCAGTAAACAAAGGGTCATAAATTAGTACAGAAGCTTTTTTTGGTTGCACTTTTTTATGTTTAATAAAGGCTTTCTACATGCTTTGTATCAAAGCAATTAAATAATAGCACACCCAAATTTAATCACTGGCGGCTCATAGCTTTAGCATAGGTAATGACACCAGAAATCGCAAATTTGATAATAACATTATGAAATCTTCATCATCCTATCCTGTTCAGGAGCATAATTATTTGGTTAGCCGAATAGTGGATCAATAATTATTGGCTCCGATATCAACCACATGCTCTTAACTTTTTTTTACGAAAATGGGTTTTCCATATCAATCGAAAATTGCAATCACAAACGCAAAAGAACGGAAGATCTTTTTCTGTGCAGTTTCCTAAGCGAAGTTTGTTAAAGGAAGAACGCTCCAATTATTCGAAGTGTGGCTCTGAGGATTCAAGACGTTAAGAAGCATATCGCCGTGCATGAAGACAAGAGATGAGATTGAATAGAATTCGAACTGCAGTTTCTATTGTTTAACGTGATTAAATGAAGCCTTGCTAGAGAAAATAGCGTCATCTCTCGAGCAGAGTTAAAAGCTTGCATTGTTGCTGCTTTCAATAAATATCTCACAATTACTTAGGGCATTCCAATTACGAGAATACGTTATATCGAACTCTCTTTTATTGTAAATGGATTATCATAAAGAGAAACAAATTGGAGATGAAGACGATCAAATCATCTTGCATGATGGAGTAAGTGAAGACAGAATAAGCGAAGATGGTGACAATAGTAGTGAAATATTCTTGTCCAGAGACTTTAAAAGTAGACATGTATCAATGTTCTCGGTAGCTAGTGCCATAGGAACAGGTTTGATTATTGGAAGCGGTACAGGTTTAAAACGGGGAGGACCAGCGAGTCTCTTTCTAGGATACCTGTTTACTGGCAGCTTGCTCGTGGGCGTAATATTTAGCCTTGGTGAGATGGCTAGCTTCTGTCCCATGGACAAAGGATTCAGTGGATACTGTACGAAATATGTGGATCCTGCTTTAGGCTTTGCTGCCGGCTGGAATTACTTCCTTAAATATGCAATTGTTTTCTCCTCCAATTTAACAGCAGCCGGACTTATAATCCAGTATTGGTTACCTAATCTCAATGTAGCGGTCTGGGTTAGTGTATTTTACGTGATTATTGTTGCAATAAATTACTTGGGATCAAAATATTATGGTGAATTAGAGTTTTGGTTCGCCGTAACAAAATTACTAATTCTTGTCATGATTTTTATAATATGCATTGTTATATCAAGTGGAGGTGGTCCCACTCATGAGACCATTGGTTTTCGATATTGGAGAGAAACACCTTTTTTAGAATATTTGGTATCTGGCAGTAAGGGGAGGTTTTTAGGTTTTTTTGCTTGCGTTTGTCAGCTGGTCTTTGCGGTCATTGGGAGCGAAACGATTGGAATAGTGTTTGGTGAAGCCAAAGATCCTAAAAACACAATTCCTCGAGCTTCAAAACAGATACTAATAAGAATTGGATTCGTATATATTCTCGGTGTATTCTTATTGGGTATATCTGTTTCCCCAAACAATCCGCAATTAGTAAGTGCTCTGGGAACTAACGCTGATGCGTCTCCTTTTGTGATTGCTATAAAAGTTTCCGGAATAAAGGTACTTCCATCGTTTATAAATGCTTGCTTGTTGATGTTTGTTCTTAGTACAGGGATATCAGACTTATATATTTGCTCACGTCAACTCTATGGCCTAGCGAAAGATGGTGCAGCCCCGAAGATTTTCTTGAAAATGAACAAGTTTAACATTCCTTTCATAGGTTGCCTTTTCGCTGCCATATTCGGTGTACTTGCATATATGAACGTCAAAGAGTCTTCCGCAGAATCATTTGGATATATCACATCGACTGTGTCTGTCTTTGGAATCTTAAATTGGGCTTATATTTTGATTTCATATATCGGATTCCATCGAGCAGTAACTTCGCAAGATGTACCGAGTGCAAAAATTCCTTTCAAGATGTGGTTCCAACCTTATTCAGCATATGTGACACTATTTTTCGTGCTAGTTATTACTTTTTTCTTCGGATATGGTGCATTTGTACCTAAATTTGATTACAAGATTTTTATAACTAGTTACATTGGTGTGTTTGTTAATATCGCATTATATGCTTTTTTCAAGCTTTGGTTCAAAACAAAGCTTGTCAACCCATACACGGTAGATTTGAGAAGGTAAGCTAATTGAATTCTATCTCGAAAAAAACTCCTTCAGCTTTTATGTGACATAAATATAGTACTGAATCTCGTGTCATGTATCGAGCAATTTCTGAGAGAGAGAAGGGTGCGTCTACAAATCTTTGAACTTCAAAAAGCCTTTTAAATATCTTTAGACATAATAGTAATAAGTAATTCTTACTAGTTTACTCATTTAATTCTGTATGGTTCCATATTCAATGCCATAATGCCTAATTACCTTCAATGAACAATGAAAAGTTAATACAACATGGATTCTTCGAGTAAACAATATAAGTCGACATCTTAATGTTAGAATTGATGACAAGAGTGATGCCAATGGCTTGAATTTTGAAGTAAAGAATAAATTGTACTAGATCTTATTTAGGAAATCAACTATGTTACATAGATGGCTAAACCACTCACACATATTATATTTAGATTTCGCTACATATATGGTTGCAAGGGTGTCCCAGACGTTATAAAATGAGACAAGAGCTTCAATAAAACGGACACGGTGTTATATTTGGAGTAAAGATTAAGTATCACAATGCATGACATCAATAGATGTTATAAGAAGGAGCTAAGAAGATTATGTTTTAATTTCTGCAAGCCTCGCAAGCTATCTAAATGTGCATTCTCTTCCTTATCTTCCTCAGTTTCAAAGTATCTGTCGCTATCAAAGTCCATATCTTCAAACTTGACAAATTTATCTTTTCCCTTTTTTATGACCCACCATATTGCAAATGTTAATGGAAATACTGCTAGCTCCACATAAGATTTGAAGAAGTCGTTAGCACTGAAAGGTGAAAAGCTTGACCAACCCTGGACAAGGATCACAAAGGCGACGAAAATAGACACGAACCAGGGACCATAAGGATAAGTCCAATTTTTGAATAAAAGTTCATCTGTTCTTCCTTGGCGAGCTAAACCTCGTCTAAATCTTATGCTTATAACGCTTATAACCCACCATGATATGAGATTAGAGAGACCAACAATAGACTGTAACCACGACCATAACTCTCCAGCTCCAATAAATGAGGAACCAAAACTCAATCCACCACATAACCACGTAAATATGACAGCGACATAAGGAATCTTGAATCTGTTAACTCGAGTGAAAACTTTTGGAATATATCCTTGAATGCTTAAGTTATATGCGAGCCTTGAACCTGCAAAAAGCGCATGATTTCCCGCCGATATAACGGAAGTCATTATTACAGCATTCATAAATGACGCAGCGCCCTTTGCACCGACCATTTGAAAGACTATAGTGAAAGGTGATGTGGCGGCCTCCTTTGTAGATAAATTAGGGTAGTTATATGGAACATTCATTCCGATAAAGAACATCGTAAAAACGTAAAATATCAAAATACGCCAAAACACTGTCCTTATGACCGTGGGCATTGTTCTAGTTGGATTTTTTTGTTCAGCCGCAGTGAGAGTGACAGACTCAACACCACCATATGCAAATGCGGCGGTAACAAAAACCCCGGCGAAGCCTTTGAATCCATTAACAAATGGAGCATCTCCCATAGACCAATATTTGAAGCCGATATATTCATGCAGTGTATTACCACCTGCATTAACGACAATTGCAACGATGAAAAATATAACAATTGTCACAATTTTCAAGAGAGAGAGCCAATACTCTGTCTCCCCATACAACTTGACATGAATAACATTCAAGAATAATAGAAACACCCAAAAAATTAATGATACGACGTAAAATGGGAAATTAGTCCAGTATGCTAAGACTAATTGCAATGCAGTTAAATCGCTAGCAACAGATATTGCATCATTTAGCCAGTAGTTCGTCAACATTGCAAATCCGAAACTCTCACTACCAAATCTTTTTGCATAAGTTGTAAATGAGCCAGATACAGGAAACTGAGTTGCCATTTCTCCTAAAGATAGCATGGTCAAAAAGACAACTAAACCAATAATCAAATAAACTAGAAGCATAGATAAAGGGCCCGCATCAGCTAAAGCACTCCCTCCCAAAAATAACCCTGTTCCAATGATACCTGCTAGGGTTATCATTCGAATCTGTCGACTGGTCAATGCTCTATTTAGATCCTCGGACTGTACCTTATTAGAGGAACCTTTAGTCTTCGTGCTGCTGACTTCACATCTCTCCAAATTGCTAATATCCTCAAATACCTCTGATGATTTCTTCTCAATCATTGCTAGCGCACCGATTTCACTAGGTGCCTTTGCAAATGTTCATTTTTTCATGATATCATCACTCTTTATTAATTTCATTTCAAATTTTGTGCCTTTTTTACTACTGTGGCGCGTATTGAATACAAAATGCCATTTCATGCTGAACTATATACAAGTCAGAAAGGCTTTTAAAAAAACATCAGTTTCCGGTTGAACTCTACGAGGTAGGGAAAGCAAATATCATGTATTCTAAGTTCGTAGCGAAAATATCACTTTTTATAAACCCATATAAAAATTTATTTGTACCTGAAATTAGATAAATTTATTCTCTTGATGTAGAGCTTAGCTAAATAGTTTCTAAAAAGTTCGAATTTAAAAAATATTATTTAAGCAATATTAGAAAAAGGATCAACGAGTTCTTTAAGCTATTACCCTAAGCTAATTTCAAAGAACTCGCTCTCAAAAAAAGAGCTAAACAGGTCAATTGTATAAATTTTCTTTTTCTGAAAAATTAGTGATCTGTTTTTTTCCTTGTTGAGTATTTGAATCCATAAGCATTGCTTGCTCATTTTACAGATAAGTGCCTTTTCAGCTCTGATAATATTCATCTACATTCAAACATTAAGTGATAGAAAAAACCTACCTTAAGGAGAATATTCACACAATTTATGACACACTTAGAACGATTGTTTTGGTTTTCCTTTATATGTTATTAAGTTTCTTTTTCTAATAATGGAGATTTGTCAATAATTAACTTTATCAACATTAACCTATGTTTCGTAATCGTGTCATAAATGGCATTTACCCAGCGAACATATAACCAAAAAGAATGTGTATTCTTCTCAATGACAATTCTCATGATATACCATCAGTACGTATTTGCAACAAAAAGTGCGCATTGAAATATTTTGCAGTGCCCTTTTTTCTTATTAGACAAGGTTGAAGTTCTTTCTCTTACAGGAACTTTTCATGACCTAAAAAAACAAATTTTTTCCAAAGGAGACATCTATATCACATCAAAAATCTGAAAACTTGTTATTTAATTTTATGATTCAGAGAGCTAACATGGTGTGGTCAAATAAAACCAAGTATTATCTTTTAGAAGATACATTCAATTAATTTAAGACATTGAGTTTTAAATCCCATACTTGCAGTTCCTGACAAGGAACTGAAGAATGAGAGAGCCTATCTTTAACACAAAAGTTGGAGAGGATGAGTCAGATGAGGTCAAATAACTTTGAAGAAAGAAATTGCGAATTATTCAGCAATCACTTTGTGCATTCCCCATCATATAACATGAATTTTATTCGCACTACTGAAAAAAGCTAATCACCAAGCGAACATCTCCCAAAACTAAAAATAAATAAAAAACAATTACTAATCAAACATCTCTCGATGCTATGAGAACAAAAATACGTCAATTACTAATCTAAAATACCTCGAAACTTAAAACTACAAGTATTTATTTACGGTCTTTCGAGACTAATAATTCTATAATAATCAAGACAAGATTGTTTCTTTCCACCGGCATTATCAGTTAGGTGGTGAGATGGCGCAAACTGTTGACATTAAAGCATTGAAAGATACTAAGATCTTCGAACCGATACGAATTGGTGATCATACTTTATCCAACAGAGTTGTGTTTGCACCAACCACGAGAAGGAGAGCATTAGATGACCATACACCATCTGATTTGCAACTCAAGTACTATAGTGACAGATCTGAATATGCAGGTTCTCTTTTGATAACTGAGGGCACATTCGTGTCGGAAGAAGCTGGACTTTATACAAATGTGCCCGGAATTTGGAATCAGAAGCAAGAACAAGCATGGAGGAAAATCACCGATAAGGTTCATGAAAACGGTTCTTACATAAGCTGTCAGCTTTGGAACTTGGGAAGGACTGCTGATCCTGTCTTGTTAAAAGAACGTGGTTATGACTTCGTTTCGAGTTCAGTAGTATACACTAGTGAGGATTCCAAAAGGGTGGCCGAGGAGTCCTGGAATCCTCTTAGAGCTCTTAAGACTGAGGAAATTGAAAAAATGGTAAACGAAACTTACGTTAATGCTGCAGAAAGGGCTATAAAGGCGGGATTCGATTATATTGAATTGCATTGTGCGCATGGCTATCTCTTAGATCAATTTCTCCAACCGTGCTCAAATAAGAGAACTGATAAATATGGTGGTAGTATCGAAAATCGTGCTAGAGTAGTCTTAGAGATTGTCGATAAACTTATAGAAACAGTAGGATCTCATAGAATCGGTCTTAGGATCTCGCCGTGGGCTAAATTCCAAAATATGCTTGCTGAAAAAGATGAGGTGCATCCAATAACGACGTTCAGCTATCTATTACATGAGCTACAGAGAAGAGCTGACAAAGGGAATGAGTTGGCTTATATATCTATTGTCGAACCTCGTGCTCAAGGATCACTTGCGGAAAATCGTGTGCAAGTAGACGAAGCCGTAGAACCTTCGAAGATTGGAGGCGACAATTCTTTTGTATACAACGTTTGGAAAGGGGCGGTATTGAGAACGGGAAATTATACATACGATGTTCCCAACTTCTTTTGTGCGTTGGCTGACATTGAAGATGATCGTACCTTGATTGGATTTTCAAAGTTTTACACTTCGAACCCGGACTTTGTTCACAGATTAAAGGAAGGCTTACCTCTCAATCATTATGACAGGAGTACATTTTATGCCAAATCTAATTGGGGATATAATACCTTCCTTAGATATGGAGAAAGGGCCCAAATCCAAAGAGAGATACAAGAGGCCAAGTTTCCTACTATATCAGCTGAAAGCTCTTGAAGTCACAAATTGATATTTACTTAGCTTTACTTAGCTTTACTGAGGGCGTGGATATCTAAGAATTTATTAAAACCATCAATCTGGAACAACAAATCTATAATCTAAAGTAAGGCTTTTGTAAGGGCAGCGATAGTTTCTTAAAGTGACCCACAATTGTTACTCAATGCAGCTTCAATTTCATCTTTATCTCTAGATAGCTACGATTCGCTGGTACTTTCATCCAAATTTGTATTCCTATCTGCTGAATGTATTGCCGCAGAGATGTTTGCCTTTACTAACATACAGGAAAATAATCCATGAACAATTCAACCTTTGAAAAAAGCTTTTTTTTTTTGCTAATTTCTTGATTCTCTTAACTGCTGTATATGCAAACGAATCTGCCAGCATTATCTCTTTTGCCTTTCTTGAATAACGACTTTTCATTTCAGAGTGGTCAGATACTTTTTAGCTGAGATTTTTAAGTACTTTAGACGTTAATTTTCAAGACAACACTGCTAGACTTTTATAATTTCGAGATGCTAATTTTTACTAAGAAATTGAACTTGATCAGAGTGTCCCTGAAGATAGTAAAAGTTTTTTTGCACTAAACTTCTAATTTGATGAAATTTTTCTTCTGCATTTAGAACCTGAGTTCGAAGCTCGCAATTTTATCAGTGGAATTAATTGCAGCCATAGTGGATAAGTGATTGAGTAAAGTTCTTGGGACAACGATTAACCATAAACGACTTATTGTAACCCTCAAATATATCTAGAAAAATTGTATGTATTCTTCCTGTACAAGATAATATCTCACTATTTTGAAACATAAAGTTTTAAGTCGAATATTTGGTGTTCCAGATAAAAAGAAAGAGAATCGAAGAGTGCATCTTTACAAAATATGCGTTTAGATTGCAATGTCACAAACGGTTGATTAAAGAAAAAAAAAAAAAAAAGAAAAAATTCTACGAATTAAACTTGAGTGTGCAACCCTCAGTATGGATTTCTAAGTATAATAGCTCATATCTTCTCGTTATGAAAAAAATCCAGCCTTTTGGTTCATCTAAGTGTATATAATTTTTTCTTCGCTGAAATCAATATTTTGATTCGCTTGCCCTTTCAGCTACTCATCGAAGAATTAAACAGCACTAAGCGCCGCTCGATTCACTATCTCTTTGATTTGCGCCATTGATTAATTGATGTTACTTTGACTTCTGCATTTGTTATTCAGCAGATGCGAGCAAAGAGATTTCCTCGACTGCCCCACTTGACCGTTATTGCTAGATTCAAATGTCATATGCATGTGTCAACGTTCAAAATCCGCCGAATTCTGAAGGATTGTACTTTCACACATAATTCTCTAAAATGATCTCATCATACTATCAATGAAACTCTCTTTAAGACTAGTATGTGTTATCAGCAACTGTGAATACAGGGGTTCGTCAGTGATTATTTCCAAGAAACATGAAAGGAAATAAATGGGTTACTAATCATTCACTATCTACTTCATACACTCCCGCAATATAAACTTTTGGACACTACTTCGATAGTCCTAAATATTCAATTAGTAATCTAAGCTCTCTCGAAAGCTATAAAATTGGTTCAAATAGAACATTTTTAGTTTTTTCACAATCCATCCAAGGTGTTAAAATGGTACATGCTGTCAAGATTAGACCGTTGAAAGATACTAAGATCTTTGAACCGATACGAATTGGTGATCATACTTTATCCAACAGAGTTGTGTTTGCACCAACCACGAGAAGGAGAGCATTAGATGACCATACACCATCTGATTTGCAACTCAAGTACTATAGTGACAGATCTGAATATGCAGGTTCTCTTTTGATAACTGAGGGCACATTCGTGTCGGAAGAAGCTGGACTCTATTCAAATGTGCCCGGGATTTGGAGTCAGAAACAAGAACAAGCATGGAGGAAAATT